>NC_092166.1:44354920-44663253 GCF_045791955.1 Oncorhynchus clarkii lewisi
CTGAGAGGAAGCCCAGGCAGGTAGTTGGCTCTGGCAGATCCCGGCTGGCTGGCAGTTCTGGCAGATCCCGGCTGACTGGCGGATCCTGGCTGACTGGCGGATCAGGAAGAGTCTGGTAGACTGGCAGATCTGGAAGAGTCTGGTTGACTGGCAGATCTGGAAGAGTCTGGCTGACTGGCAGATCTGGAAGAGTCTGGCTGACTGGCAGATCTGGAAGAGTCTGGCTGACTGGCAAATCTGGAAGAGTCTGTATGACTGGCAGATCTGGAAGAGTCTGGTTGACTGGCAGCTCTGGCTGCTCCATGCTGACTGGCTGCTCCATGCTGACTGGCTGCTCCATGCTGACTGGCAGCTCTGGCTGCTCCATGCTGACTGGCAGCTCTGGCTGCTCCATGCTGACTGGCAGCTCTGGCTGCTCCATGCTGACTGGCTGCTCCATGCTGACTGGCGGCTCTGGCTGCTCCATGCTGACTGGCGGCCCTGGCTGCTCCATTCTGACTGGCGGCCCTGGCTGCTCCATGCTGACTGGCAGCTCTGGCTGCTCCATGCTGACTGGCAGCTCTGGCTGCTCCATGCTGACTGGCAGCTCTGGCTGCTCCATGCTGACTGGCTGCTCCATGCTGACTGGCGGCTCTGGCTGCTCCATGCTGACTGGCGGCCCTGGCTGCTCCATTCTGACTGGCGGCCCTGGCTGCTCCATTCTGACTGACCCAATGTCTTGGCCCCTAATGTGTGTGTAATGTGTATGGGTCAGACTCAGCACAGAGGCAGAGGCTGTGGTTGCAGTCTTTTCCTGAGCCACAGTCCTGAATACGGGAAGGGCATTGGAGAGATACTGAGTTATGCTGGAAGTGTGACTGTAAAAGGAAATCCTGGTAAAGGAAAGAATATCCATGGAGAGCCAAGGTGAGGTGGAGAGCCAAGGTGAGGTGGAGAGCCAAGGTGAGGTGGAGAGCCAAGGTGAGGTGTAGAGCCAATGTGAGGTGTATATTAATAAGGTGAAGGGGTATGATGAGGTGAGTATTTGAGGGGCGATCAAACAGTGACGTTCATGTGGAACGCTGTAAAGAGGTCCGTTCACAGAGGATTGAGTTTCTCTCTGTTTTGGAAACGACGGGCAAATCACGAATCCTTTTTTACACACAGATACACACAACAAAAGCACCTTGAAAATCACACAGAGACTCCTCACATACTGACACAGACACCCACACACACTGTCAGTCAGCAGCTCGTACCTTGTGCGTGCCGAGTCCATGTCCAAAACCAGTTTTGCTAAATGTTTCCTTTGTTTCTGGATGTTGGGGATTTCCACCTGAGTGAAATCACATCATAAAACAAAGACACTTTACTCTGGTTTGTTCTGTAGTGTGAAGGATTGGATAGAGACACACGGGCATTGTCATAGGAATCATGTTCTCACAGCTTGTGTAGCTTTGTAGGTGAGATAAATTTGCAGTGGTGACGTTCATGACCATGGTACAGATGATGGTTGTTATGGTCTACAGTAAGTACCTCTGCCAGTTCGTATAGGGGTTCCACCACGTCTCTCTCAATGGTGAACTCAAACAGGATGAGCTCCAGAGCCATCTTCTCCTGTGTCTCACCACACAGCTTCAGCATCTTCCTGCAACCGGCCAATGAGAGGCCAGAGAAAATAGCACATAGCCAAATAGAACACAAAACGAGACCAGACCTCATTTCACTAGAAATTGTGTGGTATTATTGTATGTGCTATCACTATGGCAAAGTCCACACCTTCACAATAATAGATAAAAGTGTTATATGCTGTTAAAATTTGCTGATGCAATACAATAAAGAGCTCAGTCTTCACTAGCAATGACCGTAATAATCGCTCTGCTGTTGATGATGTGTCATGATCATGAATGGGGCCTGGTTCACTGGGTGACACTGCCACGTTTTCCATGTCAGCACACTTTAAAAAATCCCATGACGGATGTGGCAGATGATCATTCTGTAATTAAGGAGATTAATGTATGTGTGTTAGTGTATTTGTGTCTGTTTGTGTGTGCACTCACCCCAGTAGCGAGTCGTCGCCCAACACTGCTGCTCCCTCCACCAGACATTGTGCTAGTGTTGTGAGGGGTAGCTTTTTCTACACAGAAAATAGAACAGCAGAACATGTACCACACTCTACTGTCATATCAATGTCAGCATTACAAGAAGGAAAAGGAAAAATACAGGCAGACAGGCAGACTCACCGAGGGCGATCTGACAGATCTCTTCTCCACATCCACCCCCTGTTGGCCCTGCAGACAGGCGGTCAGCTTCTTGTGGGTGCTGTGGGACACCTGCTTGACCAGCTCCAGCCGCTTTTCCACCTGATGGACAGACAGTAGGATAGGGCTCAGTAAGCTGGGCATCTCTCTACACACACACACACACACACACACACACACACACACACACACACACACACACACACACACACACACACACACAGGTAATCTGAAGTGTGCCAAGTAGGTGTGCTCTTTGAGACTTAAGTGTTCCCTACACAGCTACACTCATCCGAAATCCATCCAGTGGAACCGATGTCACATCCCTTGACAACTTCATTCATCTGTAGCAATTATAGCCAGTAGCCTAGTCTGGGCACCAGCCTTTTTAGCTAACATAACAATCCAATCCTGCCGTTTGCCAAATGACAGGAGTGGCAAGAACTGGAATGAAATAGCTGAACAGAGACGGCAACCAGACTCCCTCAGTAAATCAGAGGGGATGTTCAGACTTTGTCTCCCATTGCTGATGAATTTTGCCTTGGGGAATTCAACACTCATTTCACACATAGCATACTCTTAGGGATAGAGTTTCACATTCAGGATAGAGGTATGACCTACTTGCAGTTCACACACACACACACACACACACACACACACACACACACACACACACACACACACACACACACACACACACACACACACACACACACACAGCAAACAGGCATGGCCTAGACCTACAGTATCAGCAAATGTTTGGACAAAACTACTCATTCAAGCCTTGTCTTTATTTTTACTATTTCTACGTTGTAGAGATGCAGAGTAATGCGATGATCTCCGCATGTGTGGTTCCCACCGTGAAGCACGAAGGAGGAGGTATGATGGTGTGGGGGTGTTTTGCTGGTGACACTGTCTGTGATTTATTTAGAATTCAAGGCACACTTAACCAGCATGGCTACCACAGCTTTCTGCAGCGATACGCCATCCCATCTGGTTTGCGCTTAGTGGGACTATCATTTGTTTTTTAACAGGACAATGACCCATCACACCTCCAGGCTATGTAAGGGCTATTTGACCAAGAAGGAGAGTGATGGAGTGCTGTATCAGATGATCTGCCTCCACAATCACCCAACCTCAACCCAATTGAGATGGTTGGGGATGATTTGGACGGCAGAGTGAAGGAAAAGCAGCCAACAAGTGCTCAGCATATGTGGGAACTCCTTCAAGACCGTTGGAAAAGCATTCCAGGTGAAGTTGGTTTAGAGAATGCAAAGACTGTGCAAAGCTGTCACCAAGGCAAAGGGTGGCTACTGTGAAGAATCTCAAATATAAAATATATAAATATAACATTTGTTTAACACTTTTTTGGTTACTACATGATTCCATATGTGTTATGTCATGTTATGTCATTTTGTCTTCACTATTATTCTACAATGTAGAAAATTGTACAAATAAAGAAAAACCATTGAATGAGTAGGTGTGTCCAAACTTTTGACAGGTACTGTATATTAGGCCTTTATAAGCACACAAACACACACATAAATGCACACACACAAAATTAAATTTTTACTAATTTCTTACTTGTAGAAGGTCTTCGCTTAATACTTCTGTTTTTTCAGCTCTGCGATGAAGATGAAGAAACAGAGACGATTAGGGTGGAATGGGGAATTTGGGGAGACATTATATTACAAGTTATCGTGGGAATTGGTAAATGTATGCACGTACCGATGAATCAACGTAATTAGAGAGCATTTTCATTTGGATAATTCATTTCCCTGATAATCCCTTGACCTAACCATATAACAGGAAGGTTAATTTTACTAAACAGTGTGCCAAAGAAAAAAATGTAACATTCTTCTGAGTAACAGCCATTTGGCTGCCTTATAGAACAAACTAGGCCAAGCTCCATTTGGGACATTTATGGTGTGTAGTGAATAGAAATCTGACATATTACGTCACCCACTCCCTCATCACTCACTGTCACAGTATATTGCTCAATACTGTACAACAAACATAGTTTTTTTGTTTACTTTAGCTAAGTTGCCATTTTGTCAGTTACTTTGGTATAACGGAGAATGAGGTTGCTAAGATCACTAGGATGAGCATGAATGTATACTTTCACTAAGGTGAATAAACAAAATAACCCACTGAAGGTAGAGTAATAAATAAATAAAAAATCACAAACATATGGCATTTTCATGCGTTGAGCTAACCATATACCAGGAATGTTCACTTTACATTGGGGGAGATCTCAGCCACAAAGTCATAAACTCTGCCTATTTCTTCTTCTTTAAGGTTTTATGGCAGACTACAGCTATTGGTGTATTATTGGTGTATTACTATTGGTGTATTACTGTACGAGGTATTGAAACAAAAAATATTCATTTCCAGGAAGGGGGGGGGGGGGGGGGGGGGGGGTGATATCATACAAAAAAATATGAAGGCTAAGATGCCTGTGAGGACGGAGCATTCATCGACAGGATTCCTTGTTTGTGCTGATTCTCCGTTTGTGCGTTTGTGTGTCTATACGTCCTACTGCCATTCTTTTTCAACTTCACTCCTTTCTGCCACTCTTCTCACCTTCTCCGTATAGGAGACATACTGGACACCCCTTATTCTTACCACCTCCGTCTCCTTCACCCTAACAGGACACTTCAGAGATTCGGGTGCATGTTCACCACCACAATTGCAGCATTTAGGCTCAGCTGGCATATAATTACCCCTCCCGTCTACATCCACTTGACACATGACCAAATATTTTGCATTTATCACGCTGCATGGGTTTGGGCACGAAGGCTCTCACGGGGTATCTCATAAAACCCAAATACACGTGTGAAAACGGAGAGACTCAAAAAACAATAGAATGGATGGAGATAGGATCTTGACCCCTGCCTACTCTTGTCCAAAACGGTTTAACAGCAGAGTCGTACTTAATGTGAAAGTAAACACTAGTAACATGGCAGTTAGGGTAAAGCACTGAGGTATTATTTGCCCAAAATGGACACAGTGCATACATTATGTGTAATGTACGCGCTTTACAAATACATTTTTATTACTATCAATACAAGTGATGTATTGGTCTCACAGATATCATTCGCGCAAAGGCTAACTAATAAAAAATCACAGTTAACTCCAGTTCACTCCAAACCACACAGATCATGTTAACTATGTCACTATCAACCCCTACCTTCTCCAGCAAGCAATTGAGAAAGCACTCCATCCTAACCCTTGAATGCCAGAGGCTATAGAAACTTAGTGAGAATTGCATTTCCTGCGTGAAGCCCTGCTCCTAGATACCTGCAGCCTTTTCTTCCACAATGACAGAAACGAGGGCAATGACAGAAACGAGACAGAGATTGGGAAAGAGAGAGCGAGAGAGTCAGAAGGAAGGGGGGGGGGACAAGAATGAGACCTGACTGTCAGTTCCTTTCACTCTCTCACCTATTCCCTCACTTCCACCCCCTCTAACAGCTCCTCTCTCTGGCTCTCTGTATCCGTGCCCTGACAGGAATAGAACATAATAGGAGAGAACAGGCAGAGAAAAACAGAAAGGCCTTGTATTTCTGCAGAGGGATCAGCTGCAACTCACAATGAGGGTGATGAGAGGCCAAGCATAGATCTAGATCTGATGGATGGGACTACTGCTCAGGCTCCTAGCCAGTGCCCATTTATATTGTTCAACTCCTATGACAGCGGTTCTATAACTTAGGCTGTTTCTATTCTTAGCTCGCCAGGCCCTGGGTATTGATCTTGATCAGTGTTTCCCAACTCCAGTTCTCGAGTAGCCCCCAACAGCACACATTTTTGTTGTAGCCCCGGACAAACTCACCTGATTGAACTAATTGAGGGCTTGATGATTAGTTGACAAGTTGAATCAGATGTGTTTGTCCGGGGCTACAACAAAAATGCGTACTGTTGGGGGTACTTGAGGACTGGATTTTGGAAGCACTGATCTAGGTGATGAATAACAGGAGAGGCTGGAGCGGAGACTTGGTCTTTATTCCATCTTCAGCAGCCTTTCTGTGCTAAGAGCAGAGGTGTGGACTCGAGTCACATAACTTGGACTCGAGTCAGACTCGAGTCACAAATATGATGACTTGCAACTTGACTTTGACTTTAACACCAATGACTCATGACTTGACTTGGACTTGAGCCTTTTGACTCAACCTCACTTGATACCCTCCCCAAGCCCAAATATAAAAAATGATGCTATTAAAAAGTGTGCAGCGCATCAACTCTTCATTTAATGGATTACATTTTGAATCGAACAGCAGCCAATCAAATTGTGCCAGCTGAGAAAAAGTGGCAGTGCAGAGGAACGTCGGTGGGTGAATTCAGATGGAGCCCTTGGAAAGACGTTACCCAAAATTATTATTTTTGGATATAAAGACAATGCTGTATCAACAGAAGACGGATTGCAACTTGCAACTTGCAACAATTTCCAACTTTGTTCAACATTTGAAGCTGCACAAAGAACGGTAAGTCGTGGCTAATATAGCCGACAGCTATATAATTTATAACTTTACTAGTGTAGCATGTAGGCAACGGAACGTTAAATCAATGAGCCTCCACACAGTCAGTCAATGCGGGAACGTGATCATTGCACCCAAGATTGAGCTACAACTGGCTAGGCAGTTGGTAGCCTAAATCCTGCCTGATGTTACTGCTGTTCCTAAAGCCATTGACATATGTTAGCCTACTGTAACCACACACACAGTGCGCCCCATAGCGATCCTCGATAGTCAATCACTATTGGGGGAGTCTTTCTCATGGCTACCCATGTATTTCCATGGAAATATAACATTTATTTGGAAACTAATAAATATAGAGATATTTTTAAAAGCATTCATGATTTGCATAAATGTAACATACTAACTATTACTCTTGTTAAAAATATGAAATTGTATTACATTTGGTGAAACGCACATTATGATTTGATTAGGACTCGAAACTCAAAGTTTAGGACTTGAGACTTGACTCGGACTTGCCTGTCTTGACATGGGACTTGAGTGTTAAGACTTGAGACTTACTTGTGACTTAAAACAATGACTTGGTCCCACCTCTGGCTAAGAGTAGCAGCGTGTAGCTCCCTATGTCTTCTGCTTAGGTCTTCTGCAGTACACACGTCAACACTTAAAGCTGCAAATAATTAAAGCTGCAAATAAAGCTGCGTGTTAGTGGGTGAAGGTGTGTAGGGGTGGGGTGTGCGTGAAGAGTACATTATAGTACAGTGTCAATGTAACTCCATTTATAAACAATCATCAATCATTTCTGTACTTCTTCTTGGATGTAAACCTGAGGGCATATCAGTGGGTACCAGAACGGTATATATATGGATCTGGCGGGGTCCCTCTATTCTTGGATTCAATCCCTGAGCCATTAGATGGACGGGACTTTGAATGAGATTTACTCCAGCGTATGAATTAAACCGTGAGTTAATGACTCCCTCATACAAACACAGGAACGGTTTAATGAGTGCATTACAAATAAGTCAATTGTTGTGACGGCCAACATTGGAACACTCTCTCTCATTTGCTCACACAGTTACACACACTGACAGTCATTTTCCAGGTAGGGTCTGAGGCTGCTCTAAATACTCTAATAGAAAATGCACAGTAGGCTACAGTCAGACGGAGGAACGACTTTTTGACAGGGGGTGCAGGATTTATTTTGGCCTGATTTAGATACGTTTGCTCAGAATTTCCAAGATTTTGGTAGGCTATTTGTTAGTCAACTTGTCTATAATTAGATACATGCAGCTTCTCTTCTGTCGTGATGTTTCGCTGGAAGACTAAATGAACCCTTGCTCACCAGAGTAATGTCATAAATCGAATGAATGCTTCAATCTAGTTGACATTGGTAAAAGTTCTCTCAGTCATCTCTGCATCTTTTGCGGAGCAACAACTTTTTAGGGACCGGGGAGAAAATGTAATAGCCTACCTCTGAAAGAATGGGAGATTTTCTGCGCAAAATGTCCAAATGACATCAGTTTGACCGGTTGTAAGAAAATAGAAAGCTGTGAAAACCACCCAACATGTTTCTGATAAGATTCCAGTTCGGCTTGGATGCATATTTTACGTGGTTTAAATCCTATCAGCTTTCAGCTACTATCAGTCTATCAGCTTTTATGATGCTGATAAAGATAGCACCTCTACAGATGGCATCTAACTGTGCATTGGCATTCTCTCAAGATGCTGAAAGAAATAAATTATATTTCTCCTGTTCCCGAGTCAAAATTTAGCCTACATTTGGTGTATAATTTTACAGCAAGAAATGCTTAATTGTGCATGAGTTAATATTAAGGCTAGGTGAGAGGTTATAGACCTACAGTCAGTGTAGGTCTGAACAGAAGGCTACAGTTCTCTTGACTGGAGTGTGGACCTCAGTTCATTTTCAATCACCCACGTGGGTATTTGCTCCTTAAAACCAATGAGGAGATGGGAAAGGCGGGACTTGCAATGCGTCAAGCGTCAAAAATATGTCTAAAAGATTAAGAATTTGTCATATGGTGCATATCTTCTACCTGGAACCAAAAAGGGTTATTCAAAAAGGGTTATTCTTCGGCTGTCCCCATAAGAGGACACTTTGAATAATTTGGTGTCAGGTAGATTCCTTTCAGTCTATAGGCGAACCACTGCATAAGAGAAATAGGAGTTGAGTTATCCTGACAGACGTGCCCCTCTCTGGAATCAACATGGAAAGAACATTGGATTTGAAAAAAGTCACCATCCAGTACTGTTTTCATCTCATTTCTAGCATCATGGTAAACATTGAAATTAGGGTAAAACTTAATTAACTTAACCAGACTAGGCTGTTACATCAATCTAATTTCGTCATAAGATGAATATAAATTCAATATTTACTGGGTGCTTGAAATTATGTTGAATTTCATATTTGATTAGATATATTTTATTTGACCTTGTTCCAATGTTTATATGAAAATGTTCTGAATCAACGTCATTGTTTCAACGCCATGCTATCAACCTGAAATAAGAGGTATATTAAAAAAAATGTGAAGCCACAGTCCAATGATTCCTGCTTGAACAGTGACTCCTACTGGTTTATTAGGGGTAATGTACTTCAATGAGAACAAGTCTACCGTCCAGATGCCTACCTCTATGTACCCCTCATTAACTTTGGAAACAAGCTGTGTTTGTTTTCAGCTGAGGTGTCATGTCAACACATTTAGACATTGATCAGCTTCCACACTCATTTGCGTAGGACCCCTAAATAACATTGAATAGTTGAAAGTAACTCTTTTAACTTCTCTTACACAAGCTGATATGTGAAGGACATAATTTCCACGTGAAGCTAGGTATACTATCATTCGTCTATGGTTGATTGGACCTTTGGAAGTTGAGCAGTAGTTACCATTCCCCCTATAAATAGGATGCAAAATTCATGATATTTATAATAAACTTTTACCTTTTGGATATTGTCTTTTATACATGTATATGTTATTCATAATATAAGCTACAGTATATACAGTTCCTTCAGAAATTATTCATACATTTTACATTTTAGTAATTTAACAGATGCTCTTATCCTGAGCGACTTACAGTTAGTGCATTCATCTTAAGATAGCTAGGTGGGACAACCACATATCACAGGCATAGTAAGTACATTTTCCTCAGTAAAGTAGCTATCAGCAAATTCAGAGCTAGGAGGGGGGAGTGGGATATTTAAGATACTCTTTGAAAAGGAGGTTGCTGGTGGGAGGACAGCTCATAATAATGGCTGGAATGGAGTCCATGGAGTGCTACCAACCACATGGAAACCACATCTTTGATGTGTTTGATACCATTCCATTAACGCCATTCTAGCCATTATTATGAGCCGTCGTCCCCTCAGCAGCCTCCACTGTATCCAAATGTTGTTGTGTTACAGTCTGAATTCAAAATGTATTAAATATTATTTTTCCACGCATGGATTGTGCAACATTTGCCCAATATTCTTTTCAAAATTCTTCAAGCTCTGTCAAATTGGTGGCTGATCATTGCTAGACACCCATTTCCAGGTCTTGCCATTGATTTCTTAAGTTGATTTAAGTCAAAACTGTGACTAGGCCACTCAGGAACATTCACTGTCTTCTTGGTAAGCAACTTGGTAAGCAAATTGTCCTGCTGAAAGGTTAATTAATTTCCCAGTGTCTGGTGGAAAGCAGACTGAACCAGGTTTTCCTCTAGGATTTTGCCTATACTTAGCTCCATTTAATTTATTATTTGTATCTTGAAAAACTCCCCAGTCCTTAACAATTACAAACATACCCATAACATGATGCAGCCACCACTATGCTTGAAAATATGGAGAGTGGTACTCAGTAATGAGTAGTATTGGATTTTCCCCAAACATAACACTTTGTATTCAGGCTAAAAAGTTACTTAACTGGCTGAGGTAGGCTATGAGGCTTAACAGCATCTTTCACAATAACAAAATATACACTACCGTTCAAAAGTTTGGGGTCACTTAGAAATGTCCTTGTTTTTGAAAGAAAAGCATTTTTTTGTCCATTAAAATAACATAAAATTGATCAGAAATACAGTGTAGACATTGTTAATGTTGTAAATGACTATTGTAGCTGGAAACAGCTGATTTTTAATGGAATATTGACATTGGCATACACAGGCTCATTATCAGCAACCATTACTCCTGTGTTCCAATGGCACGTTGTGTTAGCTAGTCCAAGTTGATCATTTTATAAAGCTAATTGATCATTAGAAAACCCTTTAGCAATTATGTTAGCACAGCTGAAAACTGTTGTTCCGATTAAAGAAGCAATAAAACTGGCCTTCTTTAGACTAGTTGAGTATCTGGAGCATCAGCATTTGTGGGTTCGATTACAGAATCAAAACGGCCAGAAAAAAAAAAAAATCTTCCAAAACTCATCCGTCTATTCTTGTTCTGAGAAATTAAATAGCCTTATGCGAGAAACTGCCAAGAAACTGAAGATCTCGTACAACGCTGTGTGCTACTCCCTTCACAAAACAGCGCAAACTGTCTCTAACCAGAATAGAAAGAGAAGTGGGAGGCCCCGGTGCACAACTGAGCAAGAGGACAAGTACATTAGAGTGTCTAATTTGAGAAACAGACACCTCACAAGTCCTCAACTGGCAGCTTCATTAAATAGTACCCGCAAAACACCAGTCTCAACGTCAACAGTGAAGAAGCGACTCCGGCATGGCTGGTCATGGCTCACATCAATAGCAGTCTCCCGGACACCCTAGACCCACTCCAATTCGCATACCGCCCCAACAGATCCACAGATGACGCAATCTCAATTGCACTCCACACTGCCCTTTCTCACCTGGAGAAAAGGAACACCTACAGTGGGGAGAACAAGTATTTGATACACTACCGATTTTGCAGGTTTTCCTACTTACAAAGCATGTAGAGGTCTGTAATTTTTATCATAGGTACACTTCAACTGTGAAAATCCAGAAAATCACATTGTATGATTTTTAAGTAATTAATTTGCATTTTATTGCATGACATAAGTATTTGATCACCTACCAACCAGTAAGAATTCCGTCTCTCACAGACCTGTTAGTTTTTCTTTAAGAAGCCCTCCTGTTCTCCACTCATTACCTGTATTAACTGCACCTGTTTGAACTCGTTACCTGTATAAAAGACACCTGTCCACACACTCAATCAAACAGACCCCAACCTCTCCACAATGGCCAAGACCTCTTGGCCAAGACCATGGCCAAGAGCAACTGCTCGGCATCTGACCGTAAGGCAGTGCGAACAGCCCAGTACATTACTGGGGCCAAGCTTCCTGCCATCCAGGACCTATATAATAGGCGGTGTCAGAAGAAAGCCCATAAAATTGTCAGAGACTCCAGTCTCTGACAATTTTATGGGCTGTTTCTCTGCTACCGCACGGCAAGCGATACCGGAGGACCAAAAGGCTCCTCAACAGCTTCTAGCCCCAAGCCATAAGACTGCTGAACAATTAATAAAATCGCCACTGGACAATTTACACTGACCCCCCCGCCCTCCCTTTTGTACACTGCTGCTACTCGCTGTTTATTATTTATGCATAGTCACTTCACCCCTACCTACATGTAAAAATTGCCTCAACTAACCTGTACCCCCGCACACTGACTCGGTACTGGTGCCCCCTGTATATAGCCTCGTTATTTTTACTGTTACTTTTTATCATTACTTTTTATTTTAGTCTACTTGGTAAACATTTTCTTAACTCTTCTTGAACAGCACTGTTGGTTAAGGGCTTGTAAGTAAGCATTTCATGGTAAAGTCTACACTTGTGCTTTTCGGCGCATGTGACAAATAAAGTTTGATTTGATTTGAAGTGGCTCGATGTCTGGAATTCAATCAGCTCAGTTTGAATTGCAGCCTCATCCAGCGAGGGTATTGTTTTCTTGGCAAGGGAGGACAATTCTCCACCTGGGTGGACTGTGAGAGGATCATGTACAAACACAATGATATCCTTGGGCATGCTGTAGTATTCAGATATGGTGGAGAAGTTGTCTGATCCCTCTGCCTGTCGTTCTTCAGTGTGCAGTAGCCTTCCAGATGACAAGTCCAAACCAAACAACTCAAGCTTCCTAGTAAAGGCCTCAAGTTTTTCCAACATGTCCACAACTGTTTTCCTTCTTCCTTGTAACTGCAAATTTAACCTGTTTAAGTGACAGAATTTGTCAGCCCAAAAAACTGTGTGTGTAGCTTGCAGCTAACGCTTCAATGTTTCTGTGTCTGGCCTCTCTGGGGCGGGAAGTCCACTTTGAAAGTTTCATGCTTAGAGTCTGGCTTGGCATTGGGAAAAGATGGTAAGATGAACACACACCTCTCTGTATATTCTTCCCTGAAACTTCGATTTTCATTATCCACCTTTCTTTTGATACAACATTTTCTCTTGCTATCAGGCTAATTGTTCTGAACGAATGTTGATGTTAAAAACAATAGTGTAGCCTACAGTAAGCTACGTAGACCTGTTTTTCCCCACCGATCAATGCACATAGAAATAGACAAAAATAATAATTGAGACATGGTGATTTTATGTTATTATTATGTTATTGTCACTGAGTTTATTATGTACTAATCAGATGTGTTAAAAACATGTTTAATTTGTAGTGTAGGCCAATTCATTGTGCTATATTATATACTAATTATGTTCTGGCCCACCGACTATTAGCTCAGAAAAAATTTGGCCCGGGCCAAACCTAGTTGGCAAATCCTGCACTAGGCCCTCCGTGGAATGAGTTCCACACCCCTGCTATACAGACTTCCTTCTTTTCACTCTGTCAATTAGGTTAGTATTGTGGAGTAACTACGATGTTGTTGACTCATCCTCAGTTTTCTCCTATCACAGCCAATAAATCCTGTAACTGTTTTAAAGTCAACATTGGCCTCACGGTAAAATCCCTGAGCGGTTTCCTTCCTCTCTGGCAACAGCGTTAGGAAAGACTATTTTATATTTTTGTGACTGGGCGTATTGATACACCATCCAAAGTATAATTACTAACTTCACTATGCTCAAAGGGATATTCAATGTTTGCTTCTACCAATAGCTGCCTTTTTTTGCAAGGCATTGGAAAACCCTGGTTTTGTGGTTGAATCAGTGTTTGAAATTCACTGCTCGACTGAGGGACCTTACTGACAATTGTATGTGTGGGGTACAGAGATGAGGTAGTCATTCAAAAAATGATGTGAGTCCATGCAAGAGTGAGTCCATGGAACCTAAACTCAGCAAAAAAAGAAACGTCCTCTCACTGTCAACTGCGTTTATTTTCAGCAAACTTAACATGTGTAAATATTTGTATGAACATAACAAGATTCAACAACTGAGACATAAACTGAACAAGTTCCACAGACATGTGACTAACAGAAATTGAATAATGTGTCCCTGAACAAAGGGGGGGTCAAAATCAAAAGTAACAGTCAGTATCTGATGTGGCCACCAGCTGCATTAAGTACTTTAGTGCATCTCCTCCTCATGGACTACACCAGAATTGCCCGTTCTTGCTGTGAGATGTTACCCCACTCTTCCACCAAGGCACCTGCAAGTTCCCGGTCATTTCTGGGGGGAATGGCCCTAGCCCTCACCCTCCGATCCAACAGGTCCCAGGCGTGCTCAGTGGGATTGAAATCTTCGCTGGCCATGGCAGAACACTGACATTCCTGTCTTGCAGGAAATCACGCACAGAACGAGCAGTATGGCTGGTGGCATTGTCATGCTGGAGGGTCATGTCAGGATGAGCCTGCAGGAAGGGTACCACATGAGGGAGGAGGATGTCTTCCCTGTAATGCACAGCATTGAGATTGCCTGCAATGACAACAAGCTCAGTCCGATGATGCTGTGACACACCGCTCCAGACCATGACGGACCCTCCACCTCCAAATCGATCCCACTCCAGAGAACAGGCCTCAGTGTAACGCTCATTCCTTCGACGATAAACATGAATCCGACCATCACCCCCGGTGAGACAAAACCGCGACTCGTCAGTGAAGAGCACTTTTTGCCAGACCTGCCTGGTCCAGTAACGATGGGTTTGTGCCCATAGGCGACGTTGTTGCCTTTGATGTCTGGTGAGGACCTGCCTTTACAACAGGCCTCCAAGCCCTCAGTCCAGCTTCTCTCCACCTATTGCAGACAGTCTGAGCACTGATGGAGGGATTGTGCATTCCTGGTGTAACTCGGGCAGTTGTTGTTGCCATCCTGTACCTGTCCTGCAGGTGTGATATTCGGATGTACCGATCCTGTGCAGGTGTTGTTACACGTAGTCTGCCACTGCCAGGACGATCAGCTGTCCGTCCTGTTTCCCTGTAGTGCCGTCTTAGGTGTCTCACAGTACGGACATCCGCAGTCCTCATGCCTCCTTGCAGCATGCCTAAGGCACATTCACGCAGATGAGCAGGGGTCCTGGGCATCTTTATTTTGGTGTTTTTCAGAGTCAGTAGAAAGGCCTCTTTAGTGTCCTAAGTTTTCATAACTGTGACCTTAATTGCCTACTGTCTGTAAGCTGTTAGTGTCTTAATGACCGTTCCACAGGTGCATGTTCATTAATTGTTTATGGTTCGTTGAACAAGCATGGGAAACAGTGTTGGGAAACCCTTTACAATGAAGATCTGTGAAGATATTTGGATTTTTTGGAATTATCTTTGAAATACAGGGTCCTGAAAAAGGGACGTTTTTATTTTTGCTGAGTTTATTATGTGACTTGTTAAGCAAATGTTTACTCCTGAACTTATTTAGGCTTGCCATAACATAGCGGTTGAATACTTGTTGACTCAAGACATTTCAGCTTTTAATTTTTTATTAATTGGTAAATATGTCAAAAAACATAATTCCACTTTTACATTAGGCGAGGGATTGTGTGTAGGCCAGTGACAAAAAATATATATTTTTAATTTGGGCTGTAACACAATAAAATGTGGAAAAAGTCAAGGACTTTCTGAAGGCACTGTATACTATCGAAGCAGAAGACACATCTCCTTCAAATGTTTGGTGGTGTTCACAATTCAATATCCATTTATTTTTATTTTTTTTTTTACAAATTATTAATTGATATGTTGAATTCACTTCTCCATCTCAACCAAAAATCTAAGTTAAAGAATAGCACTAAATCAAATCAAACTTGAAAGATTTGTGGTTGAGATGAGAGACATGAATCCAACATATTAATAACATTTAAAATCCACTGACCATCCTTCATATACAAGACAATATCCAATTTATAGGGCTAATGGTAGATACTTTCAATGATCCAATCAACCATGGATGAATGGTAGTATGCCTAGCTACATGTTGAAATGATGTTGCCCTTTGTTGGGCAAATCAGATGTCAATGTAGCCTACATAAACCAACCTCACTCCGAATTTACTTTCACATACAGCTTGTGTAAGAAAAGTCAGAGTTACTTTCAACTATTCAATATAATTTAGGTAGTTTACACATGAGTATGGAAGCTGATCAATGTCTAAATGTGTTGACATGATAGCTCAGCTGAAACAAACACAGCTTGTTTCCAAAGCTAAGCAGAGCGCAGACAGTAGAGGAAGGCATTTGGATGGTAGACTCATTCTCACTGATGTGCATTACATTTCAGACACCAGTAGGAGTCACTGTTCAGGCAGAAATCATTGGACTGTGGCTTCACATTTTATTTCAATACACCTCTTTATTTAGGTTGATAGCATGATGTTGAAACAATGACGTTGATTCAAACATACCATTTTACTATCAACATTGAAACAAGGTCAAATAAAGTTTTACCCCTAATTTCAATGTTTACAATGCTGCTTGAAATTAGATGAAAACAGTACTGGTTGATGACTCTAAAAAAAAATCCTATGTATTTTCCAAGTTGATTCCACGTCACAATATGTTGATAAATTACACTGAAACAACGTTGATTCAACCAGTGTGTGCCCTGTGGGATCATGCAACAGGCACACAAAGACTTACAGAGAAAATAAAACGGGGCCAAAATGTCCATCTGTAGGCCAAAAACGACTTGAAATACTACTGTACACCTGTATGGCCTACACATACATGACACAGAGGGATAGAGGCTGAAAAATCCAACACCGCCTCCTCAGAGCAACAGATTCCACATGGCTGCTGCTTTGTTATCGTCTGAGCTCTAGTTCTCTCTGCAGACATGTTTTTCATTCCCTAGCACATATTTAGCCAGCCAACACACACACACACACACACACACACACACACACACACACACACACACACACACACACACACACACACACACACACACACACACACACACACACACACACACACACACACACACACACACACACACACACACACACACACACACACACACACACACACTACAGATGTGCAAAGAGGATGGTCATCATTGAAAAAACACCAGTCAGAAGGTGGTTCCAGGTGGAATTGAACGAGGAAGGAAGGAGAAAGAATAGAGAGAGGGCTGAGAGAGAATGGGGATATAGAGACAGGATGGAGTAGAGAAAGCAGAATATCGGGTGTCTATTTTGCTGACGTTCGTTTTATGGGGACTTGGCCCTTATAGTTAGTGTAGTATGGGGATCACAGCTGAGGCGTGAGAGGCTGGGGAGGAACATGTAGGCTTCTCTATGGAAACCTCAATTTACTTTTTCAGCAATTATTGTTACAGTACCAACCCTTTTGCTACAGAGACTGCCAGCTCTGACCATTTCAGGTGGAGACAGAAGGTGGTTCGATTACATTTGGAAGTAGCCAGTAACTAATAGAACTATTCCAGTTGTAAGAATATAAAGACTGTATACTATAGAGTTTATCAAAAAGAAAAAGAGAGTCAGCCTTGTCTTGACTAGAGCCATTGAGAGAGTTTGGCCAGGTTTTAGAATGGCTACCATGTTAGCGCCTTATTCTCAAAATGTTGGTGATGTAACAATACGAGATTCCCTATGAAATGTCCCACTGTAAAACAAGCAAAACAACACAGCGAATTTAACAGACCTTTTTATTGATTGGCATTATGGATATATGTGTATCCATGTATGTACTGTGTTGTGGTGTCAACAAATTGCATCAAATTGCATCTGCATCTGCTTTCTCGTGGTATCTTCATAAGTTTTGAAAACTATCTGAAAACTATCCGAAATAAACAGTGTTGATTTTCACTTAGCAACGGCTACGGAGGAGAAAGTAGCGCTCTCAGAACGATCAGACAGAAATCGCATTGGCCCTGTACACACTGAGTATACGAAACATCTTTCCATGACATAGACTACTGACCAGGTGAATCCAGGTGAAAGCTATGATCCCTTACTGATGTCACTTGTTAAATCCACTTCAATCAGTGTAGATGTAGGGGAGGAGACAGGTTAAAGAAGGATTTTTAAGCCTTAAGACAATTGAGACATGGATTGTGTATGTGTGCCAGTCAGAGGGTGAATGGGCAAGACTAAATATTTAAGCGTCTTTGAACGGGGTATGGTAGTAGGTATCAGGCGCACTGGTTTGAGTGTGTCAAGAACTGCAACGCTGCTGTGTTTTTCACACACAACAGTTTCCTGTGTGTATCAAGAATTGTCCACCAATAGAAAACATTGGAGTCAACATGGGCCACCCTGGGGAACGCTGTCGACAACTTGTAGAGTCCATGCCCAGACGAATTGAGGCTGTTCTGAGGACAAAAAAGGGGTGCAACTCAATATTAGGAAAGTGTTCCTAAATGTTTTGTAAACTCAGGTTATATGACTCTGATCTTGGCCATATAGGCTTTTGTACTGGTCCTTTTTATCTGTTAGTTAATACCAGGGTTCTCGCTAAATGTAAGAGAGGAGCTGGGCCACCTTGTGGATTGGTTGCGTCATAATAAAAATAATAATTTTAAAAAAGGATATATGCAGTACCAGTCAAGAATTTGGACACACCTTCAGGGGTTATTCTTTATTTTCTACAAAGTAGCCACCCTTTTCTTGGATGACAGCTTTGCACAGTCTTGGCATTCTCTCAACCAGCATCACCTGGAATGCTTTTCCAACAGTCTTGAAGGAGTTCCCACATATGCTGAGCACTTGTTGGCTGCTTTTTCTTCACTCTCCGGGCCAACTCATCCCAAACCATCTCAATTGGGTTGTGGTCGGGTGATTGTGGAGGCCAGGTCATTTGATGCAGCACTACATCACTCTCCTTCTTGGTCAAATAGCTCTTACACAGCCTGGAGGTGTGTTGGGTCATTGTTCTGTTGAAAACAAATGATAGTCCAACTAAATGCAAACCAGATGGGATGGCATATTGCTGCAGAATGCTGTGGTAGCCATGCTGATTAAGTGTGCCTTGAATTCTAAATAAATCACAGACAGTGTCACCAGCAAAGCACCCCCACACCATCGCACCGCCTCCTCCATTCTTCACGGTTGGAACTACACATGCAGAGATCATCCGTTCACCGACTCCGCGACACGGCAGTTGGAACCAAAAAATTCTAATTTTGACTCATCAGACCAAAGAACAGATTTCCACCAGTTTAATGTCCATTGCTCGTGTTTCTGGCCCAAGGAAATCTCTTCTTCTCATTGGTGTCCTTTAGTGGTAGTTTCTTTGCAGCAATTCGACTATGAAGGCCTGATTCACACAGTCTCCTCTGAACAGTTGATGTTGAGATGTGTCTTTTACTTGAAATCTGTGAAGCATTCATTTCGGCTGCAATTTCTGAGATGCATTTAACTCTAATGAACTTATCCTCTGCAGCAGAGGTTACTCTGGGTCTTCCTTTCCTGTGGCGGTCCTCATGAGAGCCAGTTTCATCATAGCGCTTGATGGTTTTTGCAACTGCACTTGAAGAAACTTTCAAAGTTCTTGAAATGTTCCGGATTGACTGACCTTCAT
Organism: Oncorhynchus clarkii lewisi; assembly: GCF_045791955.1. NCBI lineage: Eukaryota > Metazoa > Chordata > Actinopteri > Salmoniformes > Salmonidae > Oncorhynchus > Oncorhynchus clarkii. The sequence continues at coordinate 44,374,497 of NC_092166.1, forward strand.
GTCTTAAAGTAATGACGGACTATCGTTTCTCTTTGCTTATTTGAGCTGTTCATGCCAATATATGGACTTGGTCTTTTACCAAATAGTGCTGTCTTCTGAATCTTGATCTGGGGACCCATGCCAAATCTTTTCAGTCTCCTGAGGGGGAAAAGGTATTGTCGTGCCCTCTTCACGACTATTTGGTGTGTTTGGACCATGATAGTTCGTTGGTGATGTGGACACCAAGGAACTTGAAACTCTCGACCCGCTGAGGATTTTTTCCCCCCGTAAATTCTGCCTGCACTATAAGTAACTTTTTGTTATTATATAAGGCAATTTTTTTGCTCTAGATTGCAGGAAATGGCAATTACAGGTGTTTAAAAAAACTGGAATGCTGTACAATTAAAGCACTGCATCAGGGCGTCAGTCAGCTAGATCTGCATAGGTTCCATTACAGCAGTCAGGGACTAGCATCAAACACTGAACACTGCAGCAGTTTCTGACATCACTGCTGGAATTCCTTATGAGAGAGAGAGAGAGAGAGAGAGAGGTTGCCTTTTTAAAAGGAGTCAATGTAAATATTTTAGATTATCTGTGTGCTTTCCCCATGCTTGCAAGTAGTTCACAGCCGTAGTGAAGAATGATTGGGATGTTTTGAGAAAGCTCCCTTTAGACAATGCTCCATTTTCTCTAGCTCTCTCAGAAGTCCTCTGACTAAAACTGGAATGAAGTTGTCACCACATCTTGCAGTCAATTTTGCTTCAATGTTTCTCAGAATTGCAGCTGACTCCACAGCACAGCGGTCCTGGCATTCAAGCATCTCATGTCACTGAATATGGTCAAGTTTCCATGGACAAAGGCCAGCCAAAGTTCAGTCAGTGGATCTTTGAACATTGCTCACAGGACAACAGGGCATTTATCTTCAGAAAGAAAAAAGGATTACAATGGCACATACCTTTTCAGCACTCTTTCTAGAGCAGGGAGCATGGACAGCCAGCGAACATTTCTGTGTCCTAAAATGTTATGGTACTCCTGGCCAACAAACTCACAAAAGCTCTTCAGTCTTCTATTCTGACGGTGAAAATATGAACAAGGTACTCAACATCAAGGGGAGTCATATCCAAAGCTGTTCTGGCCGTGTTATGAATGATGTGGGCAGGACAACCTCAGCCAATCACCTCCCGCTGCAGAGCATTTTTAACTTTGGTATGGACATTGACCCTCCCCAGCCTATTCAGTCCTCCAAAGTTGGTATTTGTGTTGTCGGCAGAGAATGTCACGACTTTGTTTTGCAGGTTACATTTTTGGATGACCACCAGGACCTCAGCTGCAATCTCCTCTGCTGTTTTTCCTTTCAATTCAACAAAATCATGCAGTATTGTTTCCACAGATGTGTTGCCACCATATACTGTATCTTACAATATCTGACTACTACTGGCAGCAGCTTTACATGTCCATGATTGGACGCATCAATGGACAGGGACACAAATTCAACCTGGTCTTGGTCCTGTGTTACCAAAGTAGTTGCCCATAGTGCTAACACGTTACTCACTATGGCTTCACATTTTGTCCTAGCACATGTAAACTTCGGCTCATAAAGCTTTCGTGTCAGTTGTGCTGTGCAGTCCACAGATCTGTAACTATGATTGTGTCGCATAGTGTGGTATGCAAAGACTGCACAGCTAAATCATATTCTTCTTGGGAAGGCTCTACCTTCTTGAAGAATGTGGGGACAGAGGGCATACCAACACGGCCAATCAGACAGGCTTTATGCTTTTTCGTCTGTTGATGTTCTACCACTACCGTTCTTCCCCCACTGCCAATTGAAAAAGAGGAATTACAAAGGGTTCAGTTAACCATTCTATCGTCTTGACCTGAGCGTATAAATGGAAATGCTCTCATCACGTTGTCATTAAAATGGCATTTCCGTTTCTTGGAAAGAGCCATTGTAACTCCTCTCTCTGCTCTTCTTCACTCTCCTTGTGTCACTCTTCTTACTCTCTTAACTTTTTCTTCTCCTCCAATCTTTCTCCACTCATCTTCCTGCTCTTTCTTCCTTTCCTTCTCTTTACCTTTCCACCTCACTCTTCCACTCTCCTCGCTTCACTCTTTTTACTCCTTTATTTTTTTTCTCCTTCTCCAATCTTCTCCAATCTCCAATCCAATTCTCCTTCTCCAATCTTTAATAATAAATAGTACACTATTAGATAAAATACTTAACATACTTAACAGATTCCCATTGCTTGCCTCATTTTTGTATTTTACCCCCCCCCCCAAAAAAATGGTTTGCAATAATAAATTGGCAGGCTCTGTAATCATATCTTTGCCTTTCCTCCTCTCTCTTTCACTCTTCCTGTGAACGTTTTTTAACCTAGCTACCATGACAGTAGCTGGCTAACCTAGCTAGATAACTTAGTCGACATAGCTAATATTAGCTAGCATTGTTGCTTCATTCCTTCTATTAATTTAATATAATCATATTTTCAAAATAGCCAGTCCACTGCATGTTTACATAGCTAGTTAACCTGGCTAGATAACTTAGTCGGCATAGCTAATATTAGCTAGCATAACCTATTTAAAACCTTATAAAGCAGAGCATCTATCTATATAATAAATTGTGACATTATAACATCATTAGCTAGTATCTCAAAAAAGTGTACGTTTGTTTGTTTGTGGTGATGTTGTGGATTCACTTGACACTTGCTAGCTTCTGGCCGAGTTTTCCACAGCAGTTTTCTTTAAAACTAGCGCGAGCAAGTAGTTAGAAGAAGAAGAGTGAATGAAGCTGATATAGCGAACAGCCCCCTCTGCTGGACAAAACAAGAACAACACGATTGAGACGTCAACCGGTAGGCTCTGCTGCCCGGTCTTGCCACGTATAATATTATTTCACTTTGCAGTCTGTTTTTAACGCACAGTTAAAAACGGGGACATTTCCGGGGACAGATCCATCCGGGGACAGGCCACCAAAAACGGGGACTGTCCTTGGGAAACGGGGACGTCTGGTCACTCTAAGCATAGATGTAGCTAGCTATATGTTCTCTAGGGTGAATAAATGAAACCAGCTCCAGTAGGTTAATCCTTTTGAATGTTAACTGTATTGCTGTACTGTACTGAATTATACTGTATTATATGGACTGGAATTACGCACATCGTTCAAACCATGATAAAGCAGAAGAGAACATGCGATTCTGGTGCAGCACATGCGGCCTACAAAGTTACAAGTATAGGATAGCGAATTTTATTTTAATATAGAAATATAATAGGGCCTACTATAGGCGGACGCATATATACCTTTCATAATATTTCCGCTAATGTTATTAACCTACCTCCTCGTTCTCTCTCTATTGTTGCTTCATTCCTTCCTTGCTTTCAACAGTTAAATTAAATGTGTTTCGTTGACTATATCTTAATCACTCTAATGACATCCTTGAATAACATAGGACTAGAATTAGATGCAGAAGGCATTCCCTTCTCTTCACGAAGATTGAATGTTTATGGGTCTGAATAAAGAACTGCTATAGAATGTTCAAGACTGGCATTTTCCCCTCTATTCAGATTACAACCTCTCACTTTCCGTTATTCAAAAATGAAATATCTCTATTTTTAAAACAAGCTATAGAAATTTGGTTGCAATTTCGGTGCAATCCAGCAGAAAATACAGAACAAATAATACAATATATATTGTGGTTAAACTCAAATATACTAATTGATCAAAAAAATATATATCTTTCGAATTAAAAACAAAAATGTTATAATCTTTGTAAAATCATTTCATAAATAGGACTGTTTGGAACTACAGTATGTCACACATGCAGCTAACAAAAATATATGGAAAAGTCTGTTCTACTCAAAATTATAATTACTGCAAAAACGGAAGTGGCAAGTGGAAGGGGGAAAAAGTAAAGAAATTGTCTGTATGGCCTGCACTAAAGACCAAAATTGGTTAAAGAAAAGATTGATAACTAAAAAAGTATACCCGTTTAATTTAAGGACCAAAGCATCTACAGCTGTGCCATAGAGATTGCAAAATAGTTGGGAAGAGATTTTCGATCTACCGATTCCATGGCACATAGTTTATGAACTGATAAGCAAAACGACGCTGAATTTAAAACTTTGAATTTTTCAATTTAAATTATTATACAAAATTCTTGCAACCAAAATAATGTTATATATATGGGGGATACAACCATCCCAGCTCTTTTAGATTCTGCTAAGAGAAAAAAATCATTTGATAATTTGTTTTGTTACTGTTCATATGTAGCTTGTTTTTGGTCCCAGATCCAGGAATGGCTGAAGAATGCAACATTTACCTGGATCTAACTCTACAGATAGCACTACTGGGTGATTTGAAAAGTCATAGTCAATCGATCAATAATATAATAATACTTTCAGCAAAATTGTTTATCTTTAATTTACAATCTGAAAGAAAGGTTCAGATCTTTTGTGAAACATCAAGCACAGTTGAAAAATATATGGCAAAACGGAAATCCAATATGGATAGTGTTGAGATAGATGGGAGGGGTTGAGTGTAGCTGAAGGGTGGGAAAAATAACAAGATAACTAATGTAAAATATACTGTGTCTGTAAAATTAACATAGGTTCAGAACTTTTCTGAAACAGCACAGTTAAAAATATATGGCAAATAGAATGGTCTTAGAAACAGATGGGAGGGGTTGAGGGTAGCGGAAGGATATGAGTAAAAACAAGCAAAAGATAACTATTGTAAAACAGATAAATCAAATGAAATGTTATTGGTCACATACAAATGGTTAGCAGATGTTAATGCAAGTGTAGCAAAATGCTTGTGCTTCTAGTTCTGACAGTGCAGTAATATCTAACAAGTAAAATAACAATTCCCCAACAACTACCTAATACACACAAATCTAAAAGGGGTGAATGAGAATATGTCCATTTAAATATATGGATGAGAGATGGCCTAACGGCATAGGCAAGGTGCAATAGATGGTATAAAAGACAGTATATACATATGATATGAGTAATGTAAGATATGTAAATCACTATTAAAGTGGCATTATTTAAAGTGGCATTGTTTAAAGTGACTAGTGATCCATTTATTAAAGTGGCCAGTGATTGGGTCTCAATGTAGGCAGCAGCCTCTCTGAGTTAGTAATTTCTGTTACCAGTCTGATGGCCTTGAGATAGAAGCTGTTTTTCAGTCTCTCAGTCCCAGCTTTGATGCACCTGTACTGACCTAGCCTTCTGGATGGTAACGGTGCGAACAGACAGTGGCTCGGGTGGTTGTTGTCCTTAATGATTGTTTTGGTTTTCCTGTGACATCGGGTGCTGTAGGTGTCCTGGAGGGCAGGTATGCGTTGGGCAGACCGCACCACCCTCTGGAGAGCCTTGTGGTTGAGGGCGGTGCAGTTGCTGTACCAGGCTGTGATACAGCCCGACAGGATGCTCTTGATTGTGCATCTGTAAAAGTTTGTCAGGGTTTTGGGTGACAAGCCACATTTCTTCAGCCTCCTGAGGTTGAAGAGGTGCTATTGCGCCTTCTTCACCACACTGTCTGTGTGGGTGGACCATTTCATTTAATCTGTGATGTGTACCCTGAGGAACTTAAAACTTCCACCTTCTCTACTGCTGTCCCTTTGATGTGGATAGGGGGAGCTCCCTCTGCTGTTTCCTGAAGTCCACGATCATCTCCTTTGATTTTTTGACGTTGAGTGAGAGGTTGTTTTCCTGACACCACACTCCGCGTGCCCTCACCTCCTCCCTGTAGGCTGTCTCGTTGGTAATCAAGCCCACTACTGTCGTGTCATCTACAAACTTGATGATTGAGTTGGAGGCGTGCATGGCCAGGCAGTCTTGGCTGAACAGGGAGTACAGGAGGGGGCTGTGGGGCCCCAGTGTTGAGGGTCAGCGAAGTGGAGATGTTGTTTCCTACCTTCACCACCTGGGGGCGGCCTGTCAGAAAGTCCGGGACCAAATTGCACAGGGCGGGGTTGAGACCCAGGGCCTCCAGCTTGATGATGAGCTTGGAGGGTACTATGGTGTTGAATGCTGAGCTGTAGTCAATAAACAGCATTCTTACATAGGTATTCCTCTTGTCCGAATGGGATAGGTCAGTGTGCAGTGTGATGGCGATTGCATTGTCTGTGGACCTGTTGGGGCGGTATGCAAACTGGAGTGGGTCTAAGGTGGCCAGTAAGGTGGAGGTGATATGATCCTTGACTAGTCTCTCAAAGCACTTGATGATGACAGAAGTGAGTGCTATGCCCCGTTAGTCATTTAGTTCAGTTATCTTTACATTCTTGGGTACAGGAACAATGGTGGCCATCTTGAAGCATGTGGGGACAGCAGACTGGGATAGGGAGTGATTGAATATGTCCGTAAACACACCAGCCTGCTTGCTCTGCTCTGAGGACGCCGCGAGGGATGCCGTCTGGGCCTGCATATTCTACTCATGTCGGCCACGGAGAAGGAGGGGGGGTGCACTGTATTATCCTCAAAGCGGGCAAAGAAGGTGTTTAGTTTGTCTGGAAGTGTGACGTCGGTGTCCATGACGTGGCTGGTTTCGTTTTGTAGTCCATGATTTCCTGTAGACCCTGCCATATATGTCTCGTGTCTGAGCCGTTGCGACTCCACTTTGTCCCTGTACCGGCATTTCGCTTGTTTGATTGCCTTGCGGAGGGAATAACTACCCTGATTATATTCAGCCATATTCCCAGACCTCTGTCCATGGTTAAATGCGGTGGTTCGCGCTTTCAGATTTGCACAAATGCCGCCATCCATCCACGGTTTCTGGTTAAGGTAGGTTTTAATAGTCACAGAGGGTACAACATCTTCAATGCACTTCCTTATAAACTCACTCACCGAGTCAGTGTATAGATCGATGTTGTTCTCTGAGGCTGACCAGAACATATCCCAGTCCACGTGGTCAAAACAATCTTGAAGCGTGGATTCCGATTGGTCAAACCAGCATTGGTTGAATGGTTCTAGTCACTGGTACATCCACTGAAGTTTCTTGAGGGCGTCTGCTTGAGGGGGAATGTACACAGCTGTAACGATAACTGATAAGAATTCTCTTGGGAGGTAATATGGTCGGCATTTGATTGTAAGGAATTCTAGGTTGGGTGAGCAGAAGGACTTGAGTTCCTGCATGTTGTTATGATTACAACACGAGTCATTAATCATGAAGCATACACCCCCACCCTTCCTCTTCCCGGAGAGGTGTTTATTTCTGTCGGCGCGATGCATGGAGAAGGAAAGGTGGCTGAACCGTTTCTGACAACATAACCCGAGAGAGCCATGTTTCCGTGAGACAGAGGATGTTACAATCTCTGATGTCCCTATGGAAGGCGACCCTTGCTCGAATTTCGTCTACCTTGTGGTCAAGAGACTGGATATTGGCGAGCAGTATACTCTGGAGCGGTGGGCGATGTGCACGTCTACGGAGATTGACCAGGAGGCCGCTCCGTCTGCCCTTTCTGCGGCACCGTTGTTTTGGGTCGGCTTCTGGGATTAGATCCATTGTCCTGGGTGGTGGTCCAAACAGAGGATCCACTTCTGGAAAATCATATTCCTGGTCGTAATGTTGGTAAGTTGACATGGCTCTTATATCCAATAATTCTTCCCGGCTGTATGTAATTAGACTTAAGATTTCCTGGGGTAACAATGTAAGAAATAATACATAAAAAAACTAAATACTTCATAGTTTGCCAAAGACTCAAAGCGAGGCGACCATCTCCATCTCTTGACTGTGTCCGTAAAATGTTGTAGTATGTATAAGCTGGAAGTAGGAGCCTAAGTGTTGTTGTTCATTAGTTTACTCCAATTAAGGAAGGGGTGGTAGGGTTGGTGGAAAATAATAAAGGAAAATATATTTTAGATGTGTATATATACTATGTACAGTAAATCAAATCAAATTTGATTTGTCACATGCGCCGAATACAACCTTACAGTGAAATGCTTACCAACAATGCAGTTTTAAGATAAATAAAGTAAAAAAAATACATAAAAATACATAAAAAATAGATAAGTAAAAAAATCTAAAATAAAAGTAACAAATAATTAAAGAGCATCAGTAAAATAACAATAGAGAGGATATATACATACATATACAAATATATATTTACAAAACAAATATGTGTGGGATTGGAAATGATGCAGGCAATTACATTGATGGAAGCTACAAACTATTTGCAATATTACAGCTAATCTACCCCTTAAATGTTTTTTTATTTAAATACATAGTTATACTAATAACTGCTATAGCCTACCGCCATCGTGCGTTCACTCTTCTTTCAAACTACCTGTGAGTTCTATTGGCTGCTGTATTTAACATTCAGGAAAAATAGCTTGCGTCCCTCTTCGAAGTCTATTGGTATAAGACATGCAAAAATAAATAATAATGTCCAGCAAGCTATTCTAGTCTAGGTTTTCTGGCATGGGACTCCAAGAGCTAAGGAGCGTTTTTTAAGGAGAGGCCAGCGGAGCACAGGTGCTTGCATATTGCGCAAGAGACACAGGCTATAAATTAGAAGCTTATTATGCATAACCCATTATTAATTAGCTAAATAAAAGCCTAATACTGCTAGGACATCTACATATAGGGCTATATATCAATCTAGAACAGGATTATCTATTTTGGATGCAATTTGAATGGAGTTGATGGAGAGAGAGAAAGATTGCGAGAGACAGCTCATGCATGCACAGATTTAAAGTAATGATATTCGAGTGATAGTGTCACGACTCCTAACGAAGGTGGCTCCTCTTCCTGTTCGGGTGGCGCTCGGCGGTCGTCGTCACCGGCCTACTAGTTGCCACCGATCCCTTTTCCCTTTTCTGTTGTTTATGTCTGATTAGTAACACCTGTTTCTGGTTTAGGTTTTAGTGGGGCTATTTAAGCCGGTAGGCCCGCCTGGTCTTTGTGCAGGCTTATTTCTTTCCCACTGTGTTATTGTGTGGTAGTGCGTGTTGTTTTTTGGGTTTTCCCTCCGGACTGGTTAGGTCCTGGTTTTGGGCATTTGTGCATGTGCGCCCAGTATCTTGGCGAGTACTATTTTTCCTGTGCGTAATAAAGCGCTATTCTGTACCTTCTGCCTCCTGCGCCTGACTCCGCACCCACTACGCCCAGTGCGTTACAGATAAGCTGTTTTAAAACTCTGCAGCTGCAATAAAATATTAAATAATCTTTACAGTTAAAAACAAGGTGACCCCTGAAAGCCAGATTGAGATGGGTACATTAGAAACACATTAAGTCTTTATATTAGGCTACTGTAGCATAGGATATTCCACAGCAAATGTAGGCCTACCTGTCAAAGAAAAACAAATTATCATTATGAGATGATAGGTCTACATGCATTGTGATCTGCGCTCCATACTGAGATGGGCTGTCTGTCACCACCCTGAGCGTCAATTCATCATGCAGAGGCCGTAGAGAAGCCAGATTTAGACATTGCATATAATTTAACAGTTCCATTTCACGCCATGCTGTTCATATAAATAATTGATTGTAATTTACCAGTTTCTCTCAGTTATTTATCCCGGCAAAAGGGAGTGGTTTTGGGCGGCAAATCCCGGTAAATCTTGGTAACTGGGTTCCCGCCATTCAACCCTACATGGGTCCCTGAACCTCCATCTCTCGTTCAGGCGGTGGACCAGCCACCTTAAATGGCCCTTTAAACACTTCACACACAGAAGATGACTACACTCATCAAATATTCATTAATCTGCCAAGTACTTCATCTCAATCAGCCTCAAGGACCAAGGGATGTCCTATCATTGGCTACAGTGGCTAAAGGCTACTGATCGTGGATGGTGATGTTAGTTAGCCCTTTGTGCAGTGCATGCCTATGGGAGGATGCTAAAAGCTAAGTAGCAGCTCTTAATTAATTAATTGAAGCTTGCTAGCGTGCTGTCAGGATCACATCAAATCACTAGTTAATGGCTTTCCTCAGCATTAAATAGGGACAGGTCAGCTATGAATGGGAGATAAATCCGTTACTAACGTTGTTAAGCGCCGGGACCCCTACGGCAGTATGGTGTGTGGGGGGATAAATCCTGGTTTTCTTTATTGCGATTTAAAAAAAAAAAAGCAGATAAGCACTATGGCGGTATTTAAGGTACTGCTTACCTCTAGAGGGGTATGTATGTGTATGTGTGTGTGTGTAGGATACAGTGGGTACAGTAGGTACCGGATAAGGCCGAAGGCCAAGTCAGCCCAGCCAGGGCTCCCATAATTCCATTTCCTCTCTGGTCCCTGGTTAGCCTCTGTGGTACGCTCACAGGCACTCCTCTAACCGAATGCCTAATGGACAGAACAGGGTAAGGAGTGTGACAGAGCCCACTGAGAAACACATTGATTTAACCTTTATTTAGTCAGCTACAGTTGAAGTCGGAAGTTTACATACACCTTAGCCAAATACATGGAAACTCAGTTTTTCACAATTCCTGACATTTAATCCTTGTAAAAATTCCCTGTCTTAGGTCAGATAGGATCACCACTTTATTTTAAGAATGTGAAATGTCAGAAAAATAGTAGAGAGAATGATTTATTTCAGCTTTATTTCATTCATCACATTCCCAGTGGGTCAGAAGTTTACATACACTCAATTAGCATTTGGTAGCATTGCCTTTAAATTGTTTAACTTGGGTCAAACGTTTCAGGTAGCCTTCCACAAGCTTTCAACAATAAATTGGGTGAACTTTGGCCCATTCCTCCTGACAGAGCTGGTGTAACTGAGCCAGGTTTGTAGGCCTCCTTGCTCTCACTCTTTTTCAGTTCTGCCCACACATGTTCTATAGGATTGAGCTCAGGGCTTTGTGATGACCACTCCAATACCTTGACTTTGTTGTCCTTAAGCCATTTTGCCACAACTTTGGAAGTATGCTTGGGGTCATTGTCCATTTGGAAGACCCATTTGCGACCAAGCTTTAACTTCCTGACTGATGTTTTGATATGTTGCTTCAACATATCCACAATTTTCCATCCCGATGATGCCATCTATTTTGTGTAGTGCACCAGTCCCTCCTGCAGCAAAGCACCCCAACAACATAATGCTGCCACTTGTGTGCTTCACCGTTGGGATGGTGTTCTTCGGCTTGCAAGCCTCGCCCTTTTTCCTCCAAACATAACGATGGTCATTATGGCCAAACAGTTCTATTTTTGTTTCATCAGACCAGAGGACATGTCTCCAAAAAGCACGATCTTTGTCCCCATGTGCAGTTGCAAACCGTAGTCTGCCTTTTTTTCTGGCGGTTTTGGAGCAGTGGCTTCTTCCTTGCTGAACGGCCTTTCAGGTTATGTAAATATGGGACTCGTTTTACTGAGGATATAGATACTTTTGTACCCGTTTCCTCCAGAATCTTCACAAGGTCCTTTGCTGTTGTTCTGGGTTTGATTTGCACTTTTCGCACCAAAGTACATTCATCTCTAGGAGACAGAACGCGTCTCCTTCCTGAGCGGTATGATGGCTGTGTGGTCCCATGGTGTTTATACTTGCGTACTATTGTTTGTACAGATGAACGTGGTACCTTTAGGCGTTTGGAAATTGCTCCCACGGATGAACCAGACTCGTGGAGGTCTACCATTTTTTTCTGAGGTCTACGATGATTTCTTTTGATTTTCCCATGACGTCAAGCAAAGAGGCACGGAGTTTGGAGGTAGGCCTTGAAATACATCCACAGGTACCCCTCCAATTGACTCAAATGATCTAAATTAGCCTATCAGAAGCTTCTAAAGCCATGACATCTTTTCTGGAATTTTCCAAGCTGTTTAAAGGCACAGTCAACTTAGTGTATGTAAACTTCTGACCCACTGGAATTGTGATACAGCGAATTATAAGTGAAATAATCTGTCTGTAACCAATTGTTGGAAAAATGACTTGTGTCATGCACAAAGTAGATGTTCTAACCAACTTGCCAAAACTATAGTTTGTTAACAAGACATTTGCGGAGTGGTTGAAAAACAAGTTAAGTGTATGTAAACTTCTGACTTCAACTGTAAGTCACTGGTAACAGACACTTTTACATTAACAACCTGGTTGGTTGAAAGCTGAAGAGTTACAAAATTTGACATAACAGCACAATTCCAAGAGCAACTCAGACTGCCACATCACAATAACTAATTGAGAGACAGTTTACAACAGTTTATGGAGTGATTTTCCTATCAAAATGAAAATCAAAATGGGAGGATAGTATTAGCAGTCTCCAAAAACAACTTTCTTTCTCTAGATTCATGGACGCACTGCATGGTCTGATATCACAAGCCACCGCCCTTTTGCTTCATGACATCATGGCATGACTCAACCAATAAAAGCCCTGTTTGAGAAGAGTCACATTGAGCCAAATAAAATGGCTCTTCATAACACCATTCAATTACACACTGGATTTCCCCCACCTGCCTGCCACAGGCACACAGCACTCAATAAAGCAGTAATCATGTCATGTGTGCTCCCTGTGGCTTGAACAAGCAGCAGGCAATGACAAAAATCAGTGACTCTGCTAGGCCTAAGGACTGATATAAGAGACAGATAGTCATGCATTTGTTCATGCCCCACACTGGTAAACTTAACTGTAAATGTCATCACGCTGTAGATTTGTAGCCGTGTACCAGGCTGTTTAGCCAACATTCCATTCGGAGTAAAGGAGTGAAATGTTAGCTAAACTGTTATTCACGCTAGTAGATTTGTGTTTCCCCTAGTAACTCTGCTTCTTACATTAAAGTACGGTCTATTGAGAAGGAGGGCCATTGGTTCAAGGACTGAAGCTTCCCCCAAGAGAGTCCTTCCAGGTGAATTTAGATTACCCAGCATGCTTCACTCTGCAGCAATGGAGGTGGGATGTGGGGGATGGGTTGCCATGGTAGCACAATGTTCCACAACGGTCGGGGTGGATAAAACTGTAATGTGTAGATGTCATCTGATGATGAATGCAGTTTTAAAGTTAACAAGAGTGGTCTCTCTGTTGGGGGAACATGGTGGTGGTAGAGCTAGATGGAGGCCAAGCATTCATTTGTTCATTCAACACCTACTGAGCTGAGATCTGTCACACAAACACACACACACACATACAGAACACCCACCTGGGTCTGACAACTTGGATGGAAAATTACTGATGAAGATATCGGACTATATTGCCACTCATATTTGCCATCTCTTAAATATAAGCCTACAGGAAAGCATGCGCCCTCAGGTGTGAAGGGAAGCAAAAGTCATTCCACTCCCCATGAAAAGAAAAACAACCTTTGCTGGCTCAAACAGCCAACCAATCCACCTGTTACCAACCCTTAGTAAACTTTGACCAGATAAAATGCTATTTCACAGTAAACAAATTAACAACAGACTTACAGCACGCTTATAGGGAATTGCATTCAACATTTATGGCACTTACACAAATGACTGATGATCAGCTGAGAGAAATTGATAATAACATTGTGGGAGCTGTTTTGACTTCAGTGCAGCTTTTGACATTATTGCTGGAAAAACGTATGTGTTATGGCTTTACAGACAACGATAGACAGCTGCCTCTGATTGGGAACCACACTCGGCCAAAAACAAAGAAACAGAAAACATAGAATTTCCCACCCGAGTCACACCCTGACTAACCAAACAGAGAATAATAAGGATCTCTAAGGTCAGGGTGTGACATGACCGATACGAGCTGGTCGGTCTCTATTTACAATCTGTAAAGAATTTGAGAATAGAAATATTCTGATCTTTTATAGCACAGTGGGAAAATATAGGGCAGCTAGAAATCCCTGCTCCCCCCCCAAAATGCATCTCTTCACTAACTTCAAGGTTATGTGCTGCAATGTGTGTATATGTGTGAGTGGGAGGAATAAAAAAATCATAATTTAATTGAGTCTTCATACTTGTACTAGGTGTCTTTGTATGCTGAAATCTAAGTATATGTAAGTCTGTGTGTGTGTGCTGCAGTGTGTGTTAGTGTTAATTTCAGTGGATGTCCTTTGGGCCTGGCTGTACTTTCTATTTCAACAAACACACGACTGGATAAATAATCAGATACATAAACTGCAGGCTGTCACTAGCAGATGTCTTCTAAAGTAGTCTGAGACACTGAAAATCCTTTGATAATAACATGGGTCGCTTGGCTGGAAAAAGTAACTTGCTGTCCTCAAATTTGTGGGATAAGCTTTGTAAACAAAACCTTCATTCCAACAACTACAGTTGAAGTCGGAAGTTTACATACACCTTAGCCAAATACATTTAGTCTCAGTTTTTCACAATTCCTGACATTTAATCCTTGTAAAAATTCCCTGTCTTAGGTCAGTTAGGATCACCACTTCATTTGAAGAATGTGAAATGTCAGAATAATAGTAAGAGAGAATGATTCATTTCAGCTTTTATTTCTTTCATCACATTCCCAGTGGTCAGAAGTTTACATTCACTCAATTAGTATTTGGTAGCATTGCCTTAAAATTGTTTAACTTGGGTCAAACGTTTCAGGTAGCCTTCCACAAGCTTCCCACAATAAATTGGGTGAATTTTGGCCCATTCCTCCTGACAGAGCTGGTGTAACTGAGTCAGGTTTGTAGGCCTCCTTGCTCGCACACGCTTTTTCAGTTCTGCCCACAAATTTTCAATGGGATTGAGGTCAGGGCTTTGTGATGGCCACTCCAATATCTTGACTTTGTTGTCCTTAAGCCATTTAGCCAGAACTTTGGAAGTATGCTTGGGGTCATTGTCCATTTGGAAGACCCATTTGCGACCAAGCTTTAACGTCCTGACTGATATCTTGAGATGTTGCTTCAATATATCCACATAATCTTCTCCTCATGATACCATCTATTTTGTGAAGTGCACCAGTCGCTCCTGCAGCAAAGCCCCCACAACATGATGCTGCCACCCCCATGCTTCACGGTTGGGATGGTGTTCTTCGGCTTGCAAGCCTCACCCTTATAGTATAGTATTATTATAGGATAGTCATTATGGCCAAACAGTTCTATTTTTGTTTCATCAGACCAGAGGACATTTCTCCAAAAAGTACGATCTTTGTCCCCATGTGCAGTTGCAAACCGAAGTCTCGCTTTTTATTGGCAGTTTTGGAGCATTGGCTTCTTCCTTGCTGAGTGGCCTTTCAGGTTATGTCGATATAGGACTCGTTTTACTGTGGAAATAGATACTTTGAACGTGGTACCTTCAGGCGTTTGGAAATTGCTCCCAAGTATTAACCAGACTTGTGGAGGTCTACAATTATTTTTCTATTGTCTTGTCTGATTTCTTTTGATTTTCCCATGATGTCAAGCAAAGAGGCACCGAGTTTGAAGGTAGGCCTTGAAATACATCCACAGGTACACCTCCAATTGACTCAAATTATGTCAATTAGCCTATCAGAAGCTTCTAAAGCCACAAGATCATTTCATAGAATTTTCCAAGCTGTGTAAAGGCACAGGCTTCACATCTTCATCTTCATCGGATGAGGAGTAGGAAGGATCGGATCAAAAAGCAGCATGGTAAGTGTCCATGATTATTTATTATAACAGAACACAAAAATTCCAAATAACAAAGTGAACGTAAGAAATGAAAATCGAAACAGTCCTGAAAGGTGAAAACACAAAACAACTACCCACAAACACCAGGTGGGAAAAGGCTACCTAAGTACGGTTCTCAATCAGAGACAACGATAGACAGCTGCCTCTGATTGGGAACCATACCAGGCCAAACACATAGAACAGAAAACATAGAAACACAACATAGAATGCCCACCCCAACTCACGCCCGACCAAACCAAAATAGAGACATAAAAAGGAACTAAGGTCAGGGCGTGACACAGGCAACTTAGTGTGTGTAAACTTCTGACCCATTGAAATTGTGATACAGTGAATTATAAGAGAAATAACATATCTGTAAACAATTGTTGGAAAAATTACTTATCATGCACAAAGTAGATGTCCTAACTGAGCTGCCAAAACTATAGTTTGTTAACAAGAAACTTGTAGAGTGGTTGAAAAACAAGTTTTAATGACTCCAACCTAAGTGTATGTAAACTTCCGACTTCAACTGTATATCACAATAATGTACCCCCCATGTTGGACAACACACGGTCCGGTCTGGGAATGACCTCAGAGCCAAATACACATGCTGCATAGGAAACAGAAAACTCAGTATAAGGGACACACAAGACTAGAGACTTCAAGTTTTCAAGCCAAACTTAAAGCCTCTTGTGTTAACCCGAAAGATGAGCAACATCTGAAAAGTCTACTAGCGTACTTCACTCTCCATTTTACAGAGAGCTACTCAAAACAATGAAAGTGGTTTACCTACAGTAACTCACAATTATGGTTCAAAGGTTAGCCCAGAACCATGATGAAACGGGCAACAGAGGTCTCAGGAAGTAGCGTTGCTATGCTGCTACAAGATGAGTGTCGCTGAAACATTAATGCTTCATGCTCTTGTAGCATCATTATTTCAACACTGATAAAACATAGCAGAGGCCCACAGTAGCATATTGGTGGGTATGTTTGGTACTGTGTAGTTGTGATGGAGGGCAGAGTGTAAGGACGTGACTGCTATTAACTACCATATGTCAATATGGTACAAGGAGCATAAAAACAGGGAATGCTTCCCCAGAGTAGTGAACGTCTAGTCAGAGGACTGTTTTGCATCCAACAACAAGGAACAAGGAATGGACAGTTTTTACAGATTCGCTACTACTCAATTGTCACTCCCCAATCAGGCCTGAACCAGAGCCAATGGTGTTATTCTGGAGAATCACACATTTGGCAAATGGACCTATACTCTTTCCCTTTGTTTCTCTCCTCTATCCTACGTCACTCTTTCTCTCACACTCCCTCTATTTTCTCTCCATTCCTTGTCTTTTTCTTTCTCTCTCTCCTTCCCTATTTATGTCTCTCCCTTTTTCTTCCTTTCTCTCTCATCCCGTTTCTCCAACTCTCCCCCCAGTGTTGTGTTGTCTTTTGTTGACAGAGAAAGGAACTCTGGCACCCTGTGTGGGGACAGTTATTTGGACTCTTCACAGCAGGAGCATGGGGAGGCTCAGACACTGCCAAGTTCTCATACTGAACAAGAGACTGAGCAGAAAGAATGACTAATAGCTGTGCCGGGAGGAAGAGGAGGAAAGTAAGAGGAGACACCCTAAAAACCCATCCCAAGTTACAAGAGTTCACTACAGTGCAGACTGAGAATGCGGCACAAAAGCGTCTTCAAATCTACATGGACATATTTCAGTGCATAGTAATGAAAGTGGATAGGTCAGAGCAAACAATTATGCAGACTTGAAATGATGGGAAATGTATCAACTTGTGCTGTTTCTAAGGGAGGGTTCTTGTTTGTTGTGCTCCTGAGAACGATAAGAGGGACAGAGAAAATGTTGCAGGCCGCTGGAAGGTCGGGACACTGATCACAGTATACAATGCCTTCAGAAAGTATTCAGACCCCTTGACTTTTTCCACATTTTGTTACGTTACAGCCTTATTCTAAAATGTATTTTTTTTAAAATCATTATCATCAATCTACATACAATACCCCATCATGATGAAGCAAAAACAGGTTGTTAGACATTTTTACTAATTTATTATAAATAAAAAACTGAAATATCACATTCACATAAGTATTCACACCCTTTACTCAGTACTTTGTTGAAGCACCTTTGGCAGTAATTACAGCCCTGAGTCTTCTTGGGTATGATGCTACAAGCTTGGCACACCTGTATTTGGGAAGTTTCTCCCATTCTTCTCTGCAGATCCTCTCAAGTTCTGTCAGGTTGGATGGGAAGTGTCGCTGCACAGGTATTTTCAGGTCTCTCCAGAGATGTTTGATTGGGTTTAAGTCCGGGATCTGGCTGGGCCACTCAAGGACATTCAGAGACTTGTCCCGAAGCCATTCCTGCTTTGTCTTGGCTGTCTGCTTAGGGTCCTTGTCCTGTTGGAAGGTGAACCTTAGCCCCAGTCTGAGGTCCTGAGCACTCTGAAGCATGTTTTCAACAAGGATCTCTCTGTACTTTGCTCTGTTCATCTTTCCCTCGATCATGACTAGTCTCACAGTCCCCGCTGCTGAAAAACATCCCCACAGCATGATGCTGCCACTACCATGCTTCACCGTACGAATGGCGCCAGGTTTCCTCCAGTTGTTACGCTTGGCATTCAGGCCAAAGAGTTCAATCTTAATTTCATCAGACCAGAGATGATTGTTTCTCATTGCCTGAGAGTCTTTAGGTGCCTTTTGGCAAACATCAAGTGGGCTGTGTCATGTGCAGACAGTTCTTGGTCCTTTTACTGAGGAGTGGCTTCAGTCTGGCCACTCTACCATAAAGGCCTGATTGGTGGAGTGCTGCAGAGATGGTTGTCCTTCTGGAAGGTTCTCCCATCTCCACAGAGGAACTCTAGAGCTCTGTCAGAGTGACCATCAAGTTCTTGGTCACCTCCCTGACCAAGGCCCTACTCCCCCGATTGCTCGGTTTGGCCGGGCAGGCCAGCTCTAGGAAGAGTCTTGGTGTTTCCAAACTTCTTCCATTCAATAATGATGAAGGCCACTGTGTTCTTGTGGACCTTCAATGCTGCAGGCATCTGTACTCTGATTTGTATGACATACTACTGACAGGTTTACAGTGATGCATTTGTATGGTGCTCTGCCCCAGCAGGCTTCTATAACCTGCCAGGCTGTTGGCTGTCACTCACCCACCTGCAGCTCAAGTGTGTTGGGTGCTATGGCTGCAGGGGTAGATCCCACACTACCAGTGCTCTGTGGTTAGCGAGGAGATAGCACATTGTGCTAGGATCCAGAAGCTATAGACCAACACTGAACAAAGACCATTGCAGTCTCTGTCTCTCACAAAAACTCTTAATCTAGCCTAACTCCCATACATGGTGATACCTTACACACTCTGGGAGAGAACATGGAGGAAGAGGGAGGCGTGGGAGTATAACACATCTGAAATATGTCAATCAGGACAAGTCACTCCTCTTTGCCACTTTAACACCTACAATTTGTGACAGACACAGGGTTCACTCCCATAAAGCCCTAGCTAGCTTTGTTTGACCCCGATTGGTGCTTATTTGACAAAGATACAGTCGATCAAATGAAGACCGCCCGCGGCTTCGGCGTGCCATGAAGACATTGCTCTCTGATCAAATATGGTGTCCTATAGGATATACTACACCCCTAATGACATAGTGAAGTCTTGTTACGTTCTAGGATCTCTGAGGAATGCGATTTGACTGGTTGAAACAATGTTTAGGGTGACATTTTCACAGATTTCTTTCTTTGCAAATTGAACGAGTGGAAATACAAAATCGATCGTGCATGCTATATGGATCTTTTTAGGAAATGAAAACGGATTTTATCTAACAAAACTACACTTCATGTTATCTCTGGGACCCTTTGGATGATAAATCAGAGCGAGATTTCAGAATGTAAGTACACATTTAACCTTCAGAGGTGAATTTATTAAACCTATCGGGGTGAAAAAAGTGTTTTGTTGTTAGGAGCTCTCCTCAAACAATAGCATGGCATTTTGTCGCAGTAATAGCTACTGTAAATTGGACAGTACAGTTATATTAACAAGAATTGTAGCTTTCAGCCGATACAGTGGGGCAAAAAAGTATTTAGTCAGCCACCAATTGTGCAAGTTCTCCCACTTAAAAAGATGAGAGAGGCCTGTAATTTTCATCATAGGTACACTTCAACTATGACGGACAAAATGAGAAGAAAAAAATCCAGAAAATCACATTGTAGGATCTTTTATGAATTTATTTGCAAATTATGGTGGAAAATAAGTATTTGGTCACCTACAAGATTTCTGGCTCTCACAGACCTGTAACTTCTTCTTTAAGAGGCTCCTCTGTCCTCCACTCGTTACCTGTATTAATGGCACCTGTTTGAACTTGTTATCAAGTTATAAAAGTTATAAAAGACACCTGTCCACAACCTCAAACAGTCACACTCCAAACTCCACTATGGCCAAGACCAAAGAGCTGTCAAAGGACACCAGAAACAAAATTGTAGACCTGCACCAGGCTGGGAAGACTGAATCTGCAATAGGTAAGCAGCTTGGTTTGACAAAATCAACTGTGGAAGCAATTATTAGGAAATGGAAGACATACAAGACCACTGATAATCTCCCTCGATCTGGGGCTCCGCGCAAGATCTCACCCCGTAGGGTCAAAATGATCACAAGAACGGTGAGCAAAAATCCCAGAACCACACGGGGGGACCTAGTGAATGACCTGCAGAGAGCTGGGACCAAAGTAACAAAGCCTACCATCAGTAACACACTACGCCGCCAGGGACTCAAATCCTGCAGTGCCAGGCGTGTCCCCCTGCTTAACCTGTTGAACCTATAGGGGCGCTGTGTCATTATTGGATAAAAAGACGTGCCCGTTTTAAGCGCAATATTTTGTCACGAAAAGATGCTCGACTATGCATGGAATTGACAGCCTTGGAAAGGCACAACTCTGACGTCTCCAAAACTGCGAGCCTGCGCTTTCTGTCTATTCCCCGAGGTGTCTGCAGCATTGTGACGTGTTTGTAGGCATATCATTGGAAGATTGACCATAAGAGACTACATTTACCCGGTGTCCCGCCCGGTGTCCTGTGTGCGTAATCTGTAGGTCCATGCGCGTTCCATTTCTTCAGAATTGAAAGTAAACCGCCACAATGGATTTTATCGTCGATAGATATGTGAAAAACACATTGAGGATTGATTCTAAACATCGTTTGCCATGTTTCTGTCGATATTATGGAGTTAATTTGGAAAAAAGTTCACATTTTAATTACTTTTTTTTTTTTTTTTTCTTACCCAAACGTGATGAACAAAACGGAGCGCTTTCTCCTACACAAATAATATTTTTTGTAAAAACGGAACATTTGCTATCTAACAGAGTCTCCTCATTGAAAACATCTGAAGTTCTTCAAAGGTAAATTATTTTATTTGAATGCTTTTATGGTTTTTGTGGAAAATGTTGCATGCTAAATGCTAGGCTTAATGCAATGCTAGGCTATCAATACTCTTACACAAATGCTTGTTTAGCTATGGTTCAAAAGCATATTTTGAAAATCTGAGATGACAGTGTTGTTAACAAAAGGCTAAGCTTGAGAGCAAATAGATTCATTTCATTTAATTTGCCATTTTCATGAATAGTTAACGTTGTGTTATGCTAATGAGCTTGCTGATAGATTTACACAATCCTGGATACAGGGGTTTTTTCGTAGCTAAACGTGACGCAGAAAACGGAGCGATTTGTCCTAAACAAATAATCTTTCAGGAAAAACTGAACATTTGCTATCTGAGAGTCTCCTCATTGAAAACATCTGAAGTTCTTCAAAGGTAAATGATTTTATTTGAATGCTTTTCTGTTTTTTTGTGTAAATGTTACCTGCTGAATGCTAACGCTAAATGCTACGCTAAATGCTACGTTAGCCATCAATACTGTTACACAAATGCTTGTTTTGCAATGGTTGAGAAGCATATTTTGAAAATCTGAGATGACAGTGTTGTTAACAAAAGGCTAAGCTTGAGAGCAAGTAGATTAATTTCATTTAATTTGTGATTTTCATGAATAGTTAACGTTGTGTTATGCTAATGAGCTTGCTGATAGATTTACACAATCCTGGATACAGGGGTTTTTTCGTAGCTAAACGTGACGCAGAAAACGGAGCGATTTGTCCTAAACAAATAATCTTTCAGGAAAAACTGAACATTTGCTATCTGAGAGTCTCCTCATTGAAAACATCTGAAGTTCTTCAAAGGTAAATTATTTTATTTGAATGCTTTTCTGGTTTTTTGTGTAAATGTTACCTGCTGAATGCTAACGCTAAATGCTACGCTAAATGCTACGTTAGCCATCAATACTGTTACACAAATGCTTGTTTTGCAATGGTTGAGAAGCATATTTTGAACATCTGAGATGACAGTGTTGTTAACAAAAGGCTAAGCTTGAGAGCAAATAGATTAATTTCATTTCATTTGCGATTTTCATGAATAGTTAACGTTGCGTTATGGTAATAAGCTTGAGTCTGTATTCACGATCCCGGATCCGGGATGGGGAGATCAGAGAGGTTAAGCCAGTACATGTCCAGGCCCGTCTGAAGTATGCTAGAGAGCATTTGGATGATCCAGAAGAAGATTGGGAGAATGTCATATGGTCAGATGAAACCAAAATATAACTTTTTGGTAAAAACTCAACTCGTCGTGTTTGGAGGACAAAGAATGCTGAGTTGCATCCAAAGAACACCATACCTACTGTCAAGCATGGGGGTGGAAACATCATGCTTTGGGGCTGTTTTTCTGCAAAGGGACCAGGACAACTGATCCGTGTAAAGGAAAGAATGAATGGGGCCATGTATCGTGAGATTTTGAGTGAAAACCTCCTTCCATCAGCAAGGGCATTGAAGATGAAACGTGGCTGGGTCTTTCAGCATGACAATGATCCCAAACACACCGCCCGGGCAATGAAGGAGTGGCTTCGTAAGAAGCATTTCAAGGTCCTGGAGTGGCCTAGCCAGTCTCCAGATCTCAAGAAAATCTTTGGAGGGAGTTGAAAGTCCGTGTTGCCCAGTAACAGCCCCAAAACATCACTGCTCTAAGAGGAGATCTGCATGGAGGAATGGGCCAAAATACCAGCAACAGTGTGTGAAAACCTTGTGAAGACTTACAGAAAATGTTTGACCTCTGTCATTGCCAACAAAGGGTCTATAACAAAGTATTGAGATAAACGTTTGTTATTGACCAAATACTTATTTTCCACCATCATTTGCAAATAAATTCATTAAAAATCCTACAAATGTGATTTTCTGGATTTTTTTTCTAATTTTGTCTGTCATAGTTGAAGTGTACCTATGATGAAAATTACAGGCCTCCCTCATCTTTTTAAGTGGGAGAACTTGCACAATTGGTGGCTGAATAAATACTTTTTTGCCCCACTGTATAAGACACGTATACACTGCTCAAAAAAATAAAGGGAACACTTAAACAACACAATGTAACTCCAAGTCAATCACACTTCTGTGAAATCAAACTGTCCACTTAGGAAGCAACACTGATTGACAATACATTTCACATGCTGTTGTGCAAATGGAATAGACAACAGGTGGAAATTATAGGCAATTAGCAAGACACCCCCAATAAAGGGTGGTGACCACAGACCACTTCTCAGTTCCTATGCTTCCTGGCTGATGTTTTGGTCACTTTTGAATGCTGGCGGTGCTTTCACTCTAGTGGTAGCATGAGACGGAGTCTACAACCCACACAAGTGGCTCAGGTAGTGCAGTTCATCCAGGATGGGACATCAATGCGAGCTGTGACAAGAAGGTTTGCTGTGTCTGTCAGCGTAGTGTCCAGAGCATGGAGGTGCTACCAGGAGACAGGCCAGTACATCAGGAGACGTGGAGGAAGTCGTAGGAGGGCAACAACCCAGCAGCAGGACCGCTACCTCCGCCTTTGTGCAAGGAGGAGCAGGAGGAGCACTGCCAGAGGCCTGCAAAATGACCTCCAGCAGGCCACAAATGTGCATGTGTCTGCTCAAACGGTCAGAAACAGACTCCATGAGGGTGGTATGAGGGCCCGGCGTCCACAGGTGGGGGTTGTGCTTACAGCCCAACACCGTGCAGGACGTTTGGCATTTGCCAGAGAACACCAAGATTGGCAAATTCGCCACTGGCACCCTGTGCTCTTCACAGATGAAAGCAGGTTCACACTGAGCACATGTGACAGACGTGACAGAGTCTGGAGACACCGTGGAGAACGTTCTGCTGCCTGCAATATCCTATAGCATGACCGGTTTGGCCGTGGGTCAGTCATGGTGTGGGGTGGCATTTCTTTGGGGGGCAGCACAGCCCTCCATGTGCTCGCCAGAGGTAGCCTGACTGCTATTAGGTACTGAGATGAGATCCTCAGACCCCTTGTGAGACCATATGCTGGTGCGGTTGGCCCTGGGTTCCTCCTAATGCAAGACAATGCTAGACCTCATGTGGCTGGAGTGTGTCAGCAGTTCCTGCAAGAGGAAGGCATTGATGCTCTGGACTGGCCCGCCCGTTCTCCAGACCTGAATCCAATTGAGCACATCTGGGACATCATGTCTCGCTCCATCCACCAACGCCACGTTGCACCACAGACTGTCCAGGAGTTGGCAGATGCTTTAGTACAGGTCTGGGAGGAGATCCCTCAGGAGACCATCCACCACCTCATCAGGAGCATGCCCAGGCGTTGTAGGGAGGCCACACACACTACTGAGCCTCATTTTGACTTGTTTTAAGGACATTACATCAAAGTTGGATCAGCCTGTAGTGTGGTTTTCCACTTTAATTTTGAGTGTGACTCCAAATCCAGACCACCATGGGTTGAAACATTTGATTTCCATTGATAATTTTTGTGTGATTTTGTTGTCAGCACATTCAACTATGTAAAGAAAAAAGTATTTAATAAGAATATTTCATTCATTCAGATCTAGGATGTTATTTTAGTGTTCCCTTTATTTTTTTTGAGCAGTGTATATACCGACATTTGTTGTTTCTCTAAAATCTGAGGCTGGAGAGTCAGTTCTGGGCCCCAGACTGTTACTCAAACAAACAACACAGCTAACATTCCTGGATGAATATTCATACTACTAGTGAATGACAATCTTACATTTAAAAACATATTGCTTTTGTAATATATTCTAACCAACACTAGCCTATTTATGGGTTGCACGTTTCATCAGAATAATGTTATGAACGTTTTAGGACTGACGTGAGATGCATCAATGCATTGCCATTTGTCGCTGAAGATGATTTCATCAAAAGTGCATTACAGTGGATTGGAAATACAATGACATTTCTAAAGAAGGTAAATAATTAGTTGCGAACACCGTTTGTCATCATTGTGGTATTGCATGATTGACTTTAGATGCAGTATAACATTAGCTAGCTAGCTAAGATTGAGGGGAGACTAGGGCTGTTACGTTGACGGTATTACTGCCACACCGGCGGTCACGAGTCATGACGGCAGTCAAATTCCACGTGACCATTTAGCCACAGTAATTAGGCTTCTCCAAGTTCTGATTCTGTTGTTGGTCATTAGTAGCCAACCAAACTGCCTGGTACTCAGCACTATTGTCCCACTAATCACTCTGACATCAATGCAAAAGTAATCGCAAATCTAATCAAACACTTCATGAGAGCCCATGTGCTCAGCTTTCTATAGACTAGGTCTACTATATTTATTTCTCAATGTTCCTAATTTAAGCACATTGCTTCTCTTTACAACAGGATTATAGCCTATGAAAATGAACCACGGAAAAAATCAAATCAAACTTTATTTGTCACATGCGCCGAATACAACAAGTGTAGAATTTACTGTGAAATGCTTACTTACAAGCAATTAACCAACAGTGCAGTTCAAGAAGAAGAAACTATTTACCAAATAGACTAAAATAAAAAGTAATAATAAAAAGTAACACAATAAGAATAATGAGGCTATATACAGGGGGTACCGGTACCGAGTCAGTGTGCGGGGGTACAGGCTAGTTGAGGTAATCTGTACATGTAGGTGGGGGAGAAGTGACTATGCATAGACAACAAACAAACAGGGAGTAGCAGCAGTGTATTTTTTTATTCTGCCCATGTTTCAAGACAGGTGAATGACAATGTTTCATTTTAAATCAAATCGAATTTCACACATACCGTCGGGGTATGCCAAATAAAACATTTCAATATGCGCGCAGTTGTGTCCCCGATGTGTCTGTCTTCACTTGTAGCCTGTGAGATAGACCCGATCATGTGACGGGCATTGGCTAATAAGAATTGAGCTATCTGAGAGAGTCATGTGAGTGAGAGGTGCTTCTGAGCGCACAGCCGAGAGAAGATAGAATTATTATATTCAGCCCAAGGGCAAAGGGGCCACTGAACGTAAAAGGTATGGATTTTTTTAGGTGGCATTACGGCCACAAAGGGAATGCCACCGGGAAATTCGAGGCATTATCAAGTGCATGTCAAATTGTGAATGAGAGACTGAAGAAGTGTGTGGAGCCTGTACAAAAAACAAAGCAGAGCTCATGCCTTTCATGCAACTTTTTTCAAATCATCATTAGAATCGCATTAGAATCGTGGAGAGCGGCTTGAGAACGTTCATAACAATGTTGTGACGCGACCGAGTGACGGAGGTGCGACCCATGAATACGGTTGGCTAGGTAGAGGGAAACAAACCTAGTTAAAAAACAAATTGGCATGACAATGCCCATTAGGAGTTGACAAGAAACGGGAGCACAAACGGGACTAGGCTACAGATAATCTCGGACACCCATAAGAAAATTCTCAGCCAGTTTCGGGCAAGTCTATGGGCCAAATGTCCCAAAAGATGCAAGCACCTGCGAAATCGTGATTTGTCCAAATGATCAGTGACAAAAAATATGTGTACCGGAACAAAGTTCCTCATTTGTTGTCGCATCCGACTGTCACGCCCTGATCTGCTTCACCTATCCTTGTGCTTGTCTCCACCCCCCTCCAGGTGTCGCACCTCTTCCCAATTATACCCTGTGTATTTATACCTGTGTTCTCTGTCTGTTTGTTACCAGTTCGTCTTGTTCGTTCAAGCTAACCAGCGTTTTCCTGTCAGCTCCTCTTCCTCGTCCTGGTTTTTGACCTCTGCCTGCCCCTGCCCCTGAGTCTGCCTGCCATCCTGTACCGTTTGTTCCACCTCTGGATTACTGAACTCTGCCTGTCCCTGACCCTGAGTCCGCCTGCCGTCCTGTACCTTACCCTGGATCTTCGACCCCTGCCCGCCTTGACCTGTCTTTGCCTGCCCCTGTTGCTACAATAAACATTGTTACCGCGACAGTCTGCACCTGGGTCTTTCCTAGATTCCTGATGGCCACAGTCTGTCGACATCACTATTTATGTTACGTGCGTTGTCCACGAGAGATTAGGTTAGAGGTAGACAATTTCTTATTTTTATAAGAAACGTTAATGTGTTGAAAATCCCAAATTGTTTGCATAGTCAACTTAAACACAGCTCTGACACACACACACACTTATCCCACCAGACATGCCAACAGGGGTATCATAGTCCCCAAATCCAGAAATAATTCAAGAAAACGTACAGTATTATATAGAGTCCATATTGCATGGAACTTCTTTCCATCTCATATTGCTCAAATAAAAAGCAAACCTGGTTTAAAAAAACAGATAAAGCAACACCTCGCGGCACAACGCCTCTCCCCTATTTGACCTAGATAGTTTGTGTGTATGCATTGAAATGTAGGCTATGTGTGCCTTTAAAAAAAATGTATGTAGTTCTGTATTATGTCAATCTGTATTATGTTTCATGTTTTGTGTGGACCCCAGGAAGAGTAGCTGCTGCTTTTGCCACAGCTAATGGGGATCCTGATAAAATACATTTTTTTTAAAATATATATATATAACAGACTACACAGGGAGGTGGTTGGGAAACTAACTGATGGAATGATACAATCCCACTGTAATCCATACAGCCTTCAGAAAAGCTTGAATATTATCCACAGATTGTGAGCTAAAGATGAAAACCTTTCCTACGAGTATTATTATATTATTTATTGACTGACTATGGCTTTCCAAATCACCCAACACTGCTATTTGTAAGGTGAATTTTAACTGCATGTTGTGATTTTTTTTTAACCATTCCTGAACCTGTGACCAGAAACAAGCTACATAGGTACAATACCAGAATAAATGATCTATTATCTCTTCGCAATAAAATCTACAGAGCTGAGATTGTTGTATGCCCCATATATATATAGCATTCTATATCATAAATTAACTTGAAAAACTGTTGAATCAACTGTAGTTTTTTGTACCAATTCATAAACCATGTGCCATGGAATTGGTACATCAAAAATGTATTTTGTAACCTGTATGGCGCAGCTGTCAACATTTTTTGTCCTCAGATGAAACTATGCCCGTTCCTTTCAGCCAATTTGTGTCTTTAATATATGGCAGGCAAACAAGTTCCTTATCCCTTTTCCACCTGCCGCCTACATTTTTTGGTTGTAAATTTGGATTGAGCAGATATTCCCATATATTTTTGATAACTGCATATGTGACATAACTCCTCCATTTCTAGTCATAATATCATTAATAAATATAATACAATTTTTTTTTTTAAATGTCCATAAAGAATTGTTTTTAAATAATCAATATATTTGAGTTTAACCATAACATTTGCTGTAATATTTTCTTTCTGGAGGACAAAACTGAAATTGTAACCAGCTTTGTATGGCTTGTTAAAGAAAGGTATCTCCGGTGCGTGTGCATAGCCCGGTGCGGTACATTCCAGCTCCTCGTATCGGCCGGGCTAGAGTGGGCATCGAGCCAGGTGTCATGAAGCCGGCTCTAGTCTCCAGTGTGTCTCCTCGGGCCGGTGTACATGGTACCAGCCTTACGCTACGGGGAGCATTCAACCAGGTAAGGTTGGGCAGGCTCGGTGCTCAAGAGCTCCATTGCGCCTTCACGGTCCGGTCTGTCCGGTGCCACCTCCACGTACCAGCCCTCCAGTGGCAGCCCCCCGCACCAGGCTGTCTCTCCGTCTTCTCCCTACAGGTGCTCCCGCCTGTCCAGTGCTGTCAGAGCCTTCCTCCTCTCCAGCGCTGCCAGAGTCTCCCGTCTGTCCTGAGCTGCCAGAGTCTCCCGTCTGTCCTGAGCTGCCAGAGTCTCCCATCTGTCCTGAGCTGCCAGAGTCTCCCGTCTGTCCTGAGCTGCCAGAGTCTCCCGTCTGTCCTGAGCTGCCAGAGTCTCCCGTCTGTCCTGAGCTGCCAGAGTCTCCCGTCTGTCCTGAGCTGCCAGAGTCTCCCGTCTGTCCTGAGCTGCCAGAGTCTCCCATCTGTCCTGAGCTGCCAGAGGCTCCCGTCTGTCCTGAACTGCCAGAGCCGCCAGTCTGTCCTGAGCTGCCAGAGCCGCCAGTCTGTCCTGAGCCGTCAGTCTTACAGGATGAGCTTTTCTTAAGAATCTACTGGAGAACCATTTTGGGTTTAAGCATAATTTATGTTTGAGTGAAGCTTTTAGTGAGAGGTTTAAAGCTTTAATATCTAATCATTTTAGCCCCCCAAACTCAAATTCATTATATAAATAGGCACGATCACTTTTGTCTTGCTTAGCATTCCAAATAAAATGAAATATTTTTTGCTCATATGATTTTAAAAACAAATTATCTGGAGTAGGCAATGCCATTAGTAAGTAAGTAAAATGTGATAGGACCAAAGAGTTCATCAATGTCATTTTTCCATAAATAGACAAGTATTTCCCTCTCCATTGTTGCAAAATCTTATCTATTTTAGTATGATATGTTACATTACATTGCAAACGGAATAGTGGTCGTACAACACCATAGTACCCTCCATTAAGCTCTGGGCCCTGGGTCTGAACCCCGGCCTGAGCAGCTGGGTCCTGGACAACCTGACGGGCCACCCCCAAGTGGTGAAGGTAGGAAACAGCACCACTTTGCTGATCCTCAACACTGGGCCCCACAAGGGTGCGTGTTCAGCCCCCTCCTGTACTCCCTGTTCACCCATGACTGCGTGGCCACGCACGTCTCCAACTCAATCATCAAGTTTGATGACGACACAACAGTAGTAGGCCTGATTACCAACAATGACGAGACAGCCTACAGGGAGGAGATGAGGGTCCTGGCGGAGTGGTGCCAGGAATATAACCTTTTCCTCAACGTCAACAAAACAAAGGAGCTGATCGTGGACTTCAGGAAACAGCAGAGGGAGCACTCCTCTATCTACATTGACGAGACCGCAGTGAAGAAGGTGGAAAGCTTCAAGTTCCTCAGCGTACACATCACTGACAATCTGAAATGGTCCATCCACACAGACAAGGTGGTGAACAAGGCGCAACACAGCCTCTTCAACCTAAGAAGGCTGAAGAAATTCGCCCTTAAGAGCCTCACAAACTTTTACAGATGCACAATTGAGAACATCTTGTCAGGCTGTATCACCGCCTGGTACGGCAACTGCACCGCCCGCAACCACAGGGCTCTCCAGAGGGTGGTGCGGTCTGCCCAACGCATCACCGGGGGCACACAGCCTGCCCTCGAGGACACTTACAGCACCCGATGTCACAGGAAGGTCAAAAGGATCATGAAGGTCATCAACCACCCGAGCCACAGCCTGTTCACCCTGCTATCATCCAGAAGGCAGGGTCAGTACAGGTGCATTAAAGCTGGGACCGAGAGACTGAAAAACAGCTTCTATCTCAATCCGCTTACTCAACCCTGCACCTTAGACTCTGCTGCCCCATATACAGTCGTGGCCAAAAGTTTTGAGAATGACACAAATATTAATTTTCACAAAGTCTGCTGCCTCAGTTTGTATGATGGCAATTTGCATATACTCCAGAATGTTATGAAGAGTGATCAGATGAATTGTAATTAATTGCAAAGTCCCTCTTTGCCATGCAAATGAACTGAATCCCCAAAAAACATTTCCACCGCATTTCAGCCCTGTCACAAAAGGGCCAGCTGACATCATGTCAGTGATTCTCATGTTAACACAGGTGTGAGTGTTGACGAGGACAAGGCTGGAAATCACTCTGTCATGCTGATTGAGTTCGAATAACTGACTGGAAGCTTCAAAAGGAGGGTGGTGCTTGGAATCATTGTTCTTCCTCTGTCAATCATGGTTACCTGAAAGGAAACACGTGACATCATCATTGCTTTGCACAAAAAGGCTTCATAGGCAAGGATATTGCTGCCAGTAAGATTGCACCTTAATCAACCATTTATCGGATCAACAAGAACTTCAAGGAGAGCGGTTCAATTGTTGTGAAGAAGGCTTCAGGGCGCCCAAGAAAGTCCAGCAAGCGCCAGGACCGTGTCCTAAAGTTGATTCAGCTGCGGGATCGGGGCACCACCCGTACAGAGCTTGCTCAGGAATGGCAGCAGGCAGGTGCGAGTGCATCTGCACGCACAGTGAGGCGAAGACTTTTGGAGGATGGCCTGGTGTCAAGAAGGGCAGCAACGAAGCCACTTCTCTCCTGGAAAAACATCAGGGACAGACTGATATTCTGCAAAAGGTACACGGATTGGACTCCTGAGGACTGGGGTAAAGTCATTTTCTCTGATGAATCCCCTTTCCGATTGTTTGGGGCATCCGGAAAAAAGCTTGTCCGGAGAAGACACGGTGAGCCCTACCATCAGACCTGTGTCATGATAACAGTAAAGCATCCTGAGACCATTCATGTGTGGGGTTACTTCTCAGCCAAGGGAGTGGGCTCACTAACAATTTTGCCTAAGAACACAGCCATGAATAAAGAATGGTACCAACACATCCTCCGAGAGCAACTTCTCCCAACCATCCAGGAACAGTTTGGTGACGAACAATGCCTTTTCCAGCATGATGGAGCACCTTGCCATAAGGCAAAAGTGATAACTAAGTGGCTCGGGGAACAAAACATCAATATTTTGGGTCCATGGCCAGGAAACTCCCCAGACCTTAATCCCATTGAGAACTTGTGGTCAATCCTCAAGAGGCGGGTGGATAAACAAACACCCACAAATTCGGACAAACTCAAAGCATTGATTATGCAAGAATGGGCTGCCATCAGTCAGGATGTTGCCCGCCCAGAAGTTAATTGACAGCATGCCAGGGCAGATTCCAGAGGTATTGAAAAAGAAGGGTCAACACTGCAAATATTGACTCTTTGCATCAACTTCATGTAATTGTCAATAAAAGCCTTTGACACTCATGAAATGCTTGTAATTATACTTCAGAATTCCATAGTAACACCTGACAAAAATAACTAAAGACTAAAGCAGCAAACTTTGTGGAAATTAATATTTGTGTCATTCTCAAAACTTTTGGCCACGACTGTACATACGTAGCCATGGAATCGCTGGTCACTTTAATAATGTTTACATACTGCTTTACTCATTGCACATGTTTATACTGTATCCTATTCTACTGTATTTTAGTAAATGCCACTGACATTGTTCGTCCTACTATTTATATATTTCTTAATTCCATTATTTTACTCTTAGATTTGTGTATTGTTGTGAATTGTTAGATAATACTGCACTGTTGGAGGAGATAGGAACACAAGTATTTCGCTATACCAGCAATAACATCTGCTAAATACACCACTGGTCAAACATTTTAGAACACCTACTCATTCAAGGGTTTTTCTTTATTTTTACTATCTTTTACATTGTAGAATAATAATAATAATAATAAGACATCACAACTATGAAATAACACATATGGAATCATGTAGTCACCAACAAAGTGTTAAACAAATCTAAATATATTTTATATTTGAGGTTCTTCAAATAGCCACCTTTTGCCTTGATGACAGCTCTACACACTCTTGGCATTCTCTCAACCAGCACTCCACCAATCAGGCCTTTATGGTAGAGTGGCCAGACGGAAACAACTCCTCAGTAAAAGGCATTTGACAGCCCACTTGGAGTTTGCCAAAAGGCACCTAAAGGACTCTGACCATGAGAAACAATATTCTCTGGTCTGATGAAACCAAGATTGGCCTGAATGTCTGGAGGAAACCTGGCACCATCCCTACGGTGTAGCATGGTGGTGGCAGCATCATGCTGTGGGGATGTTTTTTGGTGGCAGGGACTGGGAGACTAGTCAGGATCAAGGGAAAGCTGAACGGAGCAAAGTACAGAGAGATCCTTGAGGAAACCTGCGCTTAGGACCTCAGACAGGATCTCAGCTGGGGGTGAAGGTTCACCTTCCAACAGGACAACGACCCTTAGCACACAGCCAAGACAACACTGGAGTGGCTTCGGGACAAGTCTTTGAATGTCCTTGAGTGGCCCAGTCAGAGCCCGGACTTGAACCCGATCGAACATCTCTGGAGAGACCTGAAAATAGATGTGCAGCGACGCTCCCCATCCAACCTGACAGAGCTTGAGGACCTGCAGAGAACAATGGGAGAAACTCCCCAAATACAAGTGTGCCAAGCTTTTAGCTTCATACCCAAAAAGACTAGAGGCTGTAATCACTGCCAAAGGTGCTTCAACAAAGTACTGAGTAAAGGGTCTGAATACTTATGTCAATGTGATATTTCTGTTTAAAAAAACGTTTTTGGGCCTCCCGGGTGGCGCAGTGGTTAAGGGCGCTGTACTGCAGCGCCAGCTGTGCCATCAGAGACTCTGGGTTCGTGCCCAGGCTCTGTCGTAACCGTCCGCGACCGGGAGGTCCGTGGGGCGACGCACAATTGGCCTAGCGTCGCCCGGGTTAGGGAGGGGTTGGCCGGTAGGGATGTCCTTGTCTCATTGTGCACCAGCGACTCCTGTGGCGGGCCGGGCGCAGTGCGCGCTAACCAAGGTTGCCAGGTGCACGGTGTTTCCTCCGACACATTGGTGCGGCTGGCTTCCGGGTTGGATGCGCGCTGTGTTAAGAAGCAGTGCGGCTTGGTTGGGTTGTGTATCGGAGGACGCATGACTTTCAACCTTCGTCTCTCCCGAGCCCGTACGAGAGTTGTAGCGATGAGACAAGATAGTAGCTACTAAAAAAACAATTGGATACCACGAAATTGGGGAGAAAACGGGGTAAAAATAAAATAAAAACAGTTTTTGTTTTGTCATTATGGGGTATTGTGTGTAGATTTGAGGTGAAAAAACTATTTAACACATTTCAGAATAAGGCTGTAATGTAACAAAATGTTAACATTTTGATTTGATTTGACAACATCATACAAATTGGATGATGTAACTTATCATGCATCATGGAGGACGTATAGTATATTTTCTGAAACCAGGCTGCTTGTGCGTCATAACGACAAAGGTTAGGATAATTTACATTGCCGGTTAAGAGAACTAACGACAAAGGTTAAGATAATTTAAGTAGAAGGTTAGGATAATTAGGAAAAGGGTTAGCTAAATTACTAGACGGTTGTGGTATATGCCACCCATCTCCCCCGACCAACACCCTACTTTAATTTCTGTCTTAAGGAACCAGACCATTATTCCATTTATAACGTAACATAACAAATCATACTAAATGCAGGTAGAACAATTTACGTAAAATAGCAAACGTCTGTTTTATGTGGCCAGGCTGCACACAAAAAACACACAACCTGCATTTTAACAGATCTCTAGAATATGTTCAGAATACGGGATCAGATGGATAATGGTGTACAGCTGGCTATCCTGGGAGTTTCTCTATCCTGACTCAGCAAGAGTTTGTGTGTGTGTGTGTGTGTGTGTGTGAGTGTGTAGTCCAGGAATGGCTCCGGTCTTCCTATCAGACACAGCTTGGATCCTCATTGAGGTGGGGGGAATACCTCAAGGAGGAACAACACAGCCAGACGAACTGGGAGGTTCAGAGGAATGTGCACTCTGATTGTAAAATAGTAATAGAAAAAGCACTGGGACAAAACGTCAGCTGTTTACTTGCAGTTGACGTGAGACTCAGAGGATGTCTTTACTATGGTACTATGGGTCTTTGACGATAGATGTACAATACCATATAGCATAGACAAAACCACACACATAGAGTATACAAGCATATTTGAAGTGAGTAACCGAGCCTAACAGTGAATGTTAAGTGACACGAGAACCAACCAGCGTCAAGGTCACAATAAAGTAGCAACAACTCGTTGTACTCTTCACTATAGGTGTGTCTGGTTACCAAGGCACTTTCCTACACGCATTCCTTTAAAAAAAAGGGACAACATTGTGACAGGTGAGAGTGACGCCCACTGTGAAAGCCCTCCAGAGAAACAACCAGGCAACATTCTCAGGAAGGGAATCCAGCCTTACATTCTGTGATAATACAGCCGGCAGAGAGTTATAATAGCTGCCGTCGTACATGACAGCCAAGACAATGGCTACTAACACAGGTAAGACACATAAATGGGATGTATTGAGACTTTAAAAATACGTGTGTTCAGCTAAGCCAAAATGTCTGTGTAAGCCATCTCCTGTCAGTGACAAATATCTTTGCTACATCTTCTTGTGTGCAGATCTATAATATTTTGTGCATAGCTTTTTTCCCTCTCTCATATCACAGTCTGCAGGGACCAGCATCACTGTTACTCCCCTGATACAGGTGTTGGTATAACACACCACCCACATGGGTCACAAACAGAGAGCTGTTATCCCATAATCCCACATATGGATACAACACATACCTACATTACTCACACTGAAAAAAAGCACATTGCCTCATCATGCATATACTAGAGCAGGAGACTGACACACACAAACCACAAAGTGCGGCGAAATGTGCCATTATGTACAAATAACACTCTTTCTGTACATTCGCACACACAAACAAGCATACGCACGCACACACACACACACACACACACACACACACACACACACACACACATGCACCCTTCCTCTGCACACATATTCCTTTATCAGTCAGCAACCCACAAAGCCTGAAGTAGAGGAATACAGGCATAGAGGAATTCCTTGTTGCTGCTGCACAGACTGCAGATGAAGAGAGAGAAGGTCCCTCCAGGCAATGTGGAGGTCCTCTGGGTTTACTTGTACCCGTTATACCACAAGCCCTGCAGACACACACAGTTCTAATGAAGCACAGCAGAACCAGTTAAACAGTAGGGATATTTATGGCACACAGTCTCTGCTGCACTGCTCTGGCTGCCTGCAAGGCCTCTACCTCATTCCGACCCACATTCCATCCTATCACGCTGAAATATTCATTGTATCACTGCTGATCATGATTCCTTTCTGCCTCCACAATAGCATGGGAAAGCAGTGTGCATTGTTACTGTGGTTGTGTTTGAAATGGCACCCTATTCCCTATATATGGTTCCATCATGTTCTGGTCAAACATAGTGCACTTTATAGGGAATAGGGTGCCATTATGGACACACACTGTGTCTTTATCGGATTTATCACAGTGAATTCCTGGTTCTCTCATCATATCCTTGCTTTGTGTGATGGAACTGAGTGAGGAAGGGTCTTGATAACTATAGACTAGCCAAGTGTCACTCTTCCTCCACCATTGTAAAAATAATACTCCTGCATCTTGTCTTGGGAAAGGTCACCAATGTAACAAAACATCAACAGTAAACACGCAGAGGTAAAATCGTGTGTGTAGGAGTCATCTTTTACAATGACCCTCTCTTAGAGTTCCTATAGGGGTTCTTTGATATGTGACTTCATAGATGTTGTTCCTTGTCATTCCCTCTTCCAGAGCGCCACAATATGCCATTTACAATCTGGAAAGGTCAGCCAGCTCAGCAAAGGAATGACAATGGCTTCATGCCACGATTAATCGTTTCCAATTACACCTTGGGATATCATTCAGTCACATAAACACCGAGCCAGTAGAGGGATTGGGTGAAAGCCGCAATATATATATATATACATTCAGTGGGGCAAAAAAGTATTTAGTCAGCCACCAATTGTGCTCTTGCGTGGAGCCCCAGATCGAGGGAGATTATCAGTGGTCTTGTATGTCTTCCATTTCCTAATAATTGCTCCTACAGTTGATTTATTCAAACCAAGCTGCTTACCTATTGCAGATTCAGTCTTCCCAGCCTGGTGCAGGTCTACAATTTTGTTTCTGGTGTCCTTTGACAGCTCTTTGGTCTTGGCCATAGTGGAGTTTGGAGTGTGACTGTTTGAGGTTGTGGACAGGTGTCTTTTATACTGATAACAACTTCAAACAGGTGCCATTAATACAGGTAACGAGTGGAGGACAGAGGAGCCTCTTAAAGAAGAAGTTACAGGTCTGTGAGAGTCAGAAATCTTGCTTGTTTGTAGGTGACCAAATACTTATTTTCCACCATAATTTGCAAATAAATTCATAAAAAATCCTACAATGTGATTTTCTGGATTTTTTTTCCTCATTTCGTCTGTCATAGTTAAAGTGTACCTATGGTGAAAATTACAGGCCTGCCTCATCTTTTTAAGTGTGAGAACTTGCACAATTGGTGGCTGACTAAATACTTTTTTGCCCCACTGTTTATATTTTTATTTTACCAGGGAAGACATATTGAGACCAAGGTCTATTTTTCAAATGCGCCCTGTACAATACCACACAAATATACACAAAATATACATATACACTACCATTCAAAAGTCACTTAGAAATTAACTTGTTTTTGAAAGAAAAGCACATTTCTTGCCCATTAGAATAACATTAAATTGATCAGAAATACAGTGTAGACATTGTTAATGTTGTAAATGACTATTGTAGCTGGAAAGAGCTGATTTTTTATGGAATATCTACATAGGCGTACAGGGGCTCATTATCAGCAACCATCACTCCTGTGTTCCAATGGCACGTTGTATTGGCTAATCCAAGTTGATCATTTTAAAATACTAATTGATCATTAGAAAACCCTTTTGCAATTATGTTAGCACAGCTGAAAACTGTTGTTCTGATTAAAGAAGCAATATAACTGGTCTTCTTTAGACTAGTTGAGTATCTGGAGCATCCGCATTTGTGGGTTCGATTACAGGCTCAAAATGGCCAGAAACAAAGAACTTTCTTCTGAAGCTCGTCAGTCTACTCTTGTTCTGAGAAATGAAGGCTATTCCATGCGAGAACTTGCCAAGAAACTGAAGATCTCGTACAACGCTGTGTACTACTCCTTCACAGAACAGCGCAAACTGGCTCTAACCAGAATAGAAAGAAGAGTGGGAGGCCCCGGTGCACAACTGAGCAAAAGTACAAGTATATTAGAGTGTCTAGTTTGAGAAACAGACGCCTCACAAGTCCTTAACTGGAAGCTTCATTAAATAGTACCCGCAAAACACCAGTTATAGTACCCGCAAAACACTCAACGTCAACAGGGAAGAGGCGACTCCAGGACGCTGGCCTTCTAGGCAGAGTTGGAAAGAAAAAGCCATTTCTCAGACTGGCCAATAAAAATTTAATATTAAGACGGGCATAAGAACACAGACACTGGACAGAGGTACTGGTACTATATGTGGCAGAGTCTACAGACAATCATGGATTATGAAGCTAAAACCAGCCACGTCGCGGACACCGACGTCTTGCTCCCGGACAAGCTAAA
The DNA here is from genome assembly GCF_045791955.1 of Oncorhynchus clarkii lewisi. NCBI lineage: Eukaryota > Metazoa > Chordata > Actinopteri > Salmoniformes > Salmonidae > Oncorhynchus > Oncorhynchus clarkii. Next base: position 44,412,389 of record NC_092166.1, read on the forward strand.
CACCTTCTTTGCCCGCTTTGAGAATAACACAGTGCCACCGACACGGCCCGCTCCTAAGGACTGTGGGCTCTCTTTCTCCGTGGCCGACATTTAAGAGTGTTATCCCTTGTAAGGCTTCCGGCCCAGACGGCATCCCTAGCCGCATCCTCAGAGCATGCGCAGACCAGCTGGCTGGAGTGTTTACGGACATATTCAATCTCTCCCTATCCCAGTCTGCTGTCTCCACTTGCTTCAAGATGTCCACCATTGTTCCTGTACCCAAGAATGCAAAGGTAACTGAACTAAATGACTATCAGCACTTACTTCTGTCATCATGCTTTGAGAGGCTAGTTAAGAATCATATCACCTCTACCATACCTAGACCAGTGGTCACCCTAGACCAGTGGTCACCAACCGCTTGATCGCGATCGACTTGTCGATCTCCAAGGAATTTCTAGTCGATCGCCAAACGTTTCTGTAAAAAAACAACGATAAAGGCTTGTGTTCCTATTTTTTTTTATTAGTCTCGAACTGTTGGTGGTAGGTGCAGCCAATTCAGCTGCCCTTTGTGCCGGGTAGGCAAACTGTTGCCATTTCATGTGTCTGAAGGTACAAACTCTGCCTTCCTGGTGGGCCTGGGGAGGAAATCAAGTGCACTATGCCACCGGTGGCACAGATGACCGAGTCTGCAGTAACTTAGCAGGCATAAAAGAAAGCTACGTCAAAATTGATACTGTGAGATTTCAAAATGTTTAAAACCGCAACTAGAGAGAGACTGTCATGAATACAGCAAAGAGCTGCTGTTTTTATGAGTGAGTTCATGTTTAAGTTCTTACTCAGCACTGTCAACACTTTGTATTCAACACTTTTATAACCCATAAAATGCACGTTCTTCCTATTTCCACGCAGCGCTACAACAAGCAGTGCAGCAGTAATGAATAAGTAGGAAAGTGTATCTATAGGCTTGCGTTGTTGTTATTATTAGAGTCTTGGGTCTTTTTTAATATCAAGGAATATTTCACTTTCTTTCTCTGTTCAGAGTAACAACATGAATTTGTGCATGAAGCAGAAATAATGCGGTGTGACTAGAGTTTCGCCATCAGCTGGAAGACGGTGTCCCTTTTTGGTCAGTGTCAGTGGAGGAAAGGTAGAGCGGAGGGATTTTGAGAGTCGGACCCTCAGTCTGCAGCTCTCTCCCACTGCTGAGACTGACCATCAGATGCAGGCACCATCAGCCCGGTAAAATAAAAAGCAAATTATTTAAAAGTATGCTCACTCACCTGTGCCTCACAAGTAATACAACAATGGATCTATTACGGGTGTGATCATATAGCTTACCTCAAATTTTGAAATATAATTTAAAAAAGTAGGACTCATTACCAACAATGACAAGACAGCCTACAGGGAGGAGGTGAGGGCCCTGGAGGAGTGGTGCCAGGAAAATAACCTCTCCCTCAACAAAATGAAGGAGCTGATCGTGGACTTCAGGAAGTGGGAGCACGCCCCTATCCACATCGACGGGACCGCAGTTGAGAAGGTGGAAAGCTTCAGGTTCCTCGGCGTACACGTTACTGTCAATCTGAAATGGTCCACCAACACAGACAATGTGGTGAAGGCTGAAGGAATTCGGCTTGGCCCTTAAGATCCTCACAAACATTTACAGATGCACAACTGAGAGCATCCTGTCAGACTGTATCACGGCATGACAACAACACCACCCGCAACCACAGGGCTCTCCAGAGGGCCCAACGCATCACCGGGGGCACACTGCCTGCCCTCCAGGACACCTACAGCACAGTCACAGGAAGGTCAAAAAGATCATCAAGGATATCAACCACCCAAGCCACAGCCTGTTCACCCCGCTATCATCCAGAAGGCGAGGTCAGTACAGGTGCATCAAAGCTGGGACCAAGAGACTGAAAACAGCTTCTATCTCAAGGCCATCAGACTGTTAAACAGCCATCACTAGCCGGGTACCACCCGGTTACTCCACCCTGTACCTTAGAGGCTGCTGCCGTATATACATAGACATGGAATCACTGGCCACATTAATAATGGAACACTAGTCACTAATAATGTTTACATAGTGCTTTACTTATCTCATATGTATATACTGTATTCTATTCCACTGTATTTTAGTCAATGCCACTCCGACATTGCTCATCCTAATATTTATATATTTTTTAATTCCATTCCTTTTACTTTTAGATTTGTGTATTGTTGTGAAATGTTAGATACTAATACACTGTTGGAACTAGGAACACAAGCATTCTGCTACACCCGCAATAACATCTGCTAAATATGTGTATGTAACCAATAACATTTGAAAAAAAAGATGAGGGAGGACAATTTATTTTCATGCGCATGACCTTATTTCTAGTATAACATTTTGGAAGACTGTACTAGGTGAATGGAATATGAATTACAATGTAACATCAATAGGTTTAGGCTACTATATGATACTCTAATTTTCCCTATACCAATCATGAGGTTGCTACAACCAAGCCTATGTACGAAAGTTTAAAACATAGGTGCACACAGGTCGAGAGAAATTTGAGAGTGACACATTCAATACATTCAATTGCACACTCTTGCCTGCATCTAGCTAATCTTGACTGTAATCATTAGTCCAACAGTTGCAAACAAGTTTCTATTGGACAAATTCAGATGTGTTTATCCCCGTTTCGTTCTGTTTTGATTTCGTTTAAAAAACATTTTTCAACAGAATCGGTGGAATGAATACACCCGATCACGCGTATACACAGTTCACTTTTATAGCAGCCACGTTGTATTCTTACTCGCATCTATGCGGTCTCTCCTTCTCACCTTTTCCCTTAATTTGTGGACTTCAATGCACAACACATCAGCTGTATGTGATAGGCAAAAAAAACTTTCCAAGCCAAACGATATCATAAATGCTACACACATCCTACATCGTTATCACCATATTAGCTAAAGTAACGTTATAACCTAGTCAACATAGCTAATAGAACTAACGCGTTAGCAAACCCGCTACAATCATGCAGTAACGTTACAGTGTATAGTGTATAGTCAGTAAGCAGTTTAGCAGTTACAACGGCAGGCCCAGGTGGCAATAGATTTGTAAAACCAAAAGCTTACCTTGACTTGGAAGAGTTCAAGTGTTGTGTTGGATAGTCATAGCCAGCTAGCTAACATAGCATCCCTCTCTTTGAGCAGGATGTTTGAGTAAGCTAAAGGCTGCCTTTGCTAGCTAAGTGAAACTGAAAGTAGAAAAAAAAGACAAACTCTTTGTCTCTCATTTGCTTCTCCTTCATTGTTGAAGAAATGTATTTGTTAAAAACTGTTCAACTATTGTCTACTCACCACATTTTATGCACTGTAGTGCTAGCTAGCTGTAGCTCATGCTTTCAGTACAAGATTCATTCTTTGATCCTTTGATTGGGTGGGCAACATGTCAGTTCATGCTGCAAGAGCTCTGATAGGTTGGAAGACGTCCTCCGGAAGTTGTCATAATTACTGTGTAAAGTCTATGGAACGGGTGAGAACCATGAGCCTCCTAGGTTTTGTATTGAAGTCAATTTACCCAGAGGTGGATGGAAGCTAGCTGTCCTCCGGCTACACCATATTATTTGGTGACGTGAATATATTTACAATAGTTTAATCTAAAAATCTAAAAACTTTTTTAATGTTTAACCATTTTTATTTTTATGAAATTCACTGAGGAGGATGGTCCTCCCCTTCCTCCTCTGAGGAACCTCCAATTATGGGTATAGGGAAAATTTGAGAAGCCTAAACCATTCAATGTTACATTGAGCTGGGTGAATGGAATATGAATGACCGTCATCCAATATGCTGTAATAGAACTAAGCCCATGCTCATAAAAAAATTATTATCCTCCCTCATCTTAAATGGCACCAACTGCCACCACTGCTGCCAGTATAGACAACAGTAAGACGACAACGCTCAGAAAGGATGGGAGGTATAACCTGAGCGGGACTTGGTCCGTCTCTGAGTCAATATCTTAATGCAGTCTTGAAATATGAAGAGAGGGTCCAGGCTCTTAGGAGTGATTTCGTAAATCTCGGCATCAGACCAAATGTATTCTACTATCGGTATAAACCGGTATTGCGGCTTGGTGGACAAAAAGGGAAGTGGGGCTCAACTGAGATGAGACACTACAAAGTTGATAATTATAACAATTGAAATGCTATTCCATTGCACATGAACGCTCACTCATTCGGGAACAATTGCAATCAATATACACTGCCCAAAAAAATAAAGGGAACACTAAAATAACACATCCTAGATCTGAATGAATTAAATATTCTTATTAAATACTTTTTTCTTTACATAGTTGAATGTGCTGACAACAAAATCACACAAAAATAAACAATGGAAATCAAATTTATCAACCCATGGAGTTTGGAGTCACACTCAAAATTAAAGTGGAAAACCACACTACAGGCTGATCCAACTTTGATGTAATGTCCTTAAAACAAGTCAAAATGAGGCTCAGTAATGTGTGTGGCCTCCATGTGCCTGTATGACCTCCCTACAACGCCCTACAACTGATGAGGTGGCGGATGGTCTCCTGAGGGATCTCCTCCCAGACCTGGACTAAAGCATCCGCCAACTCCTGGACAGTCTGTGGTGCAACGTGGCGTTGGTGGATGGAGCGAGACATGATGTCCCAGATGTGCTCAATTGGATTCAGGTCTGGGGAACGGGCGGTCCATAGCATCAATGCCTTCCTCTTGCAGGAACTGCTGACACACTCCAGCCACATGAGGTCTAGCATTGTCTTGCATTAGGAGGAACCCAGGGCCAACCGCACCAGCATATGGTCTCACAAGGGGTCTGAGGATCTCATCTCGGTACCTAATGGCAGTCAGGCTACCTCTGGCGAGCACATGGAGGGCTGTGCGGCCCCCCAAAGAAGTGCCACCCCACACCATGACTGACCCACCGCCAAACCAGTCATGCTGGAGGATGTTGCAGGCAGCAGAACGTTCTCCACGGCGTCTCCAGACTGTCACGTCTGTCACATGTGCTCAGTGTGAACCTGCTTTCATCTGTGAAGAGCACAGGGCGCCAGTGACGAATTTGCCAATCTTGGTATTCTCTGGCAAATGCCAAACGTCCTGCACGGTGTTGGGCTGTAAGCACAACCCCAACCTGTGGACGTCGGGCCCTCATACCACCCTCATGGAGTCTGTTTCTGACCGTTTGAGCAGACACATGCACATTTGAGGCCTGCTGGAGGTCATTTTGCAGGTCTCTGGCAGTGCTCCTCCTGCTCCTCCTTGCACAAAGGCAGAGGTAGTGGTCCTGCTGCTGGGTTGTTCCCCTCCTACGGCCTCCTCCATGTCTCCTGATGTAGCGCCTCCATGCTCTGGACACTACGCTGACAGACACAGCAAACCTTCTTGCCACAGCTCGCATTGATGTGCCATCCTGGATGAGCTGCACTACCTGATCCACTTGTGTGGGTTGTAGACTCCGTCTCATGCTACCACTAGAGTGAAAGAACAGCCAGCATTCAAAAGTGACCAAAACATCAGCCAGGAAGTTTAGGAACTGAGAAGTGGTTTGTGGTCACCACCTGCAGAACCACTCCTTTATTGGGGGTGTCTTGCTAATTGCCTATAATTTCCACCTGTTGTCTATTCCATTTGCACAACAGCATGTGAAATTTATTGTCAATCAGTGTCGCTTCCTAAGTGGACAGTTTGATTTCACAGAAGTGTGATTGACTTGGAGTTACATTGTGTTGTTTAAGTGTTCCCTTTATTTTTTTGAGCAGTGTATATATTTAAGCTCAGTGTGTCGTCAGGATCTCTGTTGAAAAGTTACTGTTGGAGAGTCTTTCCGCCCTCTGTCGTGGTTAGAATGGATAGTTCAGAGTGACATTCATTCATGTCGTTATAGGATAGATGTTTCGGTGGTTGTCGGTCTTCGCGTTCAATGATACCGAATTCCTAGCTGCAGACTAGTAATTAATATCAAAGACTTGTTCTTATTCTGTCGGTATTGATAGTCTAAGAGTTTAACCACGTGGTATGGTTAAAACATTCAGCCATCTACTCAAAACATTACACAATTTCACAAACAGTATCATCCTCACTCATTCATCTTATACAACAATTAGATGGAAGCCTCATATCTGAGGCTATTGTATAAACAGCGTTATGGTAATGTGGTCGTATTGTCTCCCATGAGTTTCACAAAATTGTACCAAACGGATCAGTTTGTAGCTGGTTTCTTCACCAATCTTTTATACCTTCTCCAGAACATAAACGTTGTTCGGATCTCAAGTTCTGTGAGGTGGAAGAAATTCCTTTGTTCTCTCAATGAAAACTCACTATCTCTCTATACTGTGGCCATGAGGAGATAATCTCCTCCTGGAATTTACGACCTGAGGTCGCAGCAGCCTGAGTGTAGGAGTCAGAGAGAGGGGGATGGTGCTCGCTGTACCCAAAGAGGGCAACATCATGACACTGTTGTGCGTGAAAAGCCCAGGAGGCCAGCCGTTTCTCAGATACTGGAACCGGCACTATTGGTACCGACAATCATACCACACTCAAAGTTTCTTAGGTCACTCATTTTGCCAATTCTAACATTCAATTGAACATTAACTGAATAACTCTATGCCTTTCTGGCTGCTTTATTTAGCAAGCCACAGCCACTTGTCTGTAGGAGCGTGGTGAACGGGGTGGTGTACCTAATAAACTGAGGATATATGGATGTGTCAATTATTTACAATATAATTGAAATATATACAGTTGAAGTCGGAAGTTTACATACACTTAGGTTGGAGTCATTAAAACTCATTTTTCAACCACTCCACAAATTTCTTGTTAGCAAACTAGTTTTGGCAAGTCGGTTAGGACATCTACTTTGTGCATGACACAATGAATTTTTCCAACAATTGTTGACAGACAGATTATTTCATTTATAATTCACTGTATCACAATTCCAATGGGTCAGAATGTAAAATACACCAAGTAGACTGTGCCTTTAAACAGCTTGGAAAATTCCGGAAAATTATGTAATGGCATTAGAAGCTTCTGATAGGCTAATTGACATAATTTGAGTAAATTGGAGATGTACCTGTGGATGTATTTCAAGACCTACCTTCAAACTCAGTGCCTCTTTGCTTGACATCATGGGAAAATCAAAAGAAATCAGCCAAGACCTCAGAAAGAAAATTGTAGACCTCCACAAGTCTGGTTTTCAAACACCTGAAGGTACCACGTTCATCTGTACAAACAATAGTATGCAAGTATAAACACCATGGGATCAGGGATCAGCCGTCATACCGCTCAAGAAGGAGACGCGTTCGATCTCCTAGAGATGAACGTACTTTGGTGCGAAAAGTGCATATCAATCCCAGAACAACAGCAAAGGACCTTGTGAAGATGCTGGAAGAAACAGGTACAACAGTATCTATATCCACAGTAAAACGAGTCATATATCGACATAACTCCACAAGGAAGAAGCCACTGCTCGAAAACCACCATAGAAAAACAGACTACGGTTTGCAACTGCACATGGGGACAAAGATTGTACTTATTGGAGAAATGTCCTCTGGTCTGATGAAACAAAAATAGAACTGTTTAGCCATAATGAGCATCGTTATTTTTGGAAGAAAAAGGGGGAGGCTTGCAAGCTGAAGAACACCATCCCAACCGTGAAGCACGGGTGTGGCAGCATCATGTTGTGGGGGTGCTTTGTTGCAGGAGGGACTGGTGCACTTCACAAAATAGATGGCGTCATGACAATGGAAAATTATGTGGATATATTGAAGACATCAGCCAGGAAGTTAAAGCTTGGTCACAAATGGGTCTTCCAAATGGACAATGACCCCAAGCATACTTCCAAAGTTGTGGCAAAATGGCTTAATGACAACAAAGTCAAGGAATTGGAGTGGCCATCATAAAGCCCTGACCTCAATCCTATAGAACATTTGTGGGCAGAACTGAAAAAGTATGTGCGAGCAAGGAGGCTTACAAACCTGACTCAGTTACATCAACTCTGTCAGGAGGAATGGGCCAAAATTCACCCTACTTATTGTGGGAAGCTTGTGGAAGGCTACCCAAAAAATTTACCCAAGTTAAACAACTTTAAGGCAATGCTACCAAATACTAATTGAGTGTATGTAAACTTCTGACCCACTGGGAATGTGACAGAAATAAAAGCTGATATAAATCCTTCTCTCTACTATTATTCTGACATTTCACATTCTTAAAATAAAGTGGTGTTCCTAACTGACCTAAGACAGGGAATTATTATGTCAGGAATTGTGAAAAACTGAGTTTAAATGTATTCGGCTAAGGTGTATGTAAACTTCCGACTTCAACTGTAGGCCTATATAGCCTATACTGTATTTATCTTTAATACAATCATCTTTATATCCTTCGCTTGTTTGTAACAATTACAAAGGCATTGTATTTGTTGTCAGATTCATTATGAAGTTATCGGTAGTACAGAAAGACAGAAGCATCTTGAGTTTGTGTTTAGCGGAGATCTTCAATATATAAAGTGACATGGTAGGGCAAAAAAGCATCTAACGATGCACGTAACTATTCTATGAGTGGTCTGAGGCTGTCGTTAAATAACAAGATTTTTCAAGTGCAACTTTAGTAATGATGGTTTTGGGAAAGAGGTTGGAGGTTTGACAATGCTCTTATGAAGGTTATAACGATGAACTTAGCCTTAAGATATTTTTGGGAAACTGGGCCCAGGTTTCTTCAGTGGGAGCAGAATGTCTGCAGCACAAACCACGGAAAGGCCTATCCTTAAATATTGTACCTACAACAGATTGAGACACACCATACAGGATACCTGTTGACAAACACTGGTATCCTCAATACTGATGACGGATCAGTTCCTATGAGATATTATCACCTTTTGCTACAAATATTGAGGTGGCTTATTCTAACACTTACCCTATAATAATGCACTAAATCAAGATTTGGCACATTATGCACACATGTAGGCTACACAAATACTGTATATTGAGGCAGAAATACACACCACACGGCATACCTGTTGACAAACACTGGGACATCTATGACAGTGTCATGTACAGTAATAGTCAAAAGTTTTGACTCACCTACTCAGTCAAGGCTTTTCTTAATTTTTACTATTTTCTACATTGTAGAATAATAGTGAAGACATCAAAACAATGAAATAACACATATGGAGTCATGTAGTAACCAAAAAAGTGTTAAACAAGATTTTCCTATCAGAAAATAGGAGTTGCGCTGTGATTGGCTCAGTGTTCTGCCACTCATGGGGAAACTACGTCACCAGTCCTTAGTAAGGGTAGACATAAACATTTTTAGCCCTCTCTGGGTCCTGCCATATAGTTACATTAGTAGTTCCCTTCCAAGAAGGCTCAATGTCATTAGCCACAGATAAAATGACGTCAAATCACGTTAAATGTACAGTAGCTTTGATTGGATGGATCATGACAACATCTTACTTTCAAAATCTTAGCTAGCAGTCATCATCATGACTCATGTTGACAATCTACTGGCAAATCCTTTTTAATCCTTGTCATATGAAGAGAAATAATGAAGATAAATTATAGATAAAATGTATCGGTGCTCATCGGCCATTGGACATAAACATTACACAACAAGTTGGAAATCGCAAATTCAACAATGAGTGGTTTGGAAGGAATCGGTGACAGTGGCTAACTGCAAGCATTGCAACTGGGAAGTCGGGAATAAACAAGCTCAGACTGGGAATATACATTTTGAACAGTCATCCAACTCGGAATTATAAATCTTTCTATGATGACATAATTTGCCCATGAAGGACCGCCGCGCCACCTTCCTGTTCAAGTGAGCACATTACAACAAGGTGTCCAAGAATGTATTATATGCTGCTGCATAAATTATGTAATATGCCAGGGAGATATGTATGCGGTAGCTAAGAAAGTAATACTAAGTGTATGTTGTGTAGTAAGCTGTTAGTAGCCCGTGTGCCTTCCTTTGTTTAAGCATGTCAGCCATATCAGCTATGATGTTTAAAAAGGCAGTAAATGAGGCTGAATGAACAGTTTCGCTGCCAGACAAGTCTCCGCTGATAACCAGGTGTAGTGGTGGTAAAAATAATGCTCTGCTGTTGGGACAGCTTTATGTAGGCCCGAACAGTTTGTGGGCACCGCTTTCGGCATTATAGTATATGTCTCATTTGACGCTTTGTTGTTGGTATGTTCCTGTTTGTTCACCTAGGGTGCAAAGACATCCTTTAACCCATGACCCTGTCTATCACATAGAGCGGTAACAGGTAGCTCTGTTAGTGCAAGAGTTAAATCTCCCCTTCAACCTGCATCTACCTCTATCTGATCTGAAATTGTTCGCAGTGGGAGGCAACAAAGACCCACACTCCTTGTAAAAAGCTGTTGAGCGGGGTAGAAGACGGCTTTTAGAGCTTGAAAGAAGCCCGAATCTGGGCTAACATTGCTCCTGTTGTGCGCTGGCTCATTATAGAGACATATCATGTCATATCACTTCATGAGCAACATCTTTATGTTTCATCAAAGACTTTAATCTCTGAGTTGCAGGGATGATTGGTGCTGTGCGATGCTCGCAGACAAACTTTTGGAGAGAGAGAAAGAGGGCAACTGAAGTCCATGAGCTAAAATAAGTTCCACCGCCTTGCTGGTGCAGGGAACATCAACAATTCACAAACACCGAGGGTGGCTGGGGGGGTTTAGCCAAGTCATGTTGCTCTCTCTCTGGTTACCGGTAAGAGCCCACCTGTTTACTTGTGATAGTGTAAGAGGATGTGGGTGTTGTCACTTGTCACGGGTGTGTAGGTGTGTGTGTGCTACGCCCACTCCTGAACTGTCTGTCTGGCTGTCAGTGTCACCCACTGCATTGTTCCTCCAATACAATACAGGAGGTGGCAGTTTCCTAACACAGGAAAGTCATTAACATGGGGCACACAGTGTCACAGACAATACATACCTTTGGTTCTTTAGCCTTTTACTGCAGTCGGCTAAATCAGGGTCACACAAAGTGCTTCTTGGTAGTCTTTGAAACAAAAGTACACACCTCACACACATGGTTATGGGTTTTAAAAACAAAGATACCTGTATCATGTCAGATATGCTTCCCAATATTGCACTTTATATACATCACAAAAGACTGAAATATAACAAAACTGTTTGACATAGAATCATCAAATTTTTAATGTTGATTAATTATGAAATTATGAAAAATACTAATAACTTTCCACCCATGAGGCCACTAGAGGGAGTATTGGTCATTAGACTGAAGGAAATGGCCAAAAGTGTTGCTATAATATGGACAATTAATCATCCTGTCTTGTTGCAGGATTTAGTGTGGAGTTAGCCACCATGTTGATTTAAAAACAATAATTGGAAGTTAGCTCTGTGTGGGGCAATATACAATGCTGATGAGGATGTATTAAAAAAAAAGGACAAAACAAGAGCAGTTATTTTAGTATTCGACCCAGTGTTATTAAAAAGAAATAAAGAGAAATAAAGAGAAATAAAAGAAAAGCTGAGACAGTGGAGTCTGAAAGGGTGTCGGTGACCTAGTTTTCAGTGTCTCCGCATCCAATCTAATAGCATTAAAATCCAAAAAAGAAAAGAGTCGATTAGCATTTTTTTTTTAAAGGGGCACTTAGCTCTGCTCGCTCAGCGCTGTCCAATTATGTTAGTTAATTATGAAGAAGTACTTTGTGTTGCAGAACTGAGCTCAGTTAGCGCATTAGCTATGATGCTGTTCTTTACAAGGTGTGTGAAGCCCCTGCCGGGAAGGTAAGTCTCTGATTAATTTCAGGAAGAGCTAGCTCGTAACAATGTTTTCTATCTCTGCACAGCAAGACACAGCTAGCACAGTCACTCGCAGGCCTTGAATGACACAGTCCAGTCCTGCACATTGCCCCCCTCAACACAATTCCAGCATTATTTAAATCAAATTCTGCATTGATTTAAATTATGGAATATAAAATAGAGATATTCCAAGGTCCATAACAGCCTATTTCACACAGAGACAATAGCCACTTTGTTGTTCAAATGATATTCTACATTAAAGAACATAATCTGTTGTGGTAGGAAAGATGATAACATCTGCTGTCTGAAAATGCTAAAAAAATCTGAAGTATGCTCATAGATGATGATTTCCCCCAGCTGATACTGTCGATAATGTTGTTAAAATATGCGAAATATCGCATGAATGCAACATTTTTACATCATTACTGAGGGCTCCTATGCGAATTAATCAACTGTTGCCATGGAATTCCTGTCCGGAAATGAGAGCGAGTGTTCTGGGGCCTATTAAAGTGATATACGACAGCAAAACCTAGCGACTCATTGAAGGGGTTAATTAATGCTGCACTGAGGGGAGACATACGCTCCAGAGAGGGAGGCAGGAAATGAAGGGGAGGATTTCTTTCAGCCCACTGCTGTTTCCCTTCAGGCATCCTCAGACGATCCCTCTCTCTCTATTTCCCATCCCTCTCTATCTCGCTCTCCTCTATTGCTCATCCCTAGTGTCATCATTGTAAATACGAATTTGTTCTTAACTGACTTTCCTAGTTAAATAAAGGTCAAATAAAATAAATAAAAAAGTGTTGTGATAGTGTAACTCCCACCAGAGAGCTAAGGCTTCATCCCCCTTAGCCAGCCTTTTGTAGTGGACTCCCCTTCCCAGAATGCCACATTTCACACTGATATCTTTACTCTCTGTCTCTCGCGCTCTCCCTCCAACTTTCTCTGCCTCTCGATCTCTCTCTCTCTCCCTCTCTCTCTACAGGCCACTATCAAGACAGTCATTCCAGCCGCAAGGGAACAGCTCAGTAGCCCTTACCTTTGAGGCACTCTACACTGGGTCACTGACAGGCATCAATTTAACACTCAAGAGTGATGCTGGTCTGAGATAGCCATAAGTAAAAGTTCTAAGGGAAGCCACTTCCAAAATACTGCAACTACCAGACAGTGTTTAGACCTACCTCAGGGTTCTCAGAGATAAAGCAGCAGTGGTGAATATAGAATGTCAACAAAATAGAGACAGGTTGACATATCATGGTTTCGTAATAGCAATCTACTGCCTCTGCATAATTGCTATATTTAAGTAAAGTCATTTTTATTCTGCCGCACATCCACTCACTGTATTACACAACCATTCATGGCTGACCTGGGTCACACTACAGTTCAGCTCCTCAGAGGCTGTGCCAGTTCTAGGCCTATGCCAGTCCTGTGCCTGCTCCAGTCCTCCTCTCTCCTCCATAGACCTACCCAGTACCCCACAGCTCACCCCTGGCCCCTGTCTCACCCAGCGGCTGGCATGGGTGACACCTGAGCCGCAGAGGTTTGACTTGCCATTAAAGTTTAACAGGCAGGTATAGTAGTGTAGGTTACATGGTCGCATTGGCCACACCCTCTGACAGCTGGGTGAGGAGAGGAGGTTTGGCATCCTGATCCCATATGGATCAAGTGCCCTGGGGGAGTTGATAAAGCAAACTCCAGTCAAAGGTAGGAAGAATGGTTTTAGTGGTTATTTAGCAATCTATAATACACACACACACACATACAATACGTACTAAATCTAGACGGACGTAGACATACAGTTAGATATGTACACGCTCCTGCACCCCAATTAGGCTGATTTTTAATTGAACCTTTATTTAACTAGGCAAGTCAGTTAAGAACAAATTCTTATTTACAATGACGGCCTTGGAACAGTGGGTTAACTGCCTTGTTCAGGGGCAGAATGACAGATTTTTACCTTGTCAGCTCGGGGATTCGATGTAGCAACCTTTCGGTTACTGGCCCAAACGCTCTAACCACCTGCCGCCCCTGATAGAAATCCTCATTATTTAGTTGAATGATTTTCAATTTGAGTGTCATTATTTCTATTTAGCCTACACTTTCTCGTTCTGAAACATGAGTGGGACGGGGGTGGCTTCGTGACAATGACCACAAAAGTATCCTCTCACCGATTTGACAGCTCTAATGCAGTTATACCTCCGACACAGCCAAAGAACTGTGTCGGCTATCGCGGGTTAACACTCGGACTGATTCAATCTAGGCCTTACTTTGTTCTTTATACAGGTGACCCAATTGTACTGTGACTCCCCAGAAATGTCTGTAACCCCCACGTATGCAATAGTCTCAAAACAATCCGTCACAGTCACAGTCACAATCAGTCACAGTAACAATGGTCACAATCAGTCACAGTCACAATGGTCACAATCAGTCACAGTCACAATGGTCACAATCAGTCACAGTCACAATGGTCACAATCATTCACAGTCACAATGGTCCCCATTTTCAAAAGCGGAGTGGATGCGGATCCGACATCTCTTCCCAACAGCTAGAGGTCCGAAACTTCTGCGCATTTGCGGGATTCTCTGCTCTACTCATTTGGCTGCCCAGAGAACTAGCTACTCTGGAGAATGGTCCTCGTTTAATAAAGTTAAATCAAAGCTGAATCAATGTCAGGGGCGGTTACCTCCACATCCGTAGCCTCAGCCTTCATAAAAAGCTCTGTAAAAGGAAAAATAAACCAATGACTATCTACCCAGGCAGCCTGCTCCGCTGGACAATTTCCCTGTTTCCGAGAAGATTAGGCTCAGTGAATGTCACTCCACGGGGGGTATAGTGTGTCGGGCAAAGGCCACCATTACAGCGAATGAAAAAACGACCTTGGAGGATGGATATGTGGAGGGAAAGGAGCATGAAAGAAGAAGAATCTTGCCCATTAGAACGTGGGGAATGATTTGGGGAATGATTTGAGAGGAGCATAAAGCTAATGTGAATATAATGAGGAGGGCCTCTCTCTCCCCGACATCAGCCTAATTTATAATTCCATCCATTATTCCTCACTGTTACACTGCTGGATTGGTGAGGGCGGGAGAAGGAGTTTTTTTTTACCATGCAAGCACCATTGCTTTATGATGTTTCTGAACTGCAATGAGATAAGAACAGAGGGAGCAGACACTGTTGATTACTTGTAAAACCTCATCAGTGTAATTGCTTTGTAATTGTACTGTACTGCGTTTCATTTTTTTTTTGTTATAACACAAAGTTGAATAAAGACCCCTCCTTCTATATTCTGTAGCAATGTAATATTACCATAGTAATAACAATGCTTCTGCATTACATTAAGAACATAATGTAAAACGTTACCTTCGACTAATCTAATAACAGAAGAGAGTGAAAACACTCCTAGGAACTAGAGATCCCATTAATGCTTTAGAAATGTTTATGTTCCCATTTGAATGAGGTGATGACGACAGGAGGACCATGATGTGATGTATTTTCTTCTGGACTTCGTCTGACAGCTTTGGCAGCAGTCGAAACTCCAGTATAGCGTATGTGACAACTCTGAGTTAGATGTCAACGTACTGGAAAGAGCATGTGGTCACAGAGTGGGATTCATATTTACTCCCAATCCCAACAGGCAACAATTAGCCTAGCGTCTATTTTTACAACAGGTAATTTCCATGAAAAAGGACCCATGAGCACCAACATGTGAAGTTTATAGGAGCATATAAAATGTGGTGTCAAACGCAAGCTTAGAGTCTATATTTTGTGGAAATGAAGGCATAGATACGTTTTCCTACCCTTTTCCATCCTGGAATAAGCAAAGGTTTTGATTTCTGGTCAAACAGATGGAAAGGGGGTCTTAAAAAACATCTACTAGAAAAAGTATTAAAAGGTAAAGGCCCCTGCCAAATAATATCAACATTTATATTTAGTTTTGCATAAATTACTTGCCTTCTGTAGGTTTAAAAGTCAACTGCCCCTCAGAACCAATTTCTCTGGTTTATAACAGCCTACAGGTAAGTGACATCGATATGAGTCAGAAACATTAATTTGAGTGTCAAAATTGCCTACAAAGTGTAAATAGCATAACTTTGGTTATAAAACCAGTCTCGTCCAAAACTGAGTTTTGTTAGTGAGTTCATATGGATTACTTACATGCCCATGTTTGCCAATGATGCCAAATTGACAACACGCCCCCAGCTGCCATGTGGACATTTGTTGCCAAGTCTGCATATGGGTGCAACGCACACACATTTCGCTCGGCAAATAGGAGTGAAAATGGGCATCCATAAAGTTGGTGAAAACTTCCAATGCAATTCAACAATATGACCAGGAATGGTACATCCAACACGTACAACATTATTTGATCATGCTAGCGAGGCTAGCTATGATACCACTGATGAGGTGGAAAGTTAAGTTCCTCGGCGTACACATCACTGACAAACTGAAATGGTCACACACAGAGACAGGATGGTGAAGGTGCAACAACGCCTCTTCAACCTCAGGAGGCTGAAGAAATTTGTCTTGTCACCTAAAACCGTTTACAGATGCACAATTGAGAGCATCCTGTCAGGCTGTATCACCGCCTTGTACTGCAACTGCACCGCCCCACAACCGCAGGGCTCTCCAGAGGGTGGTGCGGTCTACATAACGCATCACAGGGCAAACTACCTGCCCTCCAGGACACCTACAGCACCCAATATCACAGGAAGGCCAAAAAGATCATCAAGGACAATAACCACCCGAGCCACTGCCTGTACATCCCACTACCATCCAGAAGGCGAGGTAAGTACAGGGGCATCAAAGCTGGGACAGAGAGACTGAAAAACAGCTACTATCTCAAGGCCATCAGACAGTTAAACAGCCATCACTGGCACAGAGAGGCTGCTGCCTACATACAGACTTGAAATCATTGATTGGCCACTTTAATAAATGGAACACTAGTCACTTTAATAATGGCACTTTAATAATGTTTACATATCTTGCATTACTCATCTCATTTGTATATACTGTATTCTATACTATCTATTGCATCTTAGTCTATGCCACTCTGTCATTGCTCATCCATATATTTATATTTATTCCATTCCATATTCCATTAGGTATTTGTTGTGGAATTGTTAGATATTACTTGTTAGATATTGCTGCACTGTCGGAACTAGAAGCACAAACATTTCGCTACACTTGTAATAACATCTACTAACCATGTGTATGTTACCAATACAATTTGATTTGATTTGATGAAAGGGGAATGATACTGTAGCTAGTGAAAGACATCTAGCTAACGTGTAATGTGATGTAGCGTGTCAGAGAAAGATGTGCATATCGCACTTTAGCTAGCTAGCTACCAATAGGCTAACTGCAACCTATGGCATTTAGGTTCAATACAGAGCAGGCACTTAATTGGATACTAGCTTGTTAGATAATCATAGGATGTAGCCAGCTTGGAGATGCATTATTTTAGTATGAATAATCATTATTTTAATATGTTGGTAACCTGCTGTATAAAAGTTATAATGCCCTTGAAACCGGTGTTTGGATGATATTGGTACATCGTCTCGGGCCTAACAACACCCATGCCAATATATCCTCCAAACACCGGCTTTGAGCGTATTATCACTTAATTATATTTTATTTCATTCACAGGTAGCCTGTGATGTGTACAAAATCTGGTGGATTTGTTGTTCAGCAGGGTTGTGGGAACCCCATATCAGGAGCTGTTACAGGAGGCTGAGGCAGTGGCCAGACTCCAGTCCCGCTTCAGATTAATGGAGGGCACTTGAATCAGGTTGGTCACATTTGATCTGGTCGATGGTAAAAAATACTATCTGTCCTGGAATTCAACAAACCACTACTTTTGCTAATTTATGAGAAATAAAAAACTGAAATACCACATTTACATAAGCATTCAGACCCTTTACTCAGTACTTTGTTGAAGCACCTTTGGCCGCGATTATCACCTCAAGTCTTCCTGGGTATGATTCTAAAAGCTTGGCACATCTATATTTAGGGAGTTTCTCCCATTCTTCTCTGCAGATCCTCTCAAGCTCTGTCAGGTTCGATGGGGAGCGTTGCTGCACAGCTATTTTCAGGTCTCTCCAAAGATTTTAGATCAGGTTTAAGTCAGGGCTCTGGCTGGGCCACTCAAGGACATTCGGAGACCTCTCCCGAAGCCACTCCTGCAATGTCTTGGATGTGTGCTTAGGGTCGTTGTCCAGTTGGAAGGTGAATCTTCGCCCCAGTCTGAGGTCCTGAGAGCTCTGGAGCAGGTTTTCATCAAGGATCTCTCTGTACTTTGCTCCATTCATCTTTGCCTCAATCCTGACTAATCCTCCCAGTCCCTGCCGCTGAAAAACATCCCCACAGCATGATTCTGCAAACACCAAGCTTTACCGTAGGGATGGTGCCAGGTTTCCTGCAGATGTGACGCTTGGCATTCATGCCAAAGAGTTCAATCTTGGTTTCATCAGACCAGAGAATCTTGTTTCTCATGGTCTGAGAGTCTTTAAGTGTTTTTTGGCAAACTCCAAGTGGGCTGTCATGTGCCTTTTACTGAGGAGTGGCTTCAGTCTGGCCACTCTACCATAAAGGCCCAATTGTTGGATTGCTACAGAGATGGTTGTCCTTCTGGAAGGTTCTCCCATCTCCACAGAGGAACTCTAGAGCTCTGTCAGAGTGACCGTCAGGTTATTGGTCACCTCCCTGACTAAGGCCCTTCTCCTCCGATAGCTCAGCTTGGCCGGGTGGCCAGCTCTAGGAAGAGTCTTGGTGGTTCCAAGCTTCTTCCATTTAAGAATGATGGAGGCCATTGTGTTCTTGTGGACCTTTAATGCTGCAGAAATGTTTTATTATCCTTCCACATATCTGTGCTTCGACACAGTCCTGTCTCGGAGCTCTACGGACAATTCCTTCGACCTCATGGCTTGGTTTTTGTTCTGACATGCATTGTTAACTGTGGGACCTTAAATAGACAGGTGTGTGCCTTTCCAAATCATGTCCAACCAATCAAGTTGTAGAAACATGTCAAGGATGATCCATGGGAACAGGATGCACCTGAGCTCAATTTCGAGTCTCATAGCAAATGGTCTTAATACGTATCTAAATAAGGTATTTCTGTTTTGAATCTTTATACATGTGCAAACATTTCTAAAAACCTGTTTTCGCTTAGTCATTATGGGGTGTTGTGTGTAGATTGCTGAGTATTTCTTCTTTTAAAATGTTTTTTATTTTAGAATAAGGCTGTAAAAGTCAAGGGGTCTGAATACCTTCCAAAGGCACTGTATATGTGTGTTTTGTATGTTGTAAGGAGGTGCACCCTTCCTTCCACTGTGCCAATAGATTACTGCTGGGGCCGAGTGAGTAATGCCAACCAGTCAGTGCCATGCTGGCATGTGTCCCTTGTGAATTAGCTGCGAATCAGGATCTCTGATTAGCTATGTTCAACCGTGCATTTACTATTGGCTTCCATGACTGTATGGTGACAGTCTTTCTCTCTCTCCCTCCCTCTGTGATATAGGAGCTGGGTCGGATATAGGAGTATTCGTCAAAACAGGTCAAGGAACTCCTGTCTTATTTGCACATCGTTATATAAGCAGAACACTGCTATGTGTTATGTGAAGTTCGGTTCATTCTACATGGAACTGTTACACTTGAAAGTGATCGAAGCACTTTGTTATTTTACATAAGCTCGGCAATTGGTGCATCACTGTTATCGTCACTTTTTTTATATTACTCTGTAGGCTAGTGACCGATGCAAAGCTACTTCCTGGAGGAAGCTTTGACTCGGTCAGTAGACTAGAGAGTGGTGTGAGAAGAGTGCCATCCTCCTGCATCTCACATCTGCCTGTAGTTATTGAACTCTGCCTGCTGGGCAATCTAACAGAGGACATAAGGAGAGAGGAGACAAGGCAACACTAGCCAGTTATAGAATATTGTGTTGTAGGACAGCTGACCCGACTCAAGACCGGGCATTCAACTTGGGAGTTGATACTGTTTCCACGGTAACATGCATTTACATAGCATGATGAAACGTTGAAACTAAGTTGCAAGCTGCTTTCGTAGCAAGGTGTTTAAAACGAGTGTCTTCAGCTGTGCCACCATGTTCAGTACGTTTCCCATGTTTGTTCTTTTGTATCTGTTCCATATTAAACTCACCTTCTGCACCTGCTTTCTGACTATACGTTACAACGTCTTCTCGTACATGTTGACGAAATACTAATGTTTCAGTGTCCGGGAATTTTACAGTGCATTCAGAAAGTATTCAGACACCGTCACTTTTTTCCACATTTTGTTACGTTACAGCCTTAAAATTGATTCAATAAATGTTTTTCCTCATCAATCAACACACAATAACCCATAATGACATTGGGAAAACAGTTTTTTTTTAAATAGCTTATTTACACAAGTATTCATACTCAAAATTGAGTTTAGGTGCTTGATTGGAGTCCACCTGTGGTAAACTTAATTGATGGGACATGATTTGAAAAGGCACACACCTGTCTATACAAGATCCCACAGTTGACAGTGCATGTCAGAGCAAAAACCAAGCCATGAGGTCGAAGGAATTGTCCGTAGAGTTCCGAGACAGGATTATGTCAAGGCACAGATATGGGGAAGGATAATATAACATTTCTGCAGCATTGAAGGTCCACAAGAAGACCGTGGCCTCCATCATTCTTAAATGGAAGAAGTTTGGAACCACCAAGACTCTTCCTAGAGCTGGCCGCCCGGCCAAACTGAGAAATCAGACGAGAAGGGTCATTCATCTGTGAATTCGATGGTCACTCTGACAGAGCTCCAGAGTTCCTCTGTGGAGATGGGAGAGCCTTCCAGAAGGACAACCATCTCTGCAGCAATGCACCAATCAGGCCTTTGCGGTAGAGTGGCCAGACGGAAGCCACACCTCAGTAATAGGCACATCACAGTCCGCTTGGAGTTCTCTAGTCTGATGAAACCAAGATGGAACTCTTTGGCCTGAATGCCGAATGTCACGTCTGGAGGAAACCAGGCACCACTCTATCTCCTGGCCAATACCATCCCTACGGTGAAGCATGGTGGTGGCAGCTTCATGCTGTGGGGATGTTTTTCAGAGGCAGGGACTGGGGGACTAGTCAGGATCAAGGGAAAGATGAATGGAGAAAAGTACACTAGAGATCCTTGATGAAAACCTGTTCCAGAGCACTCAGGACCTCAGACTGGGGCGAAGGTTCACCTTCCAACTGGACAATGACCCAAAGCACACATCCAAGACAATACAGGAGTAGCTTCGGGACAAGTCTCTGAATGTCCTTAAGTGGCCCAGCCAGTGCCCAGACTTAAACCTGATCGAAAATATCTGGAGAGAGCTGAAAATAGCTGTGCAGTGTCGCTCCCCATCCTACCTGACAGAGCTTGAGAGGATCTGCAGAGAATAATGAGAGAAAGTCACTAAATACAGGTGTGCCAAGCTTGTAGCGTCATACCCAAGAAGATTTGAGGCTTTAATCGCTGCCAAAGTGGCTTCAACAAAGTACTGAGTAAAGGGTCTGAATGCTTATGTAAATGTGATATTTCCGTTTATTGTTTTTATAAATGTGCACACATTTCTAAAAAACTGTTTTTGCTTTGTCATTATGGGGTATTGTGTGTAGATTGATCAGGAAAAAATCTATTTAATACATTTTAGAATAAGGCTGTAACATAACAAAATGTGTAAAAAATCAAGGGGTCTGAATACTTTCCGAATGCACTGTAAAACCCACTGACTCTGAAACATTAGTATTTCGTCAACATGTATGAAAAGATGTTGTGTGTAGAGTAAGTTTTATGTTTACTTAAGAGTGTGTCCAGAGATAAAGTCATGCAAGTTGGGATTTCAATCAGTTTTTGTAGAGTTCTATGCTGACCTTTTTTTTAAATGACAAGGAACAAGTGTGCGCCTACGTTGAAAAATGTAGGCCCGTACAAAGAAATTTTAGGGCACAATTAAAAATATTTGAGATATTAAAGCTATAATCCCTACTTTTTCTAGGCACACTGCGGGTAAAATTGTCAAGTCTTGTTTTGTAATGTTGAAATCCCAGAGTTTGGCAGTGGAGAGAAGCGGGCATGCAGGAAAGGTGTGGAGGGTTGGGAGGCCACTCACTGGCACTGCCAGAGTAAGGAATCCCTGACTCAGCTTCACTCAATCACCCAGGTTGCCCTGGTGATGGAAGGATGTCATAGAATTTACCATGCCCATATAATGCCCATTGGCCATCTCTCTGACTTACTCCACATCATTGGTTCCTTTCCCTCCCTGCCCCCACCCTCTTCCAGCTCCTATGACAGATCACTCTTTGAGGATTTGCTGCATCATTATGACAAGCTCTATCTTTCTTTGGTCTTTCATGGAGAAAAACATGGCATCTAATCAAAGTATGAGCCAAAATGACATAAAGGGCAGCCATTTTGAGGCTATCATTGCTGTCTGTCATCGTTGATAAACACAGGCCAAACAGCTAGGAGAAACACACTGTTCCAGACCATTGGCTTCCTCCAGTCCACCTCCCATCCTCTGATTTAGAAGATGCTGTCATCGGGAAGAGCAAAGAATGGTCGGGTGTGGCGTCTGCATGGTCCTAAGGGGCTCCGACTCATATCCCTCAGCAGCGCCTGCATGTCTCCCAGCGTCCCACTACAGTGGTTGCAGCAACGCTCAGCTGCAGACAGCAACGTCTCTGACCGAGAGCCTCTACAGTTTACAGAGAGAACAGGGCTGATGACGTCCCACAGGAACACACTCAGAAGCTCTTACAATCGAACTGTCTCATTTTTTTGACTGAGACTACCGTCTAAAATTGCCCTATGCCATTTCAGTAGTATAGCTACCTGAATTTTCCCTGACCACGTGACCTGACCAAGAACAACTCATGGCGCTAACCCTATCTACAGGATCTCATTATGGACCACTTGTAAGTTGCAAGTCCTGTTTGATCATGATCAGGGGAGCACACAGAAAACAAGTTCATTCCATCTCTCTGAGAGGCACATTTCTGAACCATATCTCGAGAGGCAATACCATCCTCCTATCTTCTCTTCCTTAATTTCTGTCACTTTCACGGCATGCATGTAACAGCTCTGAAAGGTTGTGGCCTGTTTTCTGTGAAGCAATCAGGATCCACAAAAAGGGTCGACTGCAGGGGAAAAGGACTGCTGTCAGAGTTATATGTAAAAATGGAGAGAATGAGGAAGAGAGAGGAACGTGAAGAGAGAGGCAATTCCATGGTAACAGAATGACACTGAGACTTAAAAAATCTATCATCTTCAAATGTATGCCAAACAAAAACCATTGATTGCAAAGTTAACAAACTCTATGCACAAGGACAACTTTCAACAATTTCCACAGAAAATTGTACAAAAACGCATTTACACTGAAAAAAATATAAACGCGACATGCACCTTTCATTTTCTCATAATTACAGTGGAGCCCAGAGATGGGGCCCGTCTCTAATTGCTTGTAGGAATCTATTACTGCCCTATCGCCATGATTAACGAGGATGTACACATACACACTCATCGTGTGTGAAGAAGGTGATGACAGTACCTTCAACACTTCACACTATAAAAGGTAATGTCACCTCTGTCACCTCCCATTAACTGGTCCACTACTGAACCCCCTGTAGCAATACACCACTCACTGCATCTTGTTTGACCTCAGAACTTGTTTGACCTCAGAACATTAGCAACCCCCTGCTAATGGCTAGGCTTTAGCTCAGAGTGTTAACACAATAGTGTGCAAACAACCTGGGTTTAAACCCAGTCTGTCATACCTAAAAGATTGAATTTGGCATGCACAAAAACATTTTGTCATTGCATTAGGCATCTGAGACACCACAGAATACTGATTACGTTCCAAGTAAAGGGCTATCAATTTATAAGCCCTGAAAATGACATACACTGCACTGCAGAATTAAGTCAAGTATTCGCACAATGTCTGACAAATGGGGTTCATTAACTTTTAACGGAATGGTCCAGCAGTCGGGGAGGAGGAAAAACAGATGAACGTAATTTATGTTCACCCCTTTATGGAGTAATTTGTCCTAACCTGAAAACATGTAGAAAGACACTCTCATTAAGACCCAGCAGTTGGGTGGCGGTGGTCTTCAAACCAAGACCAGGTTAATGGTATTGAGGGTTGACAGGGTCAAGAAAACAATGCCTCTCATATGTGTACAAGGACACAGTAGTGCTTGCCACATGGGGACATCCATGCAGTGGTTAAAGAAGTCCGGGATTGACAGCGAATCCCTGGTGGATTCTATACCCTGACGGACATGCCTGCCTGCGTTTACATGCCTGCCCTTGTATCAGCATAGAGTAAACGCTGAAACAAAGCTAAGAAAACACTCAAACTACGAGACGAACCCCAATCGTTGCCCCTGGTGAGACATTAACTGGTTAGATAGCACATGCACAGAGCATTGTCACAGACACATAGGCTTACTGCAGCAGTCACCAACCTTTTCAAGCCAAAGATCACATCCCAAGTCCAAACGTAAAACCAAGATCTACCACTTGCAAATAATGATGACAAAACAAGGCCACAATGTAGTTCCACTTTGACATTCTTTATTTTCTTACCTGTCAGTCACATGCAACGTTTTCATTTAATTGCACAAATAGTATAATCAGAAATGCAACTATCATTCAACATTTTATAACAGTCATATTACATGTTTCAATATTTCCACAGGTCTATTACTCATTCACCATTCATATGGTGAATGACAAAATGACAATACTCAAGTAAGTGCAACTAGCATTCAAAATATTATGACAACAGTCACATCATTCAATTGTTCAAAAATATGTTCACACAAATCACAGCCCTACCACCATTCATTACCTCAATAATCAGTCAATTACAGGCCCAAGCCAATCATGTACAGTACTGTTTCACTTTCCCTTTTGAACAACATACAACACAGATCATATCCTTTTGTAAACAATATAGCCTACAAACAGATTTCAAACTGCCAATACTCACTCACTCTGATGGCTGTGGATGATATCACCTCCCCACACACACGCATTCAATGTGATGGCTGTGATTGCACACTATCAGCAGGTGCTCTATAGTCTGTCTCATAGTTTGACACAGCAAGTCTAACACTGTCTGTAAGATGTCTATTAGTTAGACAAGACCTGATTTTTTGACTTGATTCTTTTCATCTGTGAAAAGGCCATCTCACAGAGATATGTTGATCCAAAGTAGGCCTTCGCCTTAAGTGCGCAGGATGAGCTGTCGGTTTGGTAGAAAGCGACTGCTGTGCTTTCAATACAGACTTGAGCTCGTCAACTTTCTTTGAGCGAAGTGTGCTCTTTAGCGGGTAGTTTTTTTTATTTTACTTGGAGTGAATGGTGTTCGTGGTGCCGCTCCACGTTACCCCTTTTTGCGAGGGCTACAGCCTGGTGAAAAATCAGGCAAATCCTTTTGTCCTTAACTACGGTGAACAGAAAATCGTGTTCCCATTCTTCATGACATGATAAATGTTTTGCTTTTTCCGTTGTGCCTCCGCCATCGTTTCGTTAGATTGCGTATCGTTAGCTTGATAGCTCGTGAGCGTTACAAGTGCCTGAGCTAATCAGGGACATAATTTGTCAGACGTTAAAACCTAGAAACGGTATTTGATTGGCCAGATAGACCCCTGCCCCGCCCCTCCACCCCCATCACTTCACACATGGAGCATTTCATTTGAAATTAAATTTATAAATAATAATTAATACATTTAAACATTTAGACGTTTATGATTTTTTTTCTATGATTTTGAAAACTCCTCGCGATCGACTTTGAATGCTTCCAAGATTGACTTGTCGAGCGATCAAAAGGGCTGGTGACTCCTGGCTTACTGTAAGTACAGCAGCTAGAGAAATAAACTCTGGATCTGTCTTCAATGAGACTTCAGGTATCCTTGGGATTCCACATGCAATGTTTGGCAGCCATGTCCCATCATTCTCTTCCCTGTCTTATGGGACACTGGCACTGCCTGCTACCTCAGGGTATGTAATGTCACCTATCCTCACACAAGGCCTTGAACAGGGTTTACCATCCCCAGCATGGCACTCAAACCTTCACAGCCAAGGTCCAAAGAAAAGCCATACACGCTGCCCTAAGTTACAAGCATAGTTTGTTGTTTGCCATTGAACAAACCCGTTCATCAATCAAATAATGGTTCCAGGCACGGTTATACATCATTCCAACTTCGTTTTGAAATGGATAACAGTAAAAGCACAAGATGGATACCCCAAAATAATGAAGACATTAGTGGCGTGCCTGCTTTTTTCCCTGAGAATAACATGCAATTTACGCCAATGTCTTCAATCATCAGCAATAACAGGGCAGAATGACAGTCAGTCAGTAATGGTAAGGCCAGAAATGCAATGTATGAAGGCAAATAATGCCCCTTGGGTCTGATAGTCGAAACAAATCATAAAGTAAAAAAAAAAAAGACAATTTCTCACTGTTGCTGAGGATTAGGAACCCATTTTCTGACATCCTTATTTCCTGGAAAACAGGGAATGGGGATAACATAACAGTTTCCCCCATTTCCTTTTGCTCTTTTATCAGTGCCCACATTCTTTCACTTCCGCTGCTGACCCAGCAGCATGGCCGAAAGTTCCAAAACACAAATCTCTTTTTCACGTTTTTGAGATGAAAACATCCTTTCCTAAAGAGATCCCGGCACTTCCCGCTAACATAAGTTTCCCCCAATCAAGACCTGACCTCTCACAGAAAGTCCAATCAACACAAAAACTGTGAATGAGAAGATTTTTTAAAAACAGCCAGAGGAATTAAAGCAGTTGTCTTTGTGACTTGCCTGTTGCCTTCCTCACCACAGCCCAGACAGTCACACATTTTCACACAGACACATTTTTATACAACACCATTACACAGGACCACGCTAAAATAGTACAACATATAATTGAAAAAGCCTTTGCGGTAATGCATCTTCTTCCCCATAGCTTATTGGGTGAGCCAGCGTAAGCCAGGCGGCTGCCAAGGTCACAGAGACATCCCCATTTACATGGATGCCCAGCAGTCAGGAGCCCTGCTGGTGCCTCCACCCTCTAATTGTGACTAATTGCTCCTACAGTTCTGCTTCTTAGGGTACAGGTTATAACTCAGTACTGGGGTGTTACGCCTCAGTGGGCTAGTGCTCCATGCATCAGCTTCAGCTCTCAAAGTATACATGTACACACGCACACTTGTGCATTCATGGACACACACACACACACACACACACACACACACACACACACACACACAGCTGGATGGGATGACATGTTGATGAGGTCACTAGAGTGTGGTGATATTAACACACCACACCTGGCCACACCCACAGGGCAGAGGAACATGCATGTTTTGACTCTCTTACAAAGATACTAAATGAGATCGCATTACTTCAATCAACAAGTGTGCCTTGTTAAAAGTTCATTTGTGGAATTTCTTTCCTTCTTAATGCATTTGAGCCAATCAGTTGTGTTGTGTTAAGGTAGGGGTGGTATACAGAAGATAGCCCTATTTGGTAAAAAAGCCAAGTCCATATTATGGCAAGAACAGCTCACATAAGCAAAGAGAAATGACAGTCCATCATTACTTTAAGACATGAAGGTCAGTCAATCTGGAAAATGTCCATAACTTTGTAAGTTTCTTCAAGTGCTGTCGCAAAAACCATCAAGAGCTATGATGAAACTGGCTCTCATGAGGATCGCCACAGGAAAGGAAGACCCAGAGTTACCTCTGCGGCAGAAATTGCATCCCAAATAAATGCTTCAGAGTTCAAGTAACAGACACATCTCAACATCAACTGTTCAGAGGAGACAGCGTGAATAATGCCTTCATGCCTTGCTGCAAATAAACCACTACTAAAGGACACCAATAAGAAGAAGAAACTTGCTTGGGCCAAGAAACACGAGCAATAGACATTAGGCCGGTGGAAATCTGTCCTTTGGTCTGGAGTCCAAATTTGAGATTTTTGGTTCCAACTGCCTTGTCTTTGTGAGACACAGAGTAGATGAACGGATGATCTCTGCATGTGTAGTTCCCACCGCAAAGCATGGAGGAGGTGTGATGGTGCTTTGCTGGTGACACTGTCTGTTATTTATTTAGAATTGAAGGCCACTTAACCAGCATGGCTAGCACAGCATTATGCTGCGATATGTCATCCCATCTGGTTTGTGCTTAGTGGCACTAACAATTGTTTTTCAACACCTCCAGGCTGTGTAAGGGCTGCATCAGATGACCTGGCCTCCACAATCACCCAACCTCAACCCAATTGAGATGGTTTGGGATGAGTTGGACCGTAAAGTGAAGGAAACGCAGCCAACAAGTGCTCAGCATATGTGGGAACTCCTTCAAGACTGTTGGAAAAGCATTCCAGGTGAAGCTGGTTGAGAGAATGCCAAGAGTGTGCAAAGCTGTCATCAAGGCAAAGGGTGGCTACTTTGAAGGATCTAAAATATAATATATTAGTCGGTTACTACATGATTCCATATGTGTTATTTAATCGTTTTGATGTCTTCACTATTATTCTACAATGTAGAAAATAGTCAAAATAAAGAAAAACGATTGGATGAGTAGGTGTGTCCAAACTTCTGACTGGTACTGTAGATTCAGATTGCATTCAATGGTCACAAAGGAATCCTTCCAAGGCTTTTTAATAGTGACTCATCCTTTCTAAATGCCCAGATGATAGTAGTCGGAGAATATGGTCTAAGACTCCTCCTTCGTTCCAGTACTACAACCAGGTAGTCTAGCAGTTAAGCACGTTGGACCAGTAACCAAAACGTTGCGGGTTCAAATCCTATAGCCGGCAAGGTGGAAAAGTCTGCTGTTCTGCCCTTGAGCAGGACAGTTAACCCCCAACAACTATCATGTTTTAAGGTATGACCCAAGTGCAGGCAGTGTTGAAGAAACAAATGTTTATTCATTAAGTAGGGGCAGGCAAACGATAGGTCAAGGCAGGCAGGGGTCAATAA
The DNA here is from genome assembly GCF_045791955.1 of Oncorhynchus clarkii lewisi. Classification (NCBI taxonomy): domain Eukaryota; kingdom Metazoa; phylum Chordata; class Actinopteri; order Salmoniformes; family Salmonidae; genus Oncorhynchus; species Oncorhynchus clarkii. The sequence goes on from NC_092166.1 coordinate 44,441,160, forward strand.
TCCAGAGGGGGTGAAAGGCACCAGAACACCATGCGGGCTCAGGGTCAGGTCAGGCAGGAAAGGTCAGAACCGGGACTATATCAAAGACAGGAGCAAGGTAAACCGTTGGTAGGTTTGAATGAACAAAACTAACTCGCACAGACAGACAGAAAACACAGGTATAAGTACACAGGGGATAATGGGGAAGATGGGCGACACCTGGAGGGGGGTAGAGACAAGCACAAAGACAGGTGAAACAGATAAGGGCATGACAACAACAACTACTCCCCGGGTGCCGATGATGTGTATCAAGCCAGCCCCCCACACAGAAGATGCATTTCGGTTGAATGCATTCAGTTGTGCAACTGACTAGGTATCCCTTTTCCCTTAAACTGCTTCCATCACAGTTTCCTATTCCCTCTGCCTGCGAAGTCCACTCTGTTGAGAGGTTATACCTTTTGCATTGATCAGCGTCTGTATCAGTGTCTGACTAACTGACTCAGCGAAGCCTTAAAGAGCAAGTCAGCAAGCAGGCTATGCTATAAGGATGTTATGACATAGAATATCCTGTAGGTGTGCCAGCGTCATCCGTTAACATTATCTCAGACTCAGGCAAGAAAAACAAAGTGGTTGTAACATACTTTTACCACCGCAGGGCTGTATTAGAGTCAACACTGACAATGCGGAAGTCATTAACCTGAGAACGAAAACGAGTTAATCTGGTTGTGGTGCATACATCATTGTCTTTGATCTGACTAGCAGGTCCTGTTTGCCAATTTTGATTACCTGAAGAATAAAGAGTCGAGTCGAAACAAACACAACATTGATTGTGCATTGGGTTATGCATCAGTGACAGAGAAAAGCTCCTCAGTCATGCGACAAAGACACAATGTTGACATGACTTTTATACTAAACAAAAATATAAAACACGACATGCAACAATTTCTAAGATTTTACTGAGTTACAGTTCAAAAATGAAATCCGTCAATTGAAATAAGTTCATTAGGCCCTAATCTATGGATTTCACATGACTGGATAGATTTCACATCTGTTGAGCACAGATACCTTAAAAAAAGAAGGTAGGGGCATGGATCAGAAAACCAGCCAGTATCTGGTGCGACCACCATCTGCCTCATGCAGAGTGACACATCTCCTTCTCATAGAGTTGACCAGGCTGTTGATTTTGGCCTGTTGTCCCACTTCTCTTCAATGGCTGTGCAAAGTTCCTGGATATTGGCAGGAACTGGAACACGCTGTCAAACACGTCAATCCAGAGCACCCCAAACATGCTCAATGAGTGATATTTCTGGTGAGTATGCAGACCATGAAAGAACTGGGACATTTTCAGATTCCAGGAATTGTGTACAGATCCTTGCAACATGGGGCCGTGTATTATCATGCTGAAACATGAGGTAATGGCGGCGGATGAATGGCACGGCAATGGGCCTCAGGATCTCGTCTCTGTATTTCTGTGCATTTAAATTGCCATCGATAAAATGCTATTGTGTTCATTGATGGTAGCTTATACCTGCCAATACCCCAATCCCTCCGCCAACATTGGGGCGCTCCGTTCACAACGTTGACATCAGCAAACCACTAGCCCACACAACGCTATTCACATGGTTGTGAGGCCGTTTGGACGTAGTGCCAAATTCTCTAAAACAACGATTGAGGCGGATTATGGTGTAGAAATGACCATTCAATTATCTGATAAGAGCTTTGGTGGACATTCCTGCAGTCAGCATGCAAATTGCACGCTCCCTCAAAACTTGAAACATCTGTGGCATTGTGTTGTGTGACAAAACTGCACATTTTAGAGTGGCCTTTATTGGCCCTGGCACAAGGTGCACCTGTGTAATGATTATGCTGTTTAATCAGCTTCTTGATATTCCACACTTGTGGAGGTGGATGGATTATCTTGGCAAAGGAGAAATGCTCACTAACAGGGATGTAAACAAATGTGTGCACAAAATATTAGAGAAATAAGCTTTTTGTGTGCATGTAAAATTTCTGGCATCTTTTATTTCAGATCATGAAACATGGGACCTGCACCTTACATGTTGTGTTTATATTTTTGGTTAGTGTAGTTACCGTATAAGGTATGGGTGGGTCCCATTCTCTCTTGCTGTATCCCTGTCTGTCACAACCCAATTTGGCCTCACTAATACCACTACCCCAGAGACATAAAAACCACTAGTGCTCTTGGCTCTGCTGTTACCGTAGTAACAGAGACACACAGATCTTGGATTTCATTTCACTGAATAGGGGGCACATTCTTGCCCCACAAATATTCAAATTAGGAGAAAACACCAGTTCAGACTATCTGATATTGCAGGCCTTCTGTCAAGACATAGTAGACAGAACAGGCAAATGGCATGCAACCCGTGTCTACATTCTAAGGTGAGCCTTGTGTTTTCAAATTCTATGCAATTTCGACATGTATTTTCTATTGTTGGATAGCACTCTTGAATGTAGTGAATAAATGTGGTTAATAGGAATTGTTGTACAACATAGTTTCAACATCAATGACTCTTCCTTTGATTAGCGAATAGGCTATATGAGATTTTGTTTGGACTTTACCTTTAAATTGCATACGCATTATGCTATTCCATTACAGTAAAGCATTGAATAATTTGCTTTGGCGATGTCCAGGTGTCCAACATCAGTTGGGAATAGTACCCAAGCAGAGAATGCCTCGCATTCGCGTCGTGTCACATTCGCACACTCCCCGATTGTGCGTGCGAACCATGGTCAACCGCGCTACCACTGTTACATCAATTAAGGCCTTATAAAGAAAACTTCTAAAACCAGCAGTGGTGCATACAGATGTCATCTGCAACATGAACATGCAAACTTCACGTAAGATTCAATCATTTTCGACATAGAAGCCGGATGGAGCATATATAGGCAGCCTTTTCTGCCTCATCGAAGTACGTCCAAGATTGCACAACTAAATTGGTCTCTTAATAAATGTGCCCTTACCTGCCCACTGTTTGGTTGGCGAGCTGTCGCATTCTATTGAATTGCTTCTTCATCTTCTATTTTTCTGCGTTAACACCGATGGATAGAGCGACTCCACATTTCTCATTGACAAAACAGTCCGGTTCTCCAACGAGAATTACAAGACAGCCCACCTTTTAACAATCCTTTTTTATCATAGCCTATAAGGAACGCATCGCAAATCAAGAGTAATAGGGAAGACAATTTCAACGCATTTTATGGTCCCTGTCACGCAGTCCACTGCTCAGAGATGCTGTACCAATTTCTCCGGGCAGAGTGACAGCTCACGACACGACGCTGCGCAGTAGCGCAGTATGGGGAATGTAGTTCCACCGACCAAACGTTGAGCCTACAAAGAGACCATCATGAATTCTACACGATACAGTGTTTAAAACAAAGTGTATACACTTTTTTTCAACCTGACAAAATATCTAGCTAACACCCTTGTTCAGTTTAAAAGCAATTCCATTGCTCTATAGGTAGGTTACATTGAAAAACAAGAATTGAGTGGGCATTCACTGTTCGTATGGGCCAAGGTCTACTTGCAGACCCCAAGTACCAAAATATACTTTTTGCATTTCAGTATAGACAATTTAATCTACTTACAATATCAGGTGAAATATGCATCTAATACAACATGTCAGATAATGTCTAAGGAACGTGGTTTGATACCTGGTAGGTCACACACAGACCCTGGCACATGTCCCTAAAATGTCCTTATGTTGAACAATTTGGTTTGTTGATAGTACAATAAAGCAGTCAGATAGTATAACTAGTTTAGGTAGGCCTAGTCTGCAGAAAAAAACATATTCTGTGGTTTACTAAGGAAAACAGCATCATCTTGTGGCTATTAAAGCAGAGTACCACACATATTCTTTACTCATTGGTATAATTTGTGCTTAGCATTGGCTGCAAAAGTCTGTGATAGCTTTTTACAGCAACACATACACTTTCTGTTCTCAAGGAAAAATATCCAAAGGAATATGCTGTCATCAAAGACAGAAATTACTTTGGGTGCTATGCAGTTATTTATTATTAGGCTACCATATCTGGGAACTTCCCAAGTATATGCATTGTAATGCAAAACATTACTACACTGAGAACATGCGTTTAAAGTGATAATACTGTGACTTGTCAAACAACACATAATTTATTTATTAAATTAATGAGAATATAATACCTATACAAGCCATGTTGTGTTTTCTTAGCCTAGAAATCTTGATGTTGGTTTTGATTTAATCTGATCTGATGGGTGCATGCGTGCTTAGTCCCCTCCAGTACTCCCTGTTCACCCACGACTGCGTGGCCACGCATGACTCCAACAGCATCATTAAGTTTGCCTACGACACGTCGGTGGTAAGCCTGTTCACAGACGACGATGAGACAGCCTATAGGGAGGAGGTCAGAGACCTGGCAGTGTGGTGTCAGGACAACAACCTCTCCCTCAACGTGAGCAAGACAAAGGAGCTGATCGTGGACTACAGGAAAAGAAGGGCCGAACATGCCTCCATTTACATCAACGAGACTGTAGTCGAGCGGGTCAAGAGTTTCAGATCTAATTGATTTATTAAAGCCCTTTTTTTTATATCAGTAGATGTCACAAAGTGCTTATACAGAAACTCAGACTAAAACCCCAAAGAGAAAGCAAAGCAGATGAAGAAGCACGGAGGCTAGGAAAAACTACCTAGAAAGACAGGAACCTAGGAAGAAACCTAGAGAGGAACCAGGCTCTGAAGGGTGGCCAGTCCTCTTCTGGCTGTGCCGGGGGGAAATTATAAGAGTACATGGCCATTAAGACCAGATTGTTCTTCAAGTTCCTTGGTGTCCACATCACTAGGGACCTATCATGGTCCAAACACACCAACACAGTCGTAAAGAGGGCATGACAACAACGCCTATTCCCCCCCAGGAGGCCGAAAAGATTTAGCATGGGACCTTAGATCCTCAAAAAGTTCTACAGCTACGCCATCGAGAGCATCACCACTTGGTATGGCAACTGCTCGTCATCCGACTGCAAGGCGCTACAGAGGGTAGTGCGTACGGCCCAGTACATCACTGGGTCCGAGCTTCCTACAATCCAGGACTTCTATACGAGGCAGCGTCAGAGGTACGCATTAAAAATTCTCAAAGACTCCAGCCACCCAAGCCATAGACTGTTCTCTCTGCTACCGCACGGCAAGCACTACCGGAGCGCCAAGTCTGGGACCAAAAGGCTCCATAACAGCTTCTACCCTAAAGCCATAAGACTGCTGAACAGTTAATCAAATGGCTACCAAGACTATTTGCATTGACCCCCTTATTTATGTTTGTATTTATCTCTTGCACAAGCTCAATGTACATTCACTGGATTCTAACGACACACACATACAGTGGGGCAAAAAAGTATTTAGTCAGCCACCAATTGTGCAAGTTCTCCCATTTAAAAATATGAGAGAGGCCTGTAATTTTCATCATAGGTACACTTCAACTATGACAAACAAAATTAGAAAAAAATATAGAAAATCACATTGTAGGATTTTTTATGAATTTATTTGCAAATTATGGTGGAAAATAAGTATTTGGTCACCTACAAACAAGCAAGATTTCTGGCTCTCACAGACCTGTAACTTCTTCTTTAAGAGGCTCCTCTGTCCTCCACTCGTTACCTGTATTAATGGCACCTGTTTGAACTTGTTATCAGTATAAAAGACACCTGTCCACAACCTCAAAACAGTCACAATCCAAACTCCACTATGGCCAAGACCAAAGAGCTGTCAAAGGACACCAGAAAAATATATAGACCTGCACATGGTTGAGAAGACTGAATCTGCAATAGGTAAGCAGCTTGGTTTGAAGAAATCAACTGTGGGAGCAATTATTAGGAAATGGAAGACATACAAGACCACTAATAATCTCCCTCAATCTGGGGCTCCACGCAAAATCTCACCTCGTGGAGTCAAAATGATCACAAGAACGGTGAGCAAAAATCCCAGAACCACACAGGGGGACCTAGTGAATGACCTGCAGAAAGCTGGGACCAAAGTAACAAAGCCTACCATCAGTAACACACTACGTCGCCAGGGACTCAAATCCTGCAGTGCCAGACGTGTCCCCCTGCTTAAGCCAGTGCATGTCCAGGCCCGTCTGAAGTTTGCTAGAGAGCATTTGGATGATCCAGAAGAAGATTGGGAGAATGTCATATGGTCAGATGAAACCAAAATATATATAAATATTTTGGTAAAAACTCAACTCGTCGTGTTTGGAGGACAAATAATGCTGAGTTGCATCCAGAGAACACCATACCTACTGTGAAGCATGGGGGTGGAAACATCATGCTTTGGGGCTGTTTTTCTGCAAAGGGACCAGGACGACTGATCCGTGTAAAGGAAAGAATGAATGGGGCCATGTATCGTGAGATTTTGAGTGAAAACCTCCTTCCATCAGCAAGGGCATTGAAGATGAAACGTGGCTGGGTCTTTCAGCATGACAATGATCCTAAACACACCGCCCGGGCAACGAAGGAGTGGCTTCGTAAGAAGCACTTCAAGGTCCTGGAGTGGCCTAGCCAGTCTCCAGATCTCAACCCCATAGAAAATCTATGGAGGGAGTTGAAAGTCTGTGTTGCCCAGCAACAGCCCCAGAACATCACTGCTCTAGAGGAGATCTGCATGGAGGAATGGGCCAAAATACCAGCAACAGTGTGTGAAAACCTTGTGAATACTTACAGAAAATGTTTGACCTCTGTCATTGCCAACAAAGGGTATATAACAAAGTATTGAGATAAACTTTTTTTATTGACCAAATACTTATTTTCCACCATAATTTGCAAATAAATTCATAGAAAATCCTACAATGTGATTTTCTGGATTTTTTTTCTCATTTTATCTGTCATAGTTAAAGTGTACCTATGATGAAAATGACAGGCCTCTCTCATCTTTTTAAGTGGGAGAACTTGCACAATTGGTGGCTGACTAAATACTTTTTTGCCCCACTGTACATACTACGCACACACACATGCATATTACCCCCCCCCTCCCCACCCCACACACACATTCCTTCACACTCTTCACATATGCTGCTACTCTCTGTTCACTATCTGTCTATAGTCACTTTACCCCTACCTCCATGTACATATTACCTTGATTATCTTGACTAACCCGTACCCCTGCACATTGACTCAGTACCGGTACCCATTATACAGTTGAAGTCGGAAGCTAACATACACCTTAGGCAAATACATTTAAACTCAGTTTTTCACAATTCCTGACATTTAATCCTAATAAAAAATGATCTGTCTTAGGTCAGTTAGGATCACCACTTTATTTTAAGAATGTGAAATGTCAGAATAATAGTAGAGAGAATGATTTATTTCAGCTTTTATTTCTTTCATCACATTCCCAGTGGGTCAGAAGTTTACATACACTCAATTAGTATTTGGTAGCATTGCCTTTCAATTGTTTAACTTGGGTCAAACGTTTCAGGTAGCCTTCCACAAGTTTCCCACAATAATTTGGGTGAATTTTGTCCCATTACTCCTGACAGAGCTGGTGTAACTGAGTCACGTTTGTAGGCCTCCTTGCTCACACACGCTTTTTCAGTTCTGCCCACAAATTTTCTATAGGATTGAGGTCAGGGCTTTGTGATGGCCACTCCAAAACTTTGACTTTGTTGTCCTTAAGCCATTTTGCCACAACTTTGGAAGTATGCTTGGGGTCATTGTCCATTTGGAAGACCCATTTGCCACCAAGCTTTAACTTCCTGACTGATGCCTTGAGATGTTGCTTCAATATATCCACATAATTTTCTTTTCTCATGATGACATCTATTTTGTGAAGTGCACCAGTCCCTCCTGCAGCAAAGCACCCCCACAACATGATGCTGCCACCCACGTGCTTCACGGTTGGGATGGTGTTCTTCGGCTTGCAAGCCTCCCCCTTTTTCCTCCAAACATAACAATGGTCATTATGGACAAACAGTTCTATTTTTGTTTTATCAGACCAGAGGACATTTCTCCAAAAAGCACAATCTTTGTCCCCATGTGCACTTGCAAACAGTAGTCTGGCTTTTTCATGGCAGTTTTGGAGCAGTGGCTTCTTCCTTGCTGAGCAGCCTTTCAGGTTATGTTGATATAGGACTCGTTTTACTGTGGATATAGATATTTTTGTACCTGTGTCCTCCAGCTTCTTCACAAGGTCCTTTGCCGTTGTTCTGGGATTGATTTGCACTTTTCACACCAAAGTATGTTCATCTCTAGGAGACAGAACGCGTCTCCTTCCTGAGCGGTATGATGGCTGCGTGGTCCAATGGTGTTTATACCTGCGTACTATTGTTTGTACAGATGAAAGTGGTACCTTCAGGCGTTTGGAAATTGCTCTCAAGGATGAACCAGAATTGTGGAGTTCTTTTGGCTGATTTCTTTTGATTTTCCCATGATGTCAAGCAAAGAGGCACGGAGTTTGAAGGTAGGCCTTGAAATACATCCACATGTACACCTCCAATTGACTCAAATTAAGTCAATTAGCCTATCAGAAGCTTCTAAAGCTATGACATCCTTTTCTGGAATTTCCCAAGCTGTTTAAAGGCACAGTCAACTTAGTGTATGTAAACTTCTGACACACTGGAATTGTGATACAGTGAATTATAAATGAAATAATCTGTCTGTCAACAATTGTTGGAAAAATGACTTGTGTCATGTACAAAGTAGATGTCCTAACCGACTTGTCAAAACTATAGTTTGTTAACAAGAAATTTGTGGAGTGGTTAAAAAACAAGTTTTAATGACTCCAAACTAAGTGTATGTAAACTTCCGACTTCAACTGTATATAGCCTCCTTATTGTTATTTTATTGTGCTGCTATTTTACCTTTAGTTTATTTAGCTTACTTTGTTTTACACATTAAGGTTGTGTTCAGCACGTGACAAATTACATTTGATTTGACTTGGATGATCAGTGTCTTGTATCTATCCTTGCATTGAAAATGTTTTCCCTTCTGCTAGGCTCAGAGCTTTTATATAGTACAACTTCCGATCCCCTCCGTTTGTGGATCTGGAGTCCTCTTCATAGATTTACCAGGCTCAAATAAATACAGTTTAGCACAAAGGCATTTCACTTGCTGTAAAGTCCGGAATGTGTTCCGAAGGACAGATTCCAGGTGAAGCCATTTTGAAAGATTGAAGATTGAAATTAATTTTGGGCTGCATGTTAGTCATGTTACAAAAAGTAGGTAATGGACTTTCAGATTTTGTTGTGGGGTACAACAATTAACCCATTTAATCACACATTTTAATAAGCCTTTGAAATAATCTATCAATATTCTTTTTTACATTTTCATGGAAAAGTAGGTGAAAAAGTGTGTTTTATGGACGGTCACAATTGTGATAATGTGATGTATACTGAACTAACATATTTCTCCTATGCAGTCATGAAAATTCTTATATATCCCAGCCCAGTTATTAACACATTTAAAACTCTGTCACTAGCAGTCCCCAGCATTGCTACTAGAATGCCCCATCACATTCTAGTGTGACTATTTTACATATCAAAAACCCCTATACAACACCGATATGAATACTGGGAGCAAAGACAAAAAAAAAATATCTACGTATTTCAACATTGTTACTTTATTGTAACGTATTGAAACATCAATATTGTAACTTTATTGTAACATTTGAACTTGTACTTTAGTGCAATATTCATTGTAACATTGTAATTGTGACATTTTAGTGCAACATTCACTAACAACTGTATAGCAGTCGTGTCATTCATTCACATTGAACATAAAGGTAACATTTAGGATCGAGGTAGCCTGTAGAACATGCATTCAAGTAGAAGCCTACAAAAAAATATAGATATATATTATACACATACATACATACATTATAGAGATAGGCTTCAGAACCAAGTGCACGATTAGTTTGTGCATCACTATTTTGAACTTCGATCAGTCAGACCTACTGTCATACAGTATGTCTTCAATCAATTGATCCTCTTTTCCAAAAACATTTCAGTCATTTTGATTGTCTTCTTCCATTTGTCGACTTTTCTTTTCTTCCTAGAAGTCTGTTGAACTGCTTCTCCTCACCCTTTATTGAGGGCTTTTTCAGCCCTTTTTCATTCGCTCTCCTTTTCTACTGTCTGTGGTATATCTTGAAGCACTCAATGTGCAGTGGCGCTTTGCATTTCTCACATGCATAGGTAGTGCATTTGTCACAATGACAACATCTATGGAACCGGTGCATCATGATGATTGGCCAGTGGGAAGCTTTGTCATATCTTGCCTGATCTTCAACAGTAGTAGCAGTAGAGATCTCCTCCCGTGGCTCAGTGGTTACGTGCCAAACTTTTGCATAAGAGACTGTGCCACTATCCATGAGAGGGTTGATGGTCCCTCCCATAACATCTCTGTAAAATAAATGGCTGTTTACAAGTGCACTGTTGAGAGACCATGAAAAGATGGGCCACCGCCACTTCTTAGACCTTATATATGTAGACCTTTAATATGGTATCTTGAAATCTGTAGGTTGTGAAGTTCAACACCACCCATTTTCTCATTTTATCAGTTGATGCATTTTGGTTGTGGGACTTTGTCAAAAGGCACATTGCTCCTTGTTCCTCTCTTGACAGAGGTCTCACTGTATTTATCCTCTATGTTTGTTGCCACTGTGACAATATTATTGTCTTTCTAACGGACCAGCAACTTGTCTCCTTTGGTCAGAACCTCAGAGGTTCCCCGAGGTAACTTCATGAAGTCCTTCTGGGGCTTGAATTGGACATCAAACAGACGATTTTGCCTCATCATTCCAGAGCTCCCATATCCTCTTTTTATCATTTCATCGAGGAGTGCAAGCGAAGTGAAGAGGTTGTTATGAAGGAACTTGCAACCTTGAGGCACCTGAGATTGCTCTGCAACACCAAGAACGACACTGGGTCCATGACCCAACCCAGTCTCAGGGAGAAGGGTGTGGGGTGGTGAGGGGTAGGTCATAATCACTGATAACGTTGTTCCTGTCATGATCAGTTTGCATAGGTTCAGCATATACATTCAACAGCCTGGCTGGCAAATTACCTGTCTCCCCCTTATAGTCCATATCTGACCCATCGCTATCACAATCTCTGAGGGATAAGTGCAATGTTGCACGCCTTGTCTGAGCAACATATCTAGAACTTGACTCAAAGTAAAACTAAAAGAAAGAACAGAGCAGAAAGTTAGGTAGAACAAGAACTATATATGTGTATATGTATGTGCACTGTGTTATCCTGCCTGTCACTATTGTTGCCGTTAACATGTTTACTCATTCTATGACCACACTGAACAAAGTTGAGTAATTGCAAATTAATATATGAATAGTAGACACCTTAAAGATGATGTGTACCAAAAATATTTGTCCTATCTTTATGTTAACATACATAACTTAACCTTTTTGGGGGGAGCTTTGATGCAGCCATCATCGTCTCATGGTGCAACCAGGAAGTAAACAGCTCTGGTCATGTGAAAATTTACAAAATGTACAAACATGTGGCACTGCACATATTTCATTGAGACCCTTTATTATTTTAATATTCGCTAGAAATGCATCAATATATCATTCAGTAAACGTTTTAGAGGCTTATAACTGGGAACGTTTTTTTTTGTCACTATTGTGATTGATGGGATTAAATAGGTTAAAATTAAGCGCAAATGAATTATAAATATGATCGTGTTTACAGCAGAGGGCAACATTACGCAGTGGCTAGTTCGAAAGTATAAAAAAGCCCACGCATGCGCCGTCAATTACCTATATTAAACTACAGTACGATAGGTGGCGTGTGTTCTAATGGTAACTATTTTTCTCTGAAATACTAGCTGAAGAGGAAGTAGCAGCAAATGTTTTATATCTGTGGTAGCAGTTTACTTGTTGAATGACAAACTTGTGTGTTTTATTGCTCATGTGATTAAACAAATATTTACCTTGATATAGGATATCGTAATAGTATCTTCGTTAATACATTGCATTTGGACTGAGAGGAAATGCGGGACCGAACTAAGGAACTTGGCAATGTGAGTGTAAAAAGAAAAACAGGCTAGCTAACTTATACTAACCAATATCAATGAATATAGACGTTTATGCATGGTCAAATGCAGAATTTGTAGCTATTTCATAGGGTATTCTTTCTGTTAGTGCTAGCTACATTGATTTAAATTGGGGAACCTAGCTAGTTTTTTGTACTCCTCGGATATCTAGCTAAGTTAGCATAATTAAGATAGTCTAGAACCAAGGATGGGCCAGTGGCTAAAAGTGTATTGAAAGTTCAATGCCGCACTCAATATGTGTTGCATGTTGGATTTACCTGTTAATGACGTGATGAATGTGTCCATTCTTTCCCTATTCTCTCTCCCTCACACACCAGACCGCAGAGGCGTCAGACGAGGATGAAGAGGGCAGGGCCCTTATGGTCAAACCGGGGATTTCTACAGTGAAGGAAGAGAAGGAGAATGATGCTTTTTTCAAGAAGGTGAAATCATGCAAATTGATTCAGGTGTTGAGACATCTGTTTGCATTTTTATGGTGACTTGATGTCAGTTTCAATGTTATGCTACTCTGCAGTACTTTTATCTTGGCTTGTGGATGCCAAGCACAGGAACAGTTTGTTGTGCCAACATAAACTATCATTCTAATGTGATCTGGCCGAAATAATGCCAAGTCAAAATCAGTAGCTTTTCTGTATGCCCAATGTACATGTTATGCGAACACAGTCATCTCGTCAGTGACACACAGGGTGATGCGGAATTTGTCTCCTGGTCTTAGTGCCCCAAAAAAACTAGTTCACAGTTTAGCTTCTATTAAATTTACCAGCCTGTTTATCCCTTCTCATCAGGTCCTAGAGATTCGAGGGGTAATGGAGATGCTTAAAAAGGTGGTCTCTGACCTTGAGAACAAACAGAGGACAGTGTTGGGTGTGGCACTGCCAGAGGACGGTCAGTAGAGCAACACTAACACACAAATATATACATAATATGCTGTATGTAAATATATGGCATGGTGGTAATATATGTAGGAGTTATTATATGATATGCATAGAATATTGCATTTCCACGGTAACAGAATGAGGGTGGGTATGATTTGTGGAACGGTCCAACAGGAATCTGTTCTCAAAACTTTGTAAATAACAAGGTTGCCAACGCATACAAAGTTGTATAGCGGCAGAATAAGATACCGGGTAGGGAGTGGGCAATTTCATTAAGTTTGTCACTCAACACGTTTATTCCGAAAAATGTCTGTCTGCACTCTGTTAGCCTATGGACAAACATTAAGAATAATCTATGTGGTGGGTTGATGCCTATTCGGCAGCTAATTAGCTAGGTGAATTGATCATTCTACTTTGTATGTGTTGTTTGTTGGCAACCTTGTACTTTACAACGTTTTTGGAACAGATTCCTGTTGGAACGTTCCACAAATTATACCCACCCACAGAATGACACTGAGACTCAGATTTTTTTACTTTAAATGTATACCAAACAAAAAACATTGATTGTAAAGTTAAACAAACCATACAACTCAATGCACAAGGACTACTTTGAACAATTTCCACTGGGAATTTAACAAAAACACATTTACTCAAAAAACAGTGCAGATGTTAAGTTTGGTAACAGGTAAATCTGTGATGGAAACAGGAAGTTTTGGTGCAATTTTATAAATGGCAACAGGTTATTTTGTCCGTTCGACAAATGGATCTTTTTATATTGGTAAAATGAATTATGCGAGAAATGGCAGAAACACCATTTTATGCGCAAATATTGATATAATAACCATCCTATTGGAGTCACGAGATGACATGGTGCATGGTTCACCCACTATGACCTGGGAAAGCATGCAATTTATTAGGCTACAGGTGAAATAAATGATGAAATTCACAGTGGTGAAAGTGCACTGTGATTAGCTTGATGCTCTTTTCCAATAGATTTCAAGGGTCTTATTCTGGTGACATGGTGATTTGATGCTTGACTGCCGTTTTGACAAAAATAATCTCATGTAGACTAACCTACCCGCACTGTATCTGCGAGCTGGCTAGAGCGCACGCAGCAAGACCGGAGTAGGCACATTTGCTTTTTGTGACATAACTATCGGTAGAATTGAAAATGTGATGGAAACACATTGAACTTTAGATTTTTATTCGGTACATGAAAACTTAATTGAAAATTGACATTTTGTGTGCGCTATGTCATCACATACAGATTTGTATCCGCAACAAGTCAGTTTGGTGGAAACGCACCATTGGTGGGGAAATGCGCATATTTTATTTATGCTGATTTTAGAAAATTCGCATGACAATCTGTCGCCAATTGGATAGAAATTGGATAGAAGGGAAAAAAAAGTTTGGTCCAAATCAGATGTTAGGCACTACTGTATTTATTTAATATTATGTGAATCCTATAAATTAAAATAGCCAATTTGGGTGCTATCAATTAGCTTAAATTAGCTCAGAGTTTAAATTATATTTCAATAAAATATTGTTGCAGGAATGCTAATCTTATCTGTTTTCTAACTACAGAAATGATATCGGAACAATCTGAGATGGTGGGTGTCATGGCTTGATGATATGACATGGAACAACCCTACCGAATGGCGCAGCGATCTAAGGCACTGCATTTCAGCGCTAGAGATGTCACTACAGACCCTGGTTCGATCCCAGGCTGTATCACAACTGGCCGTGATTGGGAGTCCCATAGGGTGGCGCACAATTGACCCAGCGTCGTCCAGGTTAGGGGAGGGTTAGGCCGGGGTAGTCCGTCATTGTAAAATAAGAAATTGTTCGTAACTGATTTGCCTAGTTAAATAAAATACTATGAATTCTCACTGTAGCTAATTCAGTTGCAGTCATTGTTACATATTTTTTTGGGGTCGATCTGGTAACAGAATGCCACGTTTTTAATAGCTTAATAAATCATAAACCAAATTCTTATCAGTTAAAACATTTTATACAACAGGTGGTTTGAATTTCCCATTGTTAGTCTATCCTGCCCATGATATACTAAACAACATTCATAAAAAGTGCCATCATTTGTCATTACCTAGCATCACACTACTATTACTTTTACAGATCCAGTGTCTCATCGGCTCAGTCATGCAATTTAGAAACTTGATCTCCACTGTAAAAAGCATCAAGACATTATCTCTGACATTTGCAACATTGTTGCAATACAGACAGGCAGATTTTCAGCATAATTTGTATGGATACACAAAAAAATTTAAAGAAATGAACAAGTAAAACGAAACGCAGTTAGTTTGCAGTCTTTCCAGCCGACATGCTGACCAGACTGGACACGTCGCGTGCGTGAGCGTCCCAAAATACATTTTGAAATCTGTTATTCAATTATTTCACCCACACTGCTCGCCCGCGCCAACAAGCGTCTGCGTTGCCAAGGGCTAAAATAGAAGTCCTTTCTATTTCTGACGCAGATCACGCTGAAAGTCATGCCTCTCCCATCTCCTCATTGGTTTATAGAAGCAGGTACCCGTGGGTGATTGAAAGACAAACTGTTTTGCCGGTAGTCGTGGTAGTACTATGAACGTTTAGATGCGATCACTATATAAGTTCAACGATGAAAAAGCCTGGAAGGAGGAGAGATGACTAGAAACGATTCGGTTGGCCGTTTTATGTGTGGATTAATTTGTCGGAGTAGAGGACCTTGTTGTTCAGGTAGAATAACAACTCAATGTTTATCCCAGGACAAATTAGCTAGCAACAGCAAGCTAGCTAAATAGGACAAATTAGCTAGCAAGTGCAAGCTAACTAGCTAAATTGCCATACATGTTTAATGCTTTTTGATATTTTTTTTATGCTTTTTTGATATTTTAACCTGCGTGTCGTGATTGCGTTTGGTGTAGGGGGACAAAATACATTTATGCACGGTAGCGCGTGATGGCGCTCGCGCGCTGCTGGTTTGGGTTCCTTTGTTAGCTGTATTGGCTAGCTAGCAACGGTAAGAGCCTCCACAGCAACCATTTTTGTTTGCCATAGTTCCATAACTTTGGAGGTTGCTATCAACCAGCACTTGGGTAGATTCGCGTTACATGGCAGTCAATACAAATCAAACTAACGACCAGAGAATGCCGCTAATTGCACTTTACAAGCAGTGTTAGTGAATGTAACCTCACGTTTTGTTGGAAAATGTATGGTTTGGGAAAGAATCTTGTTTGTTCATGCTGCTAAACTGTTGTATAACAGCAGAAATACACCTGAGTGGCTTTGCCTCCTGATAAAAAAATGTCATAACACATGGCCTCATGTATTACTGCTTATAACTAATTGGTAGGTGTACCTTTTTTACTTCTGTGAACTTTAATTTAATTAGAAAATATATCAGTGATCGATGGGTTTTTTGGTAACGGAAAGACAAGACAGTAGGCAATATTTCTTAAACCTACAGAAGGCAGATCAGTTTGCAAAACTAAATATAAATGTTGATATTAGTTGGTAGGGGACTTCAACATTATTGTGCTTTGATGTATTTCTAATACCTTCTAAGAGTTTTTCTGATAGATAGATGTAAGACCCCTTTTCCATCTGTTTGACCAGAAATCAAAGCCTTTGCTTATTCAGCATTTTTAGGATGGGAAAATGGTTGAAATATGTAGAAAGCATTAACTTCTCAGAAATATAGACTCTTAGCTTTCATTTTACACCAAATTTGATCTGCCGCTATGAGCTTCAAATGCTATTGCTCATGGAGCTTTTTACATGGAAATACCCTTATGTAATGTGAGCTGTCGCGAAATTGATCACTGAACCTCCATGTCTTGTCAGAAGGGACACATTGTACTAAAAAGTGTCTCTGTTTGAAGGGCATTTTTCCTTTTTGGTGATAAAGCAGTTATTGCTAAGCGTACTATTAGGTACCATTTAAGGTACCATTATCAGCCCTA
Organism: Oncorhynchus clarkii lewisi; assembly: GCF_045791955.1. Classification (NCBI taxonomy): domain Eukaryota; kingdom Metazoa; phylum Chordata; class Actinopteri; order Salmoniformes; family Salmonidae; genus Oncorhynchus; species Oncorhynchus clarkii. The sequence continues at coordinate 44,458,022 of NC_092166.1, forward strand.
CAGGCTGAGGGATTTGTTACTCTGCATGTTGACAGTAAATAAAAGGTGAGGTCGTAACGTTTCTTTGTTGTTCAGGTATGAAAAGGGAACTCCAAACCCTTCGGGAAGAGATCAAAACAATGGCAATGCAGATACAGAAGAAACTGAACAGTGAGTATTCTAAACTGAAATTATATGGTGAGATATTGACTAATGACACAGGTGATTCGGTGGCCCCAGTGGATATACCTGAATACAGAAATATCCAACCGATTGTTATTTATTTATTTTTACAGCCATTGAACCCAAAAAAGGGGATGATGATGGGAAATACGTTCCCATAAACCTAAGGATGCAGAGAGCACAAGTGAGGCTTCTATATAATTAATAAAGTCTTGATTGTAAATCCAATATACTGTAGGCTGACATTAATTTAACACTTCCATCTCTCTCTTTCTCTAGCATGGTGTCTTGTCTCGAGAGTTTGTGGAGTTGATGGACCACTGTAACACCATCCAGGCTTCCTACAGAGATCGCAACGTGGAGAGGATACAAAGGCAGCTCAGAATAAGTAAGGCTGAATGTCATCTGTTACTGTTATCATACTGCTGATCAGAAAGTGATTTCAACACCATGGATTTTTATCTTTTGAATTCAAGACTACAATGTAGAAGTTCATCTACAAAGGTGATTTCATGTGCAAATGAAATATACCCAAAAGCATCAACTGTTGTTATATCCCTCCAGCGGGCACCAATGTTACAGATGAGGAGTTGGACGGTATGCTTGAAAGTGGACAGACTGATGTTTTCACACAGAATGTGAGTATGACTGACTGACTGACTTAAATGAACCACAATTCATGATTCACTATGAAACCACCTGCTGGCAATCCCACAACATTATTCTCTTCCTTTTTTTGTTGGGTAATTTTCTGTTAACTATGACTTTTCAGGCTCTGTGTTTTTCTGATATAGCAGAATGACCAAAAAACATAGAAATGACATTGTCTAGTTAAGCTCTTTAGTGTTTGGGACAAAGACAAATGCATATACAGTGCCTTCAGAAAGTATTCAACCCCCTTTGTGTTTTTCCACATGTTACAGCTTGAATTTAAAATTGATTGAATTGAGATTTTGTATCACTGATATACACACAATTCCCCATAATGCCAGTGGAATTTTATTATTAGAAATGTTTACAAATTATTTATTTTTTTAAACTGAAACGTCTTAAGTCAATAAGTATTCAGCCCCTTTTTTTATGGCAAGCTTAAATAATTTGTGAAAATGTGCTTAACAAGTCACATAATAAGTTGCATGGACTTTTGAATGACTTGCCCATCTCTGTACCCTACACATACAATTATCTGTAAGGTCACTCAGACACTGAATAACCCTTTGAGAATGGTGAAGTTATTAATTACGCTTTGGATAGTGATGAGAAGTTTGGCTGTTTTTACTGACTCAGATATTTTAAACTTGTTCAGTCAAAAGGACAAATCTTTAGACTGATTATGTTAATTTGAGTCAGTAATGCCCAGAGCATGCAGAACCCACTACTGGCAAACAATGGAACTGAAAACTCAAGAGTCTTACAACCGTCTCGTTCACCATGGGGAGCTTATTGGAGCTGTCATTTGTGACAGACTTGTAAACGTGTGCTTTAAACAATGTAGCCTGCATTTGTTTGATTGCTAGGTAAAACAAATAAGATGCATTGATAAGTTTGTAACGAGGTCTAGTTGTGGCTGTAACCGGATGAGATTGTGAACGACTCTTGGCAGAATGCATTGCTTGACCGCCGTCCGTGATGGAGATGAGCACAATGTCGTTCGCAAGCTGCAGCCCCCCCTCCCAAACTATTCATTCTGGAGGTCGAGGTTGTTGAGAAAAGGCTATGTATGTTTTGGTTCTACAAAGCTGTGTCCATCGTAATATTCAATAATCAATTAATTGCGATCATTCTTGCACCATGTGATCAGTTATCAGTTCTAAACATGTATTTTTCTTCCCTATGCTCCTGATCTATTCTGCCCTACCAAGTGTTAGGGCCTGACAAACTAACGGACAAGTCAAAGCCCAAACCAAGTTTATTCATCCACTGAGTGAAACAGCTGAAAAGACAGACATGTTTACACAAGCACATACAGTACCAGTCAAAGTTTGGACACACCTACTCATTCAAGGGTTTTTATTTTTACTATTTTCTACATTGTATAATAATAGGGAAGACATCAAAACTATAAAATAACACATGGAATCATGTAGTAACCAAAAAAGTGTTAAATGAATCTAAATATATTTTAGATTCTTCAAAGTAGCCACCCTTTGCCTTGATGACAGCTTTGCACACACTTGGCATTCTCTCAACCAGCTTCATGAGGAATTCATGAGGAATGCATTCTTGAAGGAGTTCCCACAGCACTTGTTGGCTGCTTTTCCTTCACTCTGCGCTCCAACTCATCCCAAAACATCTCAATTGGGTTAAGGTCGGGTGATTGTGGAGGCCAGCTCATCTGATGCAGCACTCTATCACTCTTTGGTCAAATAGCCCTTACACAGCCTGGAGGTGGGTTTTGGGTCATTGTCCTGTTGAATAACAAATGATAGTCCCACGTGCAAACCGGATGGGATGGTGTATTGCTGCAGAATGCTGTGATAACCATGCTGGTTAAGTGTGCCTTGAATTCTAAATAAATCACAGATAGTGTCACCAGCAAAGCACCATCACACCTCCTCCTTCATGGTGAGAACCACACATGCAGAGATCATCTGTTCACCTACTCTGCGTCTCACAAAGACACGGCAGTTGGAACCAAAAATCTCAAAAGAACAGATTTCCACCGGTCTGATGTCCATTGCTCGTGTTTCTTCTTATTGGTGTCCTTTTTGTAGTGGTTTCTTTGCAGCAATTCAACCATGAAAGCCTGATTTCACTCAGTGTCCTCTGAAAAGTTGAGATGTGTCTGTTACTTTAACTCCGTGAAGCATTTATTTGGGCTGCAATTTCTGAGGCTGGTAACTCTAATGAACTTATCCTCTGCAGCAGATGTAACTCTGGGTCATCCTTTCCTGTGGCGGTCCTCATGAGAACCAGTTTCATCATAGCGCTTGATGGTTTTTGCGACTGCACTTGAAGAAACTTGAAAAGTTCTTGAAATTTTCCGGATTGACTGACCTTCAGGTCTTAAAGTACTGATGGACTGTCATTTCTCTTTGCTTATTTGAGCTGTTCTTGCCATAATATGGGCTGGGTCTTTTACCAAATAGGGCTATCTTCTGTATACCACCCCTACCTTAACACAACTGATTGGCGCAAACACATTAAGGAAAAAAATTCCACAAATGAACTTTTAACAAGACACACTTGTTAATTGAAATGCATTCCAGGTGACTACCTCATGAAGCTGGTTGAGAGGATGACAGCTTTGCACACTCTTGGCATTAGGGCAAAGGGTGGCTAAGAATCTCAAATGTAAAATATATTTTCATTTAACACTTTTTTTGGTTACTACATGATTCCATAAGTGTTATTTAATAGTTTTGATGTCTTCACTATTATTCTACAATGTAGAAAATAGTCAAAATAAATAAAAACCCTTGAGTGAGTAGCTGTGTCCAAACTTTTGACTGGTACTGTATATTTATACCCTCCTTCTAGGCTGAGTCTCTTCCTTGCACATTTAGACAGCCAATACATTTTTGTTGCTCGGCAGGAACTCAAGTGACGACTGTTCGTTCTCACTTCATCTGACCTGACCTCGTCCAGAATTCCTCCCTAACTCACTCACGTCTGTCCTACTTTATCTGTGACTGAAACCAGACCGTTGCCCTTCTCTATAGGATACATGAGATTTAACAATAACATGTTCTGACAGAATGTAATCTTTCTGCACTACCCTTTCTCACTCAGTAGATTTCCATACATTCAGTTATATGGTAACATGAATAAGGATATTTCAAGTTAGAAGTTAGAATCCAACACAAGTAAAAGAGCAGTAACTGCTCATAGAGTGGAACTCAGAAAAATGGCTTTATAGTTTAATTGTCCAGCCAAATGAGTTGTAGTCAGATCATTAGATGTGGTTCTGTTGTCTTAACATGAGGACATTTTTATTCATATTGACCTCTGACCCTAGATGGCAGTTACTGCCTTCTTGCTTTGTATACCCACTGGAATACACTGGTTTCCATTTTTTTTTTTTTTTTTTTTTGCACAAACTATATATTTATTTGTATGCGGCTGTTCGTTTCATACAGTTTTTTTTTGCTGATACAAGTATTAATCAATAATACAAAGGTAAACCATAGAAGCTGCAGCCCAAAGCTCAGTAAAGTTTTTCCAGTTACTGCTTTTTGTCCCTTGTTTCACTGCCACTTTTTCCAGTTACTGCTTTTTGTCCCTTGTTTCACTGCCACTTTTTCCAGTTACTGCTTTTTGTCCCTGGTTTCACTGCCACTTTTTCCAGTTACTGCTTTTTGTCCCTGGTTTCACTGCCACTTTTTCCAGTTACTGCTTTTTGTCCCTTGTTTCACTGCCACTTTTTCCAGTTACTGCTTTTTGTCCCTTGTTTCACTGCCACTTTTTCCAGTTACTGCTTTTTGTCCCTGGTTTCACTGCCACTTTTTCCAGTTACTGCTTTTTGTCCCTTGTTTCACTGCCACTTTTTCCAGTTACTGCTTTTTGTCCCTGGTTTCACTGCCACTTTTTCCAGTTACTGCTTTTTGTCCCTGGTTTCACTGCCACTTTTTCCAGTTACTGCTTTTTGTCCCTGGTTTCACTGCCACTTTTTCCAGTTACTGCTTTTTGTCCCTGGTTTCACTGTCACTTTTTCCAGTTACTGCTTTTTGTCCCTGGTTTCACTGCCACTTTTTCCAGTTACTGCTTTTTGTCCCTGGTTTCATTGCCACTTTTTCCAGTTACTGCTTTTTGTCCCTGGTTTCACTGCCACTTTTTCCAGTTACTGCTTTTTGTACCTGGTTTCACTGCTTTTTGTCCCTGGTTTCACTGCTACTTTTTCCAGTTACTGCAGAAATGAGCCCCATTTTCTCAACACAGTGGAGGCAGGATATTTGTCCACCTGATAAAGCATGTATCAAAAATGTCTAACTAATTTTTGACAATGTGTAGTTACTGCTCTTTTGCTTGGTAGGGAAGTATTTACCGGCGTGCTTATGACAGACAGTTGGTGGTCGGCGCATGTCTCTGGAGCTGCTGAGCCGGAGGAGCGTGTATTAATCCTGCTGTTGGACTCGTTGCGGCCAGCAATAGTAAGTTAGGTCAAACATCCAACTAAAATGAACAAATCACTCAGAAAAACGAATCATGACTTGAGTCAGTGAAGAGTAGGTCAAAAAGAACAAATCGTTAGCGAACTGCACATCACTAATTGTGTATTAATACACCCAGACACTACAAATATACAGGCATACTTCCTAACTTAGTTGCTAGAGAGGAAGGAAACCGCTTAGGGATTTCACCATGAGGCCAACAGTGATTTTTCTTTTTTTTAGGAGAACTTGAGTATGGATCAACAACATTGTATTTACTCTACAATATTAACCTAAATGACAGTGAAAAGAAGGAATCCTGTACAGAATACAAATATTCTAAAACATGAATTATGTTTGCAATAAAGAACTTAAGTAATATTGCAAAAAATGTGTCAAAGAAACAAAACAAAGCTTTTGTCTTTTATACATTTGCTAGGGGCAAATCCAACACAACACGGTCTACCACTATTCATATTTTCATGCATGGTGGTGGCTGCATGATGTTAGAGGTGTAATTGTCATCAATAAGGACTAGTTTTTCAGGATAAAAATAAAATGAATAGAGCTAAGCACAGGCAAAATCCTAGTGGACAACCTGATTGTCTACTTTCCAACAGAGACTGGGGGACAAATACACCTTTCAGCAGGACAATAACCTAAAACAGAAGGCCAACTATACATACACTGGACTCGAGTTGCTTACCAAGACTGCATTCAATGTTCCTGAGTGGCCTAGTTAAAGTTTTAACTTAAATTGGCTTGAAAATATATGGCAAGACTTGAAAATGGCTGTCTGGCAATGATCAACAACCAACTTGACAGAGCTTAAAAATTAAAAACTTTTTTTTTTTACGGCTAATATTGTACGGTCCAGGTGTGCAAAGCATTTAGAGACGAACACAAAAAGACACAGCTGTAATTGCTGCCAAAGGTGATTCTAACACTCAGGGGTTGAATATTCATCTACTCAAGATATATTGTTTCATTACTTTTTAAAATTAATTCTTCTTCCACTGAACAGAGTTTTGTGTAAATCTTTGACAAAAAAAATGACCGATCAATCCAACTTCGTAACAACACAATGTGGAAAAAGTCAAGGGGGTTGAATACTTTCTGAAGGCACTTGGGAGTAAAATTACATTTTGTTTTAAGACACTCTTGTTTGCTTGCATTGGACTACAGGTTTGGATTTGGTAAGCACTCATTGCAATGCCTGTGTCTGGGGACATTCTTAGAAATCTGTATAGTCACCATAGTTGTGAAAGAGAACCCCATAGATGGAACCCTTTGGCCACCCTTGCTTTAGAGTGTGACTATAGCTGTTTCAGTTCAAGCGTAGTTGATGTTCTCTTGACTAGATGTGTTAAGTTTTATGAGCAGTTAAATAGACACTTGTCATCATTTCTCAGACATTTTGTCAGGCTCTAAAGAACGTGATTGTAACATTTACTCTCTCCTTCCTGTAGATCCTGATCGACGCTAAAGCCACTAAGCAGGCACTGAATGAGATTGAGTCCCGGCATGACGAGATCCTTAAACTGGAAAGGAGCATTAAGGACCTGCATGACATGTTCCGGTACCTGGCCATGGAGGTGGAGGCTCAGGTAAGACTGTCACACCCCAGGAGGACAAACTGGAGCCCTGTTACCTTTCTTACCCAAGTGTGCACTTGTTAACTCCCTGTCAAAGTTTTAAAAGCTTTGGATTGGTGCAAGCATGGGCAGAATCCATTTTTCAAATTCTATTTCCCACACCAGTACAAGTGCACACACTTTGGGGAGGAAGGAAAAATGGGCTTTGGAGACTTGTTACTGAGAAAGTTGGTTGGCAAAATACCTTTTAGTGAAGCGTTTGCTGAATTGGCAAACTGTTGTTCTGTTATGCAGGGGGAGATGGTCAACCGCATTGAAGCCAACATCATCAATTCAACTAACTATGTGGAAAAGGCAGTGGCAGACACTGCGAAGGCTGCCACCTACCAAAACAAAGCACGCAAGGTAGGAATTAATGTTCAGGTTGTGCCAATTATTGGACAGGTTAGCTAATGAACATTGATACTACCTTTCTGTTGCTCTCTTCCTCTACAGAAGAAGATATGGATTGCATTATGCTGTGCCATTCTCCTCCTCATTTTAGCAATCTCATTGGCTATCAGCTTCTCCTGAGATCCTAATGTGAGTTCTCTTGTAGTTAGCAAAAATGGCCCTATTTCAACATTAATTTACTAAAAAATACAAAACTATGAACCATTTATTGATTAGGTCAATGTATTCAATCAACTTATTTTGTACTTTTTTGAAATTCTTCCTTGCAGTGTCATCTTCCTCTAACCCACTTCTGCCCTGGGACCTTGAAGAGAAGTCCTGTCTTATTGATATCACTGACCTCTTAACTATCGATACCCTGGCACAGACCGGGAGGCACACATGCACAAACAGCCATTGTCTCTCATGCTCATACGTTAACTGCCCCACTTTCAGCAAAAGGCAATGCTGAAGTTTTTTTGGGCTCTCTGTGGTGCCCTTTTCTTCAATGGCACCCTAAATGAAAGTGTGGACAACTCCGTTACTTACTCAACTTGTTGGACCCATACGTGTCCCCAAGGAAGAATGCAGTATTTGAACCGACACTGACAAGGTGCTGATCGGATTTGCTCAGGAAAACTAAAGCGCTAAAGTGATTCTTATTGTATTAGTACAAAGCGGGGAAAAAACAACATTTTAAGCACTTATGGCTACTTGTTTTTAAATGCAGATCTAGAATAATATAATTGTATATTGCCAATTTATTATTTGGTGAGTAATTAAGACGTGCCGTTATCAAATTTGAAAGGTATCTGAAATGAGTTCCATATGACTCTTTTATAAAGAATTGGCACTTGAAATGTCTCTCCCATTAGGAGAATGTGGTCTAAGCATGTCCTATTCACTTCAGTATTTATTTATCATTTTAATATTATGGAAGCTGCTATGTTTAGTCTTGCCACAGTAATAGGAACCCTTATAGTTATGGTGCCTTTTTCCCCCTAATTAACATTTTCTTGTGTTTGCTCTGTCTGAGATCATGGAGTATAGTAGCGCACTACCTTATTTTAAAGAAGGGATGGAATGGAATCTGTTCTGTAATTAGTCAATGCGCTTCTGCTTCAAGAACTCTAACCATTTTATATCAGATTTGTTTTTCAAACCGTAAAGAGATCAGCAATGGTACTTTACCCTAGCCTTAATTCTCTGTGCTGACTAGCTCCTCCCTATGAAGTGACGAGGAGCTAAATACTTATTTGGCGAAGGGAGAAACGAGATGAGTGAGGAGAGCAGTGAAGTACATTGTTACTGTATATTATGTGGCTGTTGAATTTTGTATCAAACGTTCAGCAATTTTAATTTTAAAAAATGAAATGGGTTTAACTGTTGCCCAGATTAAAGTTAGCAGAGTATGGTTTGTCTCTGTGCCTTTTTTTCTGCTACTGCTGCATATTCTCTGAGGGAAACATCGTAGGAGGGACATCTTGCGCATTTAAAATGTAACATTTTCTAGTACTGTATATGTTCTCAATAGCCATCAGATTGATGTACTAAAGACATGGCTACATAAGCAAATCCCTGACGGGCAAAGATTTATGGTACACTGAACAAAAATATAAACTCAACATATAAAGTGTTGGTCCCATGTGCTAAAATAAAAAATCCCAGAAATGTTCCATAAGCACAAAAAGCTTCTCAAATTGTGCACAATTTGTTTACATCCCTCCTTTGCCAAGATAATTCATCCACCTGACAGGTGTGCATTTCAAGAAGCTAATTAAACAGCATGTTCAATTTAAGGTGCACCTTGTGCCGAGGCCACTAAAATGTACAGTTTTGTCACAACACGATGTCTCAAGTTGAGGGAGCGTGCAATTGGCATGCTGACTGCAGGAATGTCCACCAGATAAGTACATTTCCCTACCCTAAACTGCCTCTGTTTTAGATAATTTGGCAGTACGTCCAACTGGCCTCACAACCACAGACCAGCCCAGGACCTCCACATCCGGCTTCTTCACCTGCAGGATCGTGTGTGGGTACTTCTGTCTGTAATAAAGCCCCTGTGGGGAAAAAACTCATTCTGATTGGCTGGGCCTGGCTGCCAAGTGAGTATGCCTTTGCCCTCCGAGGCACAGCCATGATGTGAAATCCATAAATTAGGGCCTAATGAATTTATTTCAATTGACTGATTTCCTTATGTAACTCAGAAAAATCTTTGCAGGTTGCGTTTATATTTTTGTTCAGTATACATTTGCCCCACATGCCAACCAGCAATATTAATCTTACAACAAATCCTGCATGACACCTAATGAGATGTATAATACAAACACATTTCCACTTTAGTCATTTAGCAGATGCTGTTTTCCATTAATTAGTCAGTTGATTCAACTAAGGTAGGTAGTAAGACATCCAAACACCCAATACATTTTTGGTCTTTTTATTCAACTCATTGTCTATTAATCTTTCAAGTAAAACGATGTGGAATTACAAGGGAACAGAGGAATGTAACAAATGAAAGACATCAAGATAACAAAATAAGACCATTATCATATTCCACCCACCCATTCACTCAAAACAGCACCCTGCCCAAAAATAGCTTTTCCAAATGCAAGTCCTCAAAGTAAATTGACAATATATAGAGCCACCTGGAACTGTACCAGTGTTTTATTCACATGTTTTGTCCAAGTACTTACATGAAAGAGGTGCAATGAAGAAATGACAATAGTAAAAAATGATATAGAATTTGATAGCACTGATGCATAGGGTGCTTTACTTGTGATTTACAGAAGGTGGATTTTTTAAATATTTTTTTTGTACTAATGACGACACCCCAACGTCAGGTACTTGACAAGGCAAACTGGGATCTCCGTCCACCTGCTCGGCCTAATAGGCACTCACTTTTATTCACAAGGATTCAATCCCCTTTTAGATCAACTTCATGACGTTGACCATAATGTCTGACTGACTTTGGAAAGGTGAGGAGAATTAAATCAAAGTTCTGCTCCTGTTTCTGCATTGCCAGTAAGCAAAATAAGTACTATCTTCAAGATGCAGAAGCTCAAGAAAGACAGACATATTTAGAGCTTGAAAGATGCATTGTGTGAGGTACCAGGAACATAGTAGTATATTGATGTAAAAAAAATACTACACAACGATGCACTCAAATTATGCTGAGGACAACATGTCTGATGTGCAAATAAAAAAAATGCAGGCTGGATTTAAAAAGGTGGGCAGAAAATCACAAGATAGGGAGGCCCAAGCAAAGACCAACTCCAGCATAGTGCAGCAAAGATCACATTTACAGATCTGCTCTCTTCCCATTTCCCTGGAAGAAACCATAAAATATCCGTCACTTATCAACTGACTGGAAACAGAACAGTTGACAATATGTCCAGAACCCAACTGTCTAAAACCTTCATCTTACGATACAACTGTCACTCACAAGCTTATTTTGAATCAATAACCCTGGCAGCGAATAAACTGTACATAGGGCACAATTTAAACCTCTCTCGGACACATACATCTCTTAGTATTCCAGTCTTTTTAAATGTTTTACAGTACATAGTGTGAACTAACAATTTACTCACTCGCAACAAAGTCCCCGCAGTCAAGTCACTGTCTGCATGAAGTGACACCTTCAGGACTAGCAACACCTCACCTCTGGAATAGCACTACGATGGTGCCACCTTTCTCTTTGCACACAGTCTGGCATCCCTGAGCCTTTCCCCCAGTTGATGATGGCTGAACTGGAGAGGAGACCAGCTTTAATGTGGGTTGGGGGGGGGGAGAGGGGCCCAAGAGGGAGAGAGGTCACTGACCTGCACAACACTCATTGTTCTGCTCTGGTCTGTCAGTGTAGACAAAGCAGCAACTTTAGAGATCATTTCTCCTCTGTTACAACCTACCCTCTATTTTTCCAGTCAGAATCCCTCACTCCTCATCTCTAGTCCTCTCATCATGTCTTGTTGTGTTGGGCGGAGGAGGAGCGGGTGTTAGCGGCTGGTGTGCGGGCCTGAGCCGCTGCCATAGCCGCCACGCTGCGCAGCACCCTGTCCGGGGTGCCCTCTCCCGAGCCGGCGTTCCCTTCCTGGGAAAGCCTCTCCCGCTTCTGGGCGTGCCTCTCCTTTCTTTCCTTCCGGGTCTCCCTCCCACGGCCCTCTCCTTCCTTCCTGTGGCTGCGCCTCCTGCCCCTCTCGTTGCTGCGTTCACGTTCACTGCCGGAGGAGGGTGCTCGTGAGTGGTTGCGCCTGGGCCCGGTGCTCTGGGAGCTGAGGCTACTGCTGCTGCTCTGGCTCCTGCTGCTGCCTCCACCACCATCGCTACTCATGCTGCTGCATGCACTGTGGCCCCTGGACGAGCGCGTCTCCCGCTCACCCTCCTCCTTTCCCTCGGAGGGCTTCTTCTTTTCCTTCTCCTCCTTTATGCTCCCCCTCTTGCTGTTCGTCTCCAAGGCCGGGACGAGGGGACCAGGGCACTGGCGGGTGGAGCGTGCAGCGGTGCGGCTTGACTGGGTTGGGGTTGTCTTGCTGCTTCCTACTTTGTTGTTGCAGTTGGTTGGCGGAGTGGCTGGTGCACTTTTAGATTTGGACTTCTGGTTCTTGTCAGAGGAAGCAGGAGAAGTGGCATTCTGCCCACTGGTCTTAGCCGCAGGGTCTTTCCTGCTGCCAGGGGTGTCGATCCTGCCTCGCATGGCAAGGAGTTTGGCTGCAGCGTTCAGGGCTGAACACCTCTTCCCTAGGACCTCTGGCTGGCTAGAGGGCACACTGTTGGACTGGGGTTTTCTTTCTGGGGTGGGCTGAGGAACAGAAGATTTCCGGGTGACTCTCACAGAGGATGTCTGGCTGCCAGACTCATCAGTACCGGTGTTGTTGGACACATTCCTGCCCACACGTTCAGAGCTCCTGGCGGGTCTTCCATCCCCCTCGGTCTCCTGTCGGCTCTGGGCTGAGCGGGTGAGGAGGCGCTCCTTCCTGGTTTCAGAGGTGTCAGAGTCTGAAGACGAGGACCTGGACTGCTTCCTCTGAGTAGCATTGGTGAAATCTTTCTCGGCCTTTCCCTCCCCCTTCTCTGGGTTAGAGGAAACCTCCCCTCGCATCTTCTTGGCAGGTGCCCTCTTCTCTGCACCCTTCTTGTGTTGGGCTGACCGTGTGGGAGTGGATGTGGAACACACCGAGGAAGGAGAGGAGGAGCGGACAGACTCTTGACTGCTCTGGCGACTGAGAGGCCTCTTCTTGCTGGTGGCTCTGTCGTCGCCGACGCTCTCCTCTACCTTCTGTTTATCAGTTTCTTCTGGCCGAGGAGCCACTGGGGCCTCTGGGACAGTGTCTTTGGCTTCAGAATTCTCCACTTTCCTCTTTTTCGGTTGAGAGTCATTAATCTCCTCTTCTCCATCCTCTTCTACCTCCATGTCTGTTATCTTCTCGGAGTCTCTGTTATGGGCAGTCTCCACTGGAGCAGGATCCAAAGCCTGGTTCTCAGTGACAGCCACAGCAGTGGAGATGCTGGACGTAACAGGAATTTGGGCTCGGGGGGGTACTTGTGTTGAACTTGGAGTGGATATCTGGGTGTGGATTTTGGTGGTGATGGTGGTGGGTACTTGGGAAGGGGTGGGGTTTGGTGTTGTGGTAGTGGCTGCAGTAACAGTGATGACAGTTCTGGTTGTGGTTGCTGTGGGGATGGTGTTGAGAATTGGAACAGAGGTTGTGGTGATCATGGTAGGGACTGGTGTGTGGGTTGGTTTGACGGTTGTGGTAGGATCTGGTGTAGCAGTTGATGTAATGGTTGATGTGGGGGTGATTTTGGTAGAAGTTGTTATGGAGGTTGTGGCAGGAGCTGCTGTAACGGTGGTGACAATTCTGGTTGGGGCTGCTGTGGGGATAGTGTTGGGAATTGGAACAGAGGTTGTGTTGATCGTGCAAGGGGTTGGTTTGACATTTGTGACCATTGTGGTAGGGTCTGGTGTAGCAGTTGATGTGATGGTTGGCGTAGGGCCTGGTGTGGGGGTTGTGGTGGTGATTTTGGTAGAAGTTGGTATGGAGGTTGTGGCAGGAGCTGCTGCGGCGGCTGTGGTTGGGGCTGGTGTAACGGTGGTGACAATTCTGGGTGGGGCTGGTGTGGAAATTGTGGTTTGATTTGCAATTGAGGTTGTGGTGGGTTTACTAAGTGTTGGTAGATTAGTTGTGACAACTGTGGAAGGGACCGGAGTAAGGGTCGGTGTCACATGTGTGAATGTTGGTGTGGGGGTGCTGGTTGGAGTAGAGGCTGATGTGGCAATTTTGGGGATTTGGGCTAGAGCTGGAGTAGGGATAGTGATTTGGGCAAGGGGAGGAGTGGAAATCTTGTTGGGGGTAGGGATGAAGATTTGTGTGGTAGTTGTTGTGGAGATTGATGGAGAAGTGGAGACTGGCGGTGAAGTGGTGACTCTAGGTCTTGAAGTGAGGAATTGGGCCAGTGTTGAAGTGAGGACTGCGGTTGGAATTCGGATGGGACCAGAGGTTGACCTTGAGGCATGACCAAAGGTCAATCTCGATGTGGATACTGTGTGTGAGCTTGGGGTGGAAACTGTGGGTGAGCTTGAGGCAGGAACAGAGGTTGAGTTTGAGGTGGAGACAGAGATTGGAATTGAAGTGGGAACTTGAGTTCGGCTTGGCGCAGGAATAGCAGTTATGGTAAGAACTTGAGCTGGGCTTGTCGTAGGGAACTCAGTCTTAGTGTCTGCTTTTAATGTTGCGGTGGAGTCCTCAGCTTTGGTAGACGGAGAGGCTTGGCTGGTGCAGACAGCAGAGGTGGCCACAGTTTGAGGCTTAGTGGGGACAGACTGGGCTAGTGGCTCTGTGTCTGCAGAAGCAGTGTCAGACAGGGAACTAGCTTGGCTGGTGGTGCTGGCAGTGGGGGCGTTTGAGTTCTGTCCTGCACTCACTGCATTTTTGCACCCAAAGTTTTTGCGGGGACGACCTCTCTTGCGTTTTGCGGAGAAGGGGGGGCTCCCCTCCTCACTTGGTAAGTTAGGGTGGGGAGGGGATAGATGCTCTGGCTGGGGTTCCACCACCCTGAGGGGAGTCTTGGGGGGTCGGCCCCTCTTTCGTTTCAACGGTGGGGTCGAGTTAGCAACATTAGTGCCAGAGGACGCGGTGCCTTCATTTCCTGGCTGAGTGGCCATTTTCCTGTGGTAGTTCCCTCCTCTCCCTCGGCCCAGACCCTGCTCTCCTAACTGGGCCGCCACGCGAGACTCACTCTCAAGCCGCCGCCGCACCGGCAGGTTCCTCAGCACCGGCATGTCAGGGGAGTGGTGGAGTGGGGAGTAAGGAGGGTAGTTTCTGGCAGGATGGGTGTGTCTTAAAGGGTCCTCTGGGAGCTTGGTGATCTTTGAGGAGTATTTTGAGGCCGTCTCTTTCTCTCTCTCTTTGGGGGACTGGTTGGTTTTGTCAGGGGCCTGGGATGTAGCGTCTCCGCTTGGCACGTCTGAGCCTCGGCCCGACTCTGCGTGCTCCGTCTCCTCTGATGAGCCTCCTCCCGTTCCGCTGCCTCTCCTCCTCTTCCTGGGCTCCTTGTCCTCCACCACTGTCACCAGGCGACCAGGGAGCTTCCGCAGGACCTTGGCCGACGGGGAATGTTCCGGGAGGCCTAGCAGGACCTCCCCGTCGGCTGACTGGCGCTTGCGTGGCGACCGGGAGAGAGAGCACACTAAGGGGGGAGACAGGGACTTCTGGTCCCTGCTGTCATAATCCCTGGCCTGGGCAGAGTATGACTGGTGGTCCACCGGACACATGGAATCCGAGGAGACACACACTCCCTGCTCCCTCCTGGGTGACTCAGTGTCCGACTCCCCTGGTTGTGTCAGTGGTTTCCCAGCTGGAGGACTGGTGGCAGTGGAAGGCACTGAACTGGAGTGGGACTGGGTCCGGAGAAGTGGCGCTGCCGCCCCGGATATGAGACTGGAGTCTCTAGGAGAGGCCGTGGTTGTAGCTGCAGGTTTGGCAGATTCCTGGAGCCTTGATGAGGTGGTGTGGACCCTTGGGTGCTCTGTGTGAGCCGGGGTGGTGGTGTCTTTGGTCCCCCCTCGTCCTCTCAGAGCAGAGCGGAGTCCTTCAGGCACTTCTCTGGGGATGGAAGTTGGGGTGTCAGGCTCTGGGGAGGCCGTGGTCCCTCGGAGCCTGCCGCTGGTCCTGGTGGAGGGGGCGCCTTTCTCTTTGTGTTTGCGTGGGCGGCGGCCCGACCCGGGAGTGGAGGGCTCCTCTACTGGCTGTGATGAGAAGTCCTCGTCGTCATTGTCTGAGGAGCCTGCTTGCAGCTTCAGGCCCTCCTCCTTTGCCTGGTCCAGCCCCTTCCTGGCAGCCTCCACCTGCTCCTGTAAACACAGAGCAGAGAGATTGGCAGCCGCTAGTGATTTTTATTTTAACTCGGGTCTGTAATAGGGTGAACCAATTAAACATGGACACATGTCAAGCTCTCTTAAATGCACTGAGAAATAGCAATCTTACCTCGGCTTGCTTTAATTCCTCCTTGCACACATCCTCCAGTGAATCCTCTAGGAAGTTCATAGCATAGCGTTCTATAGGAGTTAGCTGAGACGCGGGGGGAAAAAGACAGGCGGTCAGATTTGCTCCACATCGTCAAATAACAGATGGGATAGGCCAAAAACAGGGATATTGAGCAACAATCACCTGCTCCACAAGAGCCGCTATCTCCTGCTCGGCCTTGGAGAGCTCCTCCTCTTCTGGGTCCCTCCCTTCACCAGCCTCGTCCAATGGGATGGCCTCGTTGAACTCTGCCAGTTCAGCTACCTGCTCTGCTTTGGCTTGGGAGGCGGCCACTATGTCCTCCTCATCCTCGGCACGACACAGGGCCTGTGGCAGAGAGAGAAAATTAGTTTATGGGAACAGTGCCACCTGGAGTAAGATTGATGTTTGCTGACTTAAATAACACAATCATTTGACCTCTAATAATCAAGTTTATTCATTGTATTTTCAAAGCTTGTTCGTATGGAGTCCGTGCTGATCCAAATACTCAGGTGCTAGTCTCTGGGTCTCTTCCAGACTCCTGCTGCTGTATGTTGTGGTATAAACAGGCGTCTATGGTCTGAGAGACACCTGCTCTGAACACACCAGTAAACCTCCTATACATCCGGTTATTGCCAGTGTGTTGGTTGTGACTGACCTGCTCTAGGATGGTGGTGCTCTGTTTGTTGACAGTCTCCTCTTCCTCAGGCTGGGGCACAGAGAGCTCCACGATCATCTCCTTCTTCTCCCCCTCCGTCACATCAAATAGTTCCCTGATGGTTTGCTGAGAGGAGAGAGAGGAGCGTAGTTCGTTTTTGAACTGCCCTCAAGTCGGAGCAAATGGACGACGTCAAAGACTAGTGTCAGTGGAGACGTACCTGTCTGAAGAAAGCAGTGGTGAAGTTGCCTCCTTCGATCGCCATGTCTCCCAGCATCCTCTTCTGGTTGGCCTTCTTCAGGATGTTCTCCTCCACCGTGCGCTCACTGATCAGCCTGGAAGGGGGTGGGGGGGAGAATAGTCACACCAGACGTTCAACACATTGTCATACCTTCGGAGTCGAAGTACGCGGACAGCTCATGCTGTTTCTGGAGACTTTCAGGGCAGGGTTTCAACTGGGCACCTGTAGATGTGGACGTCACGGGTCTGTCCGATGCGGTGGCAGCGGTCCTGGGCCTGGGCGTCCATGGTGGGGTTCCAGTCACTGTCGTAGAACACCACCGTGTCGGCGCCCGTGAGGTTCACCCCCACGCCGCCGCTACGCGTGGACAGGATGAAGCAGAAGATGCGGCGGTCAGCGTTGAAGCGATCCATCAGGGACTGAGAGGGAGAGAAAGATGTATGATGGACACAGGAGAAAACAAATGTTTTTGGTTTTCAACCGACAGTCAGCATTCGTTAGCAGTTTCAGCACAGTGTTGAACTCCGGGTCAATTCCATTCAACTCAAGAAACCGAATAGCCGGAAAATTCCTTCGGGAATGGAATTGACTCCTACTGACTGAGTTGCTGAAGACCAACACAACAACAGAATCCCAGAGCTCAGGAGTCATAGCGCCACTCACCTGTCTCTGCTCGACACGGGTGCTGCCGTCCAGGCGAAGGTAGATGTGCCCATGGTAGCCAAGGAACTGCTCCAGCACGTCCAGCATGCGGGTCATCTGGGTGAAAATGAGCACGCGGTGCTGGCCCTCCTTCAGCCGTCGCAGCAGAGTGTGGAGCGTCTGCAGCTTACCTGCACACACACACCACAGTGTTATTGTCCAAAGGCTGTATTGAGTTAAAAGCACTTTTCCCCCCCTCAGACAAATGCCTCAATGTCTTCAACTGAAAGACACGCTGCTCTGGAGAACTGAACCCAGAGACACAGAACCCGAGCCTGACCCAGTGAACCCAGAGAGACTGTGTCCCGTTCCGACTAACAACACTTCTAGTTAACACAGTGGCTTTTCGTGTCATGGTGTGTGCAAACACACAGCCAAACTGATGGGAGGTGTCTGAGTTCAAATTCCTCAAAAAATGCCAAGCTAAAACAAGACAAGTTTCCTAAAAGACTCTTGGATTGACCACTGCATGGTCAATCCAATGTCTGCAATGGCCAGACCGCATTGCTGCAATGCGGCCCCCGCAGAAGTCAGAGCATTCATTTATCTTGCGATCTTTCAGCAAGCTTTCATACGCATCCAATAAATTGGTCTGCACCGCACCACTCGTAGTTATTCAGTTCTAACAACTTCTAAATGTTATGCAGCAAAAAGTCAAACATACTGAACAAAAATATAAAAAGCAACAATTTCAAAGATTTTAACGGAGTTACAGTTCATTAAGGAAAATCAGTCATTAGGCCCAAATCTATGGATTTTACATGACTGGGCAGGGGTGCAGCCATGGGTGGGCCTGGGAGGGCATAGGCCATAGGCCCCCCCTCAGACAATCCCACAGGTGAAAAAGACAGATGTGGAGGTCCTGGGCTGGCGTGGTTACAGCTCTGGTGGATATTCCTGCAGTCAGCGTGCCAATTGCACGCTTCTCAAAAACATTAGACATCTGTGGCAATGTGTTGTGTGACAAACATGCACATTTTAAAGTGGACTTTTATTGTCCCCAGCACAAGGTGCACCTGTGTAATGACCATGCCGTTTAATTAGCTTCTTGATATGCCACACCTGCCAGGTGGATGGATTATCTTGGCAAAGGAGAAAAGCTCACTCACAGGGGTATAAACACATTTGTGCACAAAATTGAGAAATAAGATTTTTGTGCGTGTGGAACATTTCTGGGATTTTTTATCTTCTTTTCAGCTCATGAAACATGGGACCAAAACGTCACAGTTATGTTTTCCAGTGTATATCCAAATCGGACTTTAGTAACCACATTGTGGGCTTGTTACTATACATCAAAATCACCATGACGGACCTAAGAAATATCAACTTTGTTAGATCAGATTTGTTGAATGTGCGCCAATCCAGCGTCTTTCTACCCCACGGTCTGCATTCCATCGACCTTTTTACCACATCTATCCCCATTATCTCCCAATCTCTTTCCAGAAGTTCAAACTCATTTTCCTGTCTTGGAAATCCTTACACGAGGTATCATAAAGACATTTTTATTTGTGAACTTGTTCTGATAGCCTTTCGTCAAAGTTCTCCATGTTTGTTGTCAAGAAAGTGAGTTTGTGTTTACATAGGATGTACCGGCCCCAACTATTGTTCTAAGCTGACATATGGAATTGTTTTAAGATGGACCATTTAGCCATTTGATTTAGAATTTTAAGACCCCTTTAGGTATCCACAAAAAAATAGAAAACAATTATTTAATAAAACACATTCTTAAATGTCAAAAAAAGACAGTAAAAAAATGTCATAAGGAATTAGGTTTTGAAATGTCTGTCCGATATCTAGAAAATATGAGATAGCTCAGAAAATATATAAATATTATTTTGTTACACATTTTGAACCACTTTAGGGTAGGAACAAAACTACCTCCACACTGCCATTGATTTTTTTAAACCTGTAACGGTTACTTTTAGACAAGTCTCGTGACAATTGTGGGGGGTCATAGATCATAACGGAGAACACCATCGAGTTCCACAGTGGGATCACATTAGTTTGTAAACCAAACGGTTCGGATGCGTCCAAACAAGTTGGCACATCAACGGCACTGACTTCAGACGAGTTCCCTTGCGTTTGAGACCACCATAGTGTTCGTGAGAGTCTCCCCTTTCCATAGTGTTCATTTTATATTCATTTATATTTTTTAGATTTACGCACTGGTGTGTCAATCGACTCTAGGGTGTTAAGTCCTATAGAACAAACGAGTGTGATGTCTGAGGAGTGGGGCCTCACCGCAGTCGTACTGGATCAGCCTCAGGTCAGGGAAGTGGGTCCTCATGTTGCACTGGATGCGGTGCAGACTTCGTGTGAGCGGGGCCACCTGGGAGGAGAGCAGCGAGGTGAACATGGCCTGCTTGTGGCTCAGAGATGGAGGGGGGTGGCAGCTGTGCATGGTGATGGTCGGAGCCTCCACCGGTGGGATCACAAATGTAAACCTGGAGGAGTAGGAAAAAAAAAAATAAAAATATCAGGTAGGCATCACAAGAAAGATAAACAGAAAGTGTTTGAAAACAGACACACCGGATTTAACTACTGAAGGGCTTGGTGATTCGTTTTTTAAAAACTTTTTTTTAAACAGGTGTTGGTGAAGGGCTAGAACAAAAATCTAGACTGTCTCGTGATTCCAGACAGTGGAAAGTAGCAGTCAGTTTGTTACCTTTCTATCACATCTTTGAGCAGCTGCAGCCTGTCCTCAGTGGTGTGGATGGCCTCCCTCAGGGCGCGGCTTTGGTCCCAGTAGTCCACGGTGCTGTGGGACTGGGCGAACAAGCAGGCGGTGTGGCCCGAGCGGCCCCACTGACCCAGGGCCCTGGGGGCCGGAGCAGGGCAGGAGCCCGGGAGGAAGGTGAGGAAGTCCAGCACCTCATGGCCGTACACAGGCTTGGCGCTGCAGTGCAGGTCATTGATCCGGATGATTTGGGCCAGGCGGCTGTCTCGCTGCTTCTTGCGGCTGTCTGCCAGCCATGACTGACAGGGAGGAAAGGAACAGTTTGTTAGTTGATAAGACAGAAACAATTAAAGAGGAGCTCCAAAGGACTGAAAACAACCTTGTTCTTTTTTTTAACCTCCCGTTTTGGACTCAACGCGTCAATGTATGGCTCATACATGAATAATAAACCATCTGCAGTTCTCTCCCAGCGGCAAAAGGCACAGAATCAATATATTTTTACTTGGCATAATTTAGTGCATGAGAGACACGCTCGTTCATGTAGTGAGTGAGCGCACTGAAATGAGTGGGATTGCCTTGTTACATGCACTTAACATTAGTTATTTTGATCACAGCAAAAACACTTCAATCACATCCATGCATCATTCTCTTTCAATAGGCTACATTTATCTGGAAACCAAGCAGAAAATGATGTCTGGCTACATTACCATCAATAGCGCACAACTACATTAGAAGACAATTGTCAAACTAATCAGAAACACCATGTGTCTCCTAAATGCTGCCGCCTGTATATTTTGTTTGAATTTTGGAATATATTGCGGGAATCACAGGCACAAACACAACTCTCGAGAAATGTATACTGCAAATTTCACCTACTTCAAAAAATAAATAAAGTACCTTTCTGTTTTACAACCATCCATCCAAATCAAATAATTCCATGCCATCTGTCCTTATAAACATGAAGACAGGTATTCATTACATGATATGTAACAATCCAACACTGCAGTTGATTTTCAGCAATCATAATTTATCACGTACGCAAATGCAATATATAAATTATTACACAACTTTCAAGGAGTAGGACATTTGATGCAAACATAAGTAAGCTATAACTTTTCCATAAGTATACAATTACATCCTCACAATTGCTTTCTTGCCATACTAGTCTGTACAACAAGGAATTAGCCACAACCAAACTTTGAGGGACATTGGGCGAGTTAGTTTTACATGGCCCAGTGCCAGCACCAGGCCATGCAAAACTAACTCGCCCAATGTTGATTGGCAGGTGGAATGATGTCCAATGAGGTTGCAAGGTTAAAGTGGGAGGCGGGATCAGATCGGCACAGCATTGTCAAAAAAAAATATACAAAAAAGTTATGAAGTCTCTTTAAAGGAACATGACAGGAGTCAGGTTAAGAATTATGCTGTGGACTGATGACTGACATAACCCAAGAAGGTACTACTGTGGGATATGCTAGAAAATATGACAACCTCATTACTACCTACATGGTGATTTAAACAAGTAGCAAGGGGGGGAAAAAAGATAAGTAAAAGAAAAAAGCGGATGTAGTGGAAGTACCATGTAGAAGGGGGAGCGAGGATGTGGGCGAGGTTGTGCCCGAGGTCGAGGGGGGACAAATCCACCAACATGGGACCCTGATTTAGGAACGGCTGATTTAGTGTCGCTGCTCTCCTCACGTGTTGACAAAGAATTCAGACGAGCTAGAGAGGAGAAGTGACTTGTTCAGTACAGGGATTGTAAATACAGAAACGGTTTTCAAATGACTTGCATTCATCAACTCACCTTTCTGTTCTGTGCTGGTTTCTGCTGGCCCCTTTACTACCTTCAGCACTGGGCAAGGGGGCTCAGGCTGACTGGGGGCTGGGGTAGGGTTCTGAAGGGGGGCAGGAGTAGGGGTTTGAGGAGGGGCTGGGATAGGGATTCGAGAAGGGGCTGGGGTAGGGTTCTGAAGGGGGGCAGGAGTAGGGGTTCGAGGAGGGGCTGGGATAGGGATTCGAGGAGGGGCAGGGATACGAGGAGGGGCTGGGGTAGAGGTTCTAATTGTGACCGACGTAGGGGTTCTAGGGGGGGCCAGGGTGTATTGAGCAGTGGCGGGTCCGGGGTGGCAATGTGCAAGGGGGGATCTCAGAGCAATGTTGGTATTGGCATGGTGGTGTATGGAGGGTGATGCCTGGGGGGCTACGCGTGGAGAAGGGGGCACTGCCAGGGTGGGTACACCTCCTCCTTCCTTACTTGACTGGCGTACCACGATCTTCACGATCCCAGAGCTGGTCACCATGGAGGAGGGCACTGGAGAGAAAAGACGAGTAAGAACATGACCATCCATGAACCGCTTAAAAAACAAGTCCAGGGTAAAAGACGGCTAACCAGAGAAGATCAGATCAGTGACCGTAGTCTTGAAGGGGGACGCTGCTGTACCTTGAGAAGCGTTGAGAGGCAGCTGGATTTCCGAGGGTGCGGGAGAGGGGGTGGCAGCATGGGTGTTGGCTGAACTGAACACTGCTACCTGGGCTGGCTGGCTGATGAGGTGGTGCTGCCCTCCGCTGGTCACCAGATGCATGAAGTTACCTGCGGAGCCCACTGTAAGAACCCATTTAGACACTCCTGTCAGCGCAGTATAGGATAGATACTGTACCACTAAATTTAATAGAACACCAAGATGGCTGCCTATATCAACACATTCTAGAGTTTTATGACATGGGCCATTCATATGATACTTTAGTTACTGTTAGGATCTGAGTGGACCTTGTACTGGGCGTGGAGGGGCCACAGGGACCTGGTGGAGCTGGGTTCCAGACAGGGTGAGCTTGTTGCCCTGCAGCTGGAAGGTAACAGGCTTACTGCCCTGGCACGACGACACAGGACGCCCAGCCAACGAGGCCAGGTGGGCGATACTCACTACCTCCCCAGCTGAGATGGAGAAAGAGAGAGTCATTAAAGAAATGCTGACACGGGTCATTTCACCAGTAGGAATAAAAACATTTTTTTAAAAGGTAATCCAGTGCATTTTCAGTTTGTTCTTATGCACGGTTCACACACATTGGTTGCCCGATAGTGTTTGAGAGAATGGCAGGTACTCACAGGGAAGTCGGGCCTGCATGTCTGGGCTGAGCAGAACCCGTTGGGTCATGACGTTGCTGGAAGTAGGGGTGGAATGGCTGGCGGGGTTGCAGGAGGTGGTGGGCGAGCGCACAGCCAAGACTGGCATTGGAGAGCCAGACCTCATGACAGTTCCCACCGCACAGGGGCCGCTGGGGTGCACAGGCGGGCGTGAAGGGGCAGTGGGTGCCACTGAATACACCGCTGAGGGTTCATGGAAACAAGGGAAGAGAAGACAGGATCACTTTAGATCTGGGTTGTGTAGAATACAATAGTTTGTCTGGCTGTGTAGAAGTTTCCACAAGAAACGTTGAACGGAATAAATGTTAAAATCGGACCGTAAGGAAAAAAACACTTGGATAGTGTTGATCTTTTCAATGTCAAATCAGCAACTATTCATGTATTATTTACTTCTAAATCCATGATATTTAGTACTAACCTTGTTGGACTAGAGGTGAAGGGGTGAGGGTTGGGGTCACATCCTGGATGAGACGGGGCCTTGGGGCCTGAGCAGCAGGGGTGACCGGGCAGGTGAGCCGAGGGTTGTTCACCACCAGCACTGTGCAACCATCAGCCTTAGGTAAGGGCTGGAACATCCTGTTGACCTTCATACGGACAGGTTTGGGGCGGGGAGGAGGGTCGGGGGACTCCATGACCTCCTGGATCAGCTGGCGGCTAACCTTCCGTCGGGGCAGAAACACGTCGGCCTTGTACCTGGACACGCTTCCCTCTAGACCCACCAGGTCAAACAAAGACAGGTCACCGCGCTGAGGGACAGAGGAGTGGAGGGGTTCGGTTATGGAGGTTTAGATACATATAAAATGCATTTTATATGCATCTAAAATGTTTATATGTGCATACACACACACTAACCTTGAATGGGGAGATCTCCAGGGCTCTCTGAACCAGGGAGGCCGTGTGGAAGACGATGGGCTTGGTGATGAAGGGGGAGTGGATGGGCCGCGGGTCAAACAGGTTGGGGTGGTTACACACTTTACGGAGCTGCATCAAGATGTTGATCACAGACATGAAGTGACCGCTGGCCAGCGTTTCCCGGGTGCTAAGAGAGAGAGCGATAGAAAGGGAGAGAAATACAGTGAGATGACGAAAAAGAAAAGGGGAATTCCTATACAATGCTAACTTGTAGATGATCTAAGCAACAGTAGCTGTTTAAAGTACAACATCATAGATGTAAAAACATTCTGGGAAATGTTAGAAATAGGACTGCACAGTTCATTAGCTAATTACTGGCAGATTTTCAAACCAATGAGCCCTCCTGCAATGCATTAATTTGCTTCCAGTAACACCCTTGTCTATAGATACTTACGAGGCCTGTGCCATGAAGTCATCGTAGAGGAAGCGCTGTCTCTTGGACAGACGGCAGCGCACCACATGCTCATATTTTTTAGGCATCTGCTTCTCCACATCCACCTTGAGTCTCCTCAACAGAAACGGCCTGAGCACCTGGAAGGGAAAAACAAAAAGTGGTGATATGGGTTAGGGAACAGAATATATTTCAAAACATCTCAAATGAGCACAAACATCTAAAACAGTTCATGGTGATAAATAGTACATTCTTATTTAACAGATAATCTGGACCCTCCTAAATATTCAGACCAATCCACCCCCCCTTGACCACCTGCGTGTTCCTCCATCTACGGCAGCCTGAGTTCTTACCTTATGTAACCTCTTGACCAGGCCCTCATTGTACTCCTGGCTGCCCTCGATCATGCCGGTGAGTGGGTTGGAGAACCACTCCTTAAACTCCCGGTGAGACTGGAAGACGTGGGGCATGAGGAAGTGCATCAGGGACCACAGCTCCATCAGGCTGTTCTGCAGCGGGGTTCCCGTCAAGAGCAGGCGCCTCTGACTGGGGCCAGGAAAAAAAAACATAGAAGACGTTATAATGACCAGAGGTTGCGACTAAAGATTTCTGTATTCTACTGGACGAAGAACTTTTAGCTTTTGTTGTCATAATTTTGACTGATATTAGTAAAGGAAGAATGCAGAGAAATAGAAGCACTTGTCTGAAGGTTTTTAGAAAACGCTATAAGAATCCTTTGTGCTATTATTATTATTTATTCATTCATTCATAAATTAGGATTATGATGTTCAATGGCAACAGTTATACTGGCCATCTATAACCATCTCCTCCCTCCTCCCTTAGTGCGGACCTGTTGAAATTGAGCAGGCTCTGCCAGCGCTGGGACTTGAAGTTCTTGATGTTCTGGGCCTCATCCAGGATGAGGTAGCGCCAGGACTTGCGACGGAAGGCCTGGTGGTCCTGCAGCACCAGCTTGTAGGAGGTGATGCACACATGGAAGGCGTTGGGCTTGGTCCAACCCTGAAAAAAAGAGGACGTTTTTATTAGATTATCGAAAGGATCTGGCACTTGAATTGATCCACTTCAAGTGGGCCAGGGCTTTTATCCACTTCAGTATGCAAGGCTGACTTTTTGTTCAGTTGGAATGAGACACGGAGCACCAGAAAGGAGATGAGGCAGCGCCAGTGAAGATTATTTTGGAACTCGCAAGGGAAAAGGATAAGAGGTTGCCAAAGAAATACCTGGAGGCAGGAGCTTAAGGCAGACAATTAGAAAAATCGGCAAAGGGTGAAACAAGATGGAAAGGACTGCCCAGAACAGAGTGCGCTGGAGAGGGGTCATCGTGAGGAATGATAGGCCCGAGTTAGTAAGTGCCAGTGACGATTTGTATCCATTTACGAGGGGATTTGGTGATTGTTTTACCTGTCTCTTGAGTTTCCTCTCCTTCTGACTGCCGTAATAAGTGAGGATTTTGAATCCAGGACACCAGCGCTTCAGCTCCATCTCCCAATTCAGCATCACACTGGTTGGCACGATAATAAGATGGGGCCCCCAGTTACCTGAACAACCAACTTGATTTAGTATCCGATATATAGGTTGTGTACATCTCTTCTATTGTCTTGGTAAAACGTTGAAATGTTAGTGTATGAATGACTCAATGTCTTACCCTTCTCACAGGCAAGGTGAGCTAGCAAGGCGATCGTCTGGATGGTCTTCCCCAGGCCCATCTCGTCAGCCAGGATGCCGTTGAGCTTCTTCTCGTACATGGTGACCAGCCAGTCCAGGCCGATGTGCTGATACTCACGCAGCTGGCCCACCAGCAAGAACGGAATGGGAGTCTTAACCTATTGACGAAGAACAAACAATAAAGCAAAAACAGGTTTTTAGAAATGTTAGCAAAAGTATATTTAAAAAAAAAACTTTAATATCCCATTAAGTATTCAGATCCTTTACTCAGTACTTGGGTTTGACTCTACATTCTTCTCTGCAGATCCTCTCAAAGCTCTGTCAGGTTGGATGGGGAGCATATCTGCACAGCCTATTTTCAGGTCTCTCCAGAGATGTTAGATCGGGTTCAAGTCCGGGCTCTGGCTTGGCCACTCAAGGATATTCAGAGACTTGTCCCGAAGCCACTCTTATGTTGTCTTGGCTATATGCTTAGGGTCGTTGTCCTGTTGGAAGGTGAACCTTCACCCCAGTCTGAGGTCCTGAGCACTCTGGAGCAGGTTTTCATCAAGGATCACTCTGTACTTCGCTCCGTTCATATTTCCCCTCGATCCTGACTAGTCTCCCAGTCCCTCCCGCTGAAAAACATCCTCACAGCATGATGCTGCCACACACCATGCTTCACCGTAGGAATGGTGCCAGCTTTCCTCCAGACATGATGCTTGGCATTCAGGCCAAAGAGTTTAATCTTGGTTTCATCTGACCAGAGAATCTTGTTTCTCATGGTCTGAGAGTCCTTTAGGTGCCTTTTGGCAAACTCCAAGCAGGCTGTCATGTGCCTTTTACTGTGGAGTGGCTTCCGTCTGGCCACTCTACCATAAAGGCCTGATTAGTGGAGTGCTGCAGAGATGGTTGTCCTTCTGGAGGGTTCTCCCATCTCCACAGAGGAACTCTGGAGCTCTGTCAGAGAGACCATAGACCACCTCCCTGACCAAGGCCCTTCTCCCCTGATTGCTCAGATTGGCTGGGCAGCCAGCTCTAGGAAGAGTCTTGGTGGTTTCAAGCGTCTTCCATTTAAGAATGATGGAGGCCACTGTGCCCTTTGGGGACCGTCAATGCTGCATAAATGTTTTGGGACCCATCCCCAGATCTGTGCCTCGACCCAATCCTGTCTCAGAGCTCTACAGACAATTCCTTCGACCTCATGGCTTGGTTTTTGCTCTGACACGCACTGTCATCTGTGGGACCTTACATAGACAGGTGTGTGCCTTTCCAAGTCATGTCCAATCAATTGAATTTACCAATCATGTTGTAGAAACATCTCAAGGATGATCAATAGAAACAGGATGCACCTGAGCTCAATTTTGAGTGTCATAGAAAATGATCTGAATACTTATACAAATAAGGTATTTATGTTTAGAATATTTTATCAATGTGCACATTTTTTAAAAATATGGAACCAACTCCATATTAACATCCATGATTTTGGAATGAGATGTTCGACAAGCAGGTGTCCACATACTTTTGGTAATGTAGTGTATTTTGCTATTGGAGGACAGGCTTATTGTAATGGCTAGAACGGAATGAATGGAACAATATTAACCTTTCCCTTAAGTCAACTACAAACTAATAGCAAAGGATCCTTGTTCGATCATCTGGCCAGTGTTGTAGGGCATGGGTTACCCACCTTGGTTGTGGCTAGGGTGTAGCCTTTGGGTTGCAGGCTCTCTGCAGTAGCAGCAATGTGGCTGATCTCCTTCTTGGGCCGCGGGCCGGTTGGGAGAGGGGGACTGTGGTCACCCTCCTTCAGCAGGATTTCCATCCCCTCGTCGCACTCATCTTCATCACTGTCCTCTTCATCATTGTCAATTACCTCTTCCTCACCACTGTCCTCTTTATCTGGTGAGTGATTAGGTGAAAAGAGGGGTAATGCAGTGAGCATGGTATAAAATCAGGACAAATGCACTAGCCTGACAGTCAAATCCATAAGGTAGAAGGCCCTGGGAAAAGTTGGTTTTTGGTTTGTAGGTTCATCTACAGTATCAATTCAATCTGAAAGCTCAGTGTGAAGCTTTGTAGAGTTTTCACTAGGTTAGAGAGCAAAGATGTTCTGTTTTGTTACAGTGGGCAGTACCTGAGGTGGTGATGTTGCTTTCCACGTCACTTTTGTCTTCCTCGCTCTCCTCTTGCTCGTCTACAGAATTTTCAGACTCATCGGAGCTGGCAGGAGAGGCGGATGCCGAGGGCTCCTCGAAATCAGACGCATACGCTCCTTTGTACTTCTCCAGCAGCTCCTCCACAGTCATGTCACCTGGGAGGGGAATTGGAAGAAAATGAAGTTTAGAATGGTCTTGAATAATGGACGTCATGGCAACAGATAGGAGTAGAAAAGTGACTTGTGGAGCTTGTAATGACAATAGCTTAAAAACAACTAGACAGCACATTGGACTCAACATCTGTGCAGCAGATACAGCTGTTATACTATTTTAGTAGTGTGGGAGGTTACCTTCTTTGGCCAAGTCATCCAGCTCGCCCGCGTGATCTGCTTCCCCCTCCACCACCTCTTGGGCTGCGATGGTGTCCTCCTCATCTTCAGCTGAGCACCACAGACAGGGACAAATAATTACACAATACTCACAACCAAGTCAATATATTGACAAGTGAGCTACTTTACATGCATATAACATTCACTGCAATTGGATAACAAGGCCTCACTTACCATCCTCTTCGTTGGCTGTGAACTCTGCGTCTTCGTCCACTGTTGTGGACGAATTGTCTGAGCACTCTTCTTCCGAGTCCTGTGGAAGGAACAAAGTCAGTCTCCACCAAATAACAAAATTTACAACATTTTAAAGTATGAACAATTAGGTTAATGTGCACCAGCTTATACAAAGGAAGGGCATGGGAATGCAGTACGCATGTGTTTGAGTGAGGGGCTCTGTCCAGTCTCCTTTGTCAATGGTACCCACCTGTGAAAGGGGCCATTTGAGGGTGCTGAGCAGCTCTGCCAGGGACATGGTCCCCTCCTGTCTTAGCAGCTCAATCTCCCTCCTCTGGGTCTCAGGGTCATTGCCATCCTGTTCCTCCTCCACTTCGATGGTCTCCTCATCATCCTCCTCCTCCTCACCACCACACGGAGGCTCAAAGTCTCTGTCTGCAGACGGAACGAAGGAAGAGAGGAACGTTAAACCTGGTCTCCAATTGGCCAGTCTGTTAAGGCACCTGGGCTAGAAACTGTGCAGGACACTGCATCATGCTTATTTGAACAGCATTGAACAGTCTCCAATCTCTGGCAAAGCTTCGCTTCCATTATGCTAACTACTAAGTCACATCTGATGACTGGAATGTCACTGCACTTCAGAGATGCAACAATTGCATCGTTTCTAGTCCGAAATTGAAGGCAGGAGATGACGGTCCTTTTGCCTTGGGCAATTCAACCATAACGGAATTACGCTGAGAATCAGTTTTGCACTTTAACCCATAAGAGTCTAAGCCCGGTCTAAACCGGGGTGGGTTCTACTGAGCTACAGTGCTGTGAAAAAGTATTTGCCACTTTTAGAATTGGCTCTACTTTTGCATATTTTTTTTATACGGAATGTTATCAGATCTTCAACCAAAACCTAATATTAGATAAAGTGCAACCAGAGTGAACAAATAACACAACAATTACATACGTATTTAATAAACTATGTTATGCAACACCATATGCCTGTGTGAAAAAGTAATTGCCCCCTTATACTCAATAACTGGTAGTGACACCTTTAGCTGCAATGACTCCAACCAAACGCTTTCTGTAGTTGTTGATCAGCCTCATGTCGCTGTGGAGGAATTTTGGCCCACTCTTCCATGCAGAATTGCTTTCACTTAGCGACATTTGGGAGTTTTCGAGCATGATCTACTCGTTTCAAGTACTGCCAAAACAACTCAATTGGGATTAGGACTGGACCAAAACTTCAAATTTGTTGCTTTTTAACGTTGACTTGATTGTGTATTTTGGATCATTGTCTGACAGAGCTTGAGAGGATCTGCAGAGAAGAATGGGAGAAACTCCCCAAATACAGGTGTGCCAAGCTTGTAGCGTCATACCCAAGAAGACTCAAGGCTGTAATTGCTGTTAAAGGAGCTTCAACAAAGTACTGAGTAAAGGGTTTGAAGGTCTGTTTTTTTATACTTTTGCAAAAATGTCTAAAAGCCTGTTTTTGCTTTGTAATTATGTGGTATTGTGTGTAGATGGATCAATTTTAGAATAAGGCTGAGACGTAACAAAAAAACATGGACAATTCAAGGGGTCTGAATACTTTCTGAATGCACTGTACGTGTTCATGAGTCTCCTCTTTCTACAGTGGGGTCATATTAGTGTGTAACTGTTCGGACGCTACAGACAGAAGTTGGCAGATCGGCTGTACCGACTTCAGACGAGGCCCAAGACTCTTGTGGGGGTCGTAGAGCAAAACGGAGGCAACCGTCATGTGCGGTGGATTGAGACGCACCCAATGCAAAACAAATATATCTCTAGCTTAAAATTGACAGATTTTTTTTTTTTTTAAATGGAGATTTTTTTTTTTTAATGCTAACTAGATTTCCGCGGTGGCGGGGGTCACTGGACTGGCGTCACTGAGTCTGACAGTTGCTAATGGAGACTAAACAGAGGCACACTGAAGAGTACTAGTGTACACCTTAGCAACTGAATCTTACAGAAGACGCTTTGGGTAAAACAGTGCTTTTCACAAAGTCTCAAAGCAACACATCCATCACCAACGTGGCATTTTGCACCAGGATGCACAATACACAGTACATCAGCTGAAGTAAGAGCAGTGGCTACAACAACCTCCGTATGTTGTAAATTATTCATGGTTCTCTAGTTATACCAGTGGAGGCTGAAGAGGGGAGGACGGCTCATAATAATGTCCGGAATTGAGTTAGTTGAATGGTATCAAACACATGGTTTTCATGCGTTTGATACCATTCCATTCCAGCCATTATTTTGAGCCATCCTCCCCTCGGCAGCCTCCACTGGTATAACTAGCAATCTGGATACTCAAGAAACAATTAGCAAAGAAACAGTTCTCACCATCTTCATCCACAACAAGTGGAAGACATTTTTTGGGTGGTGAGGGTGCAGGTTCACTGTTCCCAGCCGGTGCCGTTTCCAGGGCCTGACTGAGGAGGTCAGAGTATTTCTCTGTCTGGCCCACGATGAAGTCCAGCTGGAGGTCCAGAGCCTTCTTCCTCTTCTCCTCTAACCGGGACTGCTGTTTGTACTGCACCACCTTCTCAACACTGCTCCAGAAGGCCCGGACCTCCTTGGCTATGTTGGAGGCGACTCGTCTGATTTTGGCGTGCTCGTCCCTCTTGGCCTTCTCCTCCTTCTGCCGCAGCTCCTCGTGATGTCGCATCACCATCCGCACCACCTGGAGAAACATGCATATCTAATTGAGTTATTTTGAACTTGTTGGACCTAACCTGAAATCATGGCAGTGGTTAAGCAAACAATAGGTAATACCAATCTCTCTGCAATATGGATGCCACTTCTGAGAGATGCCAAGCGGTGTAAAATAAAAGTGATATAAGAGGGTTTCTTACCTTCCTGGCGACCCCTCTCTTCCACCTCCTCTCCTGGGCAAAGTCGGCCGAGAGCCACTGCATCTCCTCACACAGGTAGTCCCAGTGAACCTTGGGCCGGACCGGCTCCGTCAGGCGGGTCAGTCGCTTCATAGACCAAAAACCTTCCCTCTTCAACGCTACGGTCCTGCCCTCTATCTCCGCCTCCTACAACACATAGTTCATTCACATCCGGAATTATAGAAATAAAGCAACTCAGATTGTTCCAGTCTAGACAGTTTATTAAGTGAAAAACTATTCACAGTTGACAATTTGGAACAAAGGTCAGAAGGATGAGCAGGAGACCTGGTCCAAATCAGAACACTGACTCACGTGTTTGGCTAGTTCAGCCATGTCTGCGTGACGCTCCATGCGGGGTCGATGGGGAGTGACAGGGTCCGATGGGGAGGAGCCTCCTGGGCCAATAGAGGGCGGAGAGAGGAACCTGCCCTGGGCACCTCGGAGAATGAGGGGAGTAGTGCTGGGAGTCCAGTCAATGAAGGATGATAGGCCGGGAGAGCGGGATGAAGTGGATGAGGAGGCGGGTGACAAACTTTGCGTGACCCTGTCTGCTATCCACTGGCGTACCTGGAAACGGAGGGAAAGGCAGCGAGAAGGAAATGAGGACTTTTGAGCAGGACCATAACAAGATTGCCTCTGTTCCAGTAGGAACAAACATGCATAGATATCACAGCTAAATCTGTCTCAAACATGCTGTATATCAAGCTATCAACAATTATCTTTGATACCGTAGGCTATACCTCAAGAAATCACATGCTGCATTGAAAACAAAACAAAAAAAAGTTTACTATTCTGTAGCCTACACCCATACAAACTTTGCAGTGTTCACAACCTGCTATCTCATGTAATCATTCAGTGATCAGCGAGCATCCTGCAAGTGTGATCTATCGGAGCGTCTGACACCCACCGCTTACCTTTGAGAAAAGGGCCTTTGTCTGGCCTGCTCTGTCTCTGCTCATGCTGGAAAACATACATGGCTTAAAACGTGGCCAACTTAATCACTAAAGCAGAACACTGCATATGAAAGATCACTGCATGAAACAAATGGAGAAACAATCTTGAGAACTGAGAGTGAAATGCTATAATTGGAAAACAGTGAAAACATGCTGAAAGCGTTTTCCTGGCATCCGCCAAACCCAGATTTGTCTGTCGGACTGCCAGATGGTGAAGCATGATTCATCACTCCAGAAAATTTCCACTGCTCCATAGCCCAATGGTGG
This sequence comes from Oncorhynchus clarkii lewisi, assembly GCF_045791955.1. NCBI lineage: Eukaryota > Metazoa > Chordata > Actinopteri > Salmoniformes > Salmonidae > Oncorhynchus > Oncorhynchus clarkii. The sequence goes on from NC_092166.1 coordinate 44,491,029, forward strand.
CGAACTTTACACCACTCCAGCTTACGCTTGGCATTGCACATGGTGATCTTAGGCTTGTGTGCGGCTGCTCGGCCATGGAAACCCATTTCATGAAGCTCCCGACAAACAGTTAGTGTGTGACGTTGCTTCCAGAGCAACCGAGGACAGAATTTCAGCACTCAGCGGCCCGTTCTGTCAACTTGTATGGCCTACCACTTAGCAGCTCAGCCGGTTACTCCTAGACATTTCCACTCCACAATAAAATAACTTACAGTTGACCGGGGCAGCTCAAGTAGGGCAGCATTTGACGAACTGACTTGATGGAAAGGTGGGATCCTATGACAGTGCCACATTGAAAGTCATTGAGTTCTTCAGTAAGGCCAATGTTTGTCTATGGATTGCATGGCAGTGTGCTTAATATTATGGTGTGGCTGAAATAGCCGGATCCACTAATTTGAAGGGCCGTCCACATACTTTTGTATATATAGTGGATATTGCAGCACCGACACAGCCAGCTACATTTTTCTACATTTAATTAACCATAGCCATCAAGCTCCAAAGTCTTCAAAACTGAAAAGGGAGTTTATGTTCTCTCTGCTACTGCACAGCAAGCAGTACCGGTTCTAGGTCCAAAAGGCTCCTTAACAGCTTCTACCCACAAGCCATAACACTGCTGAAAAGTACTTCAAATGGCTACCTGGACTATTTGCATTGACCATTCTTTCTTCTTTTTTTTTACGTTGCTGCTACTCGCTGCTTATTATCTATGCAAAGTCACTTTAACCCTACCTACATTTAAAGTACCAGTCAAAAGTTAGGACAAACCTTTTGGAACGCCGAAAGTGTGCAAAGCTGTCATCAAGGCAACGGGTGGCTACTTTGAAGAATCTAAAATATTTTGATTTGTTTAACACTTTTTTGGGTTACTACATGATTCCATGTGTGTTATTTCTTAGTTATGATAAACAAGTTCAAATAAAGCAAAAACCATGAATGAGTAGGTGTGTCTAAACTTTTGGCCGATACATATTACCTCGACTAACCTGTACCCCGCACATTGACCCGGTACCGGTACCCCCTGTATGTAGCCTCGTTATTGTTATTTTATGTGTTGGTTTATGTATTTATTTTACTTAAAACTGCATTGCTGGTTAAGGACTTGTAAGTAAGCATTTCATGGTAATACCTGTTGTATTCGGCACGTGACATATAAAATCTAAATTTGATTTATCTATCTCCATTTCAGTTTTTGCTGAATTGAATATTACAGAATTGCATTTAAACACATTATGCCTTCATTATAAGCATAATAAACAACTATTCACACAGTAGCAAAATGTTTATTGTATGCTGCTTAAGAAAACTGTCAGAGCAAACATAAGCCCACCTTTCCTGCTAAAAGAATGGTCTCTGTTGATACATATAATCGCTGATTTGGCAGCACATCTGAAGAAAACTGCTAAGCTACACAGAAAGCCATTTTGGGGCATACCTTGCTCACTGCTGGGCTGGGGTTGACCATGCTCCTGCGGCTAGCCTGGGCCTCCACTGCCAGGTCAGCCTCCTCATCACTGCTCTCCTCCGTGGGGCTGCTGAGCCCTGGGCCCTTCACACCGGCTAGCCGTGGCCGGATGACAGGCGGTGGTCCGGACTGGCTCCCATCACTGGAGGAACTGGAGAGTTTACTCCTCGTCACATTGCCTGATGTTGAGGGCAACTTGGGGGCAGAGAGGGGCTTGGAAGACGCATTGATGATATTCGGAGGGTTTAGGGTTTGAGACACAGTCACTGCTTTGCCCGTGGATGTTTTGATTGGAGTTAAGGCCTCTTTGTCAGATTTGCATGGTGTGGGAGTAGATGGAGGGGTCATACGGGACTGGGTTGGCGTGTTTGTAGCGGGAATAGCAGGAGGTGCTGCTGTGGGTTCTCTCTTGACAGAGGACTCTGTCTGGTCTCTATGACTGCTTACAAGCATAGGCACAGCGACTGACACAGCTTTTGGAAGGCACTCTAATACAGGTGCTGTGTCTGAGCCACAGCTGAAGCTGCTAGTGCTAGCCTGCATCAGGCTGCTGCTCTGCTGCCTAGATACCCCCAACAATAAGGAGGGAGGATGTTTGAGGAGACGGGTGTCCCCACGCTTTAGTACGAGGAGTTTTGGGTCGATGATGCCAGAAGAGAGTGTCGACCGGGAAGCCTCTGGGTTGGCCTCGGTTGCTGTCACATTAACGGTACGATAAACATCCTGCTGGGTCTCCACTGGGGTTTCTGTCAGTGTTGGACAGGGCTGTGGATATTTGGTCCCTTCATGAGAAGAAACACAGGACTTGGGTTCTGTAGTATTTTGTAAGGTGGCTACAGGCACCTTTTTTAGAGGAGAATTCTGCTTTCTACCCTCTGGCAAGTGTATGGTAATTGGGGACGAGAGGACCTCAATACTGTGTTGACTGTTTGACTGTACAACAACACCCTCTGTTAATTCATCCATTGGGGAGACAAGAGAAGATGTACTGGCCATTGCTCTCACTTCCGTTTCCCCTGGCAGCGTTTGTGTGTCACTCAGACATGTGGCTGGGGAAATGCTCACCCCTCTATTGTGTGAGACAGCTGTGCTGGTCTCCAGACAAGGTAATGCAGCTTGTGTAAAGGTGTTCATCTGTCCATCTGGAGTATCTGGGACAGTTTGGACTACACAAACCTCACTTGAATCTTCCAACACAGTATTGTCAATTTCAGTAGTTGTGTTTTCGGGCTCAAAATTCTGCCCTTCATCAGTCATCTCTACATCTTGTGTGGAGAGACTAGGGGTAAAGTCATTTCGATGCTGGATAATGACTTGATCATTGTCATTACTCGCTTGAGGGTGAGATAGCAGGCATATTTCTCGTCCCTCACTGGCTGTACAATTCTCAGAGTGTTCCATGAGTGGGGTGAATAAGTTTACTTCGTAGCTTGGGGAGAGGGACGGTCTCTCTCCAACAACTTCTATCGCAATCTCCTCCTCCACAAAGCTATAAATCTCAAATTCTCCTGCAGCCAGTGGGTCCATTTCGATATCCAAATGGGTCCCTTCAATAAACGACTTTGGTTCTCTGTCAGAATATTCAGAGGTTAATTCAATAACAGCAGTATCACCACTGACAAGATGTTCTTCCAGGAGGACACACTGATCCACCTGCACCTCCTCAGGCAACTCCAGGCTGGTCTCTCCTCCATGAAACACAGCTCCTTGAGCATCAGCTGACAGCACGAGCTCAGAGACCAGTGGAGTCTCCATCCTGGTTTTGTGGTCAGGATTAGACATCTGAACTTCAATAGATTGTTCTGTCTGCATTAAGTCTATTTCTGTACTGGGGAGGTGGTGGATAGGAGGGGTTGCTGCTGTTGTCTCCTGTAGAAAAGAGCTTTGTGACTGGATTGTAAAGTTGGGTGAGTGCTTCGCCATTTCAGTCTCCTTTACCCTGTTAGTCTCAATCCGTTCTTCTGTTGGGAGAGGGGGATTTGTCTGGATATCGCTCTCACTCTCCTGTCTGTCAGTTGTGTAGTCTGGGGTGGAATTACCACTGCCAGGGGGCGTGTAGGGGACAAGACCAGAGTATGTTTCTCTTGACTGTGGGGTCCCGGATATGTCAGTTGGTGGGTCTGGGAGTAGCTTTTGTGAACTCCCAAGTGTGACGTGTCTACTCTCAGACGGTTCTGTAGATCTCTCAGATTCTTGTGGTCCCTGATCCACCGCATTAGCTCCCTGTATCTCTTCTTGGCCGTAATTCGAGTTCTGCGTGATTTTAGGTTCTGTGGAGAGGTCTGTTTGTTTCTTCTTACTGTTGTCAGTGATGAGCACTGGGGGGATAGGCTGCTCAGAATTTTGCAGAATGCCTGCTTGCTCTTTGACTTCAGACAGAGGTATGTGGCTGGCCTGATTTGCCTGATTCGACAGGGTTGTTTGAGACTGCTCCATCCCTCGGTCTTCGTTGTGGTCTGGGACTGTATCTTTATTTGGGATGAGGGGAAGTGGGGACACTGTTGAGCAGGATTTAGAGGGAAGGTTTCTAGCTGGGTGTTCTCTGCCAAGTTCCTCGATTCCAGTCTCTTGTTTATATTCCAATTTCTCTGGGAGAGGCTGGCCCTTTTCTGTCCCACTGATGACCACCAGTCCACCTGCAACTCTCTGATGCAAAGCCTGGCCTGGTCCAGCAGCACTCGTCTGTCTGTCTGTGTGGCTGCTGTTATCAGTTTGTGACACATAATGCGAATATTGGCTTGTTCCGTCGGTCTGTGTGTCAGAGAGCCTGTCTGAATGGGACTTTGTAGAGAGACTAGGGTCCTTGGGGTGCAACGGGCCCAATCTTCCTCCACCACCACTATCTGACATTGGCCCTCTTTCAAGGCTGTCCTTAGTGTTGTCGTTGGGGTGAGTCTCTGTGGGTGTGTTATTTTCACTGACGCGTCCGTGTCTTTCAGGGTGTGACGTGGTCGTGTTATCCAGTGGTGGGAGAGGCGCAGCGGCCACATTTTGCGCAGCCTGGGGGTTGTCACCCAGCACATCCACAGCCGGAGGGGTGCGCTGCTGCACCTCCTCCTCCCCAGAGCTTCCTCCCTCTGTGCTGCTCCGGCTACACACTGCACCTGGAAGCAGTGAGAGGATGTAGTTCAGTTGACGGATAGAAGTACAGTACATGCATTTATAGACGAATATTTCAATAAGTATCCAGCAAAGAACAATTTGTCTAACTAGTCAATGTCTCTGGTTAAGGAAGAACTTATCACCTGTCTGTGGTGTGGGACACAGCGCTTCCGTGCTTTCCACTTCCAGGATGCTGATTAAGGTCCCGTCCACATATTCTGAATAAAAAGACAATCGGTAAGTAAAATGATCAATGCCACTGTTCTCTGGACTATAATACAATTTTAAATTCCATAGAATCATAGAACCACAAAGTATTGTTCTACTCTGGTCCATGTGTGCAACTGGCTAGGCACCCCCTTTCCCCTTTATCTGAAGAGTTCCAAAACTGCACAATGCTGGCCAAAGAATGAGGGTGGCAACATTGTTATACTGTACACTATTCATGAATCAAACATTGTATTATATGGGCAGGTGAGGTGTTTGAGGCATAGTTCACAACCTTTTCCAACAGACTTTTGCATATGCGTTTCGATTTAGCGACTACTTGCTAGCAAATGCAATATATGCTTTCCTTGGAATCAAATATTTAATACAATCTCTAGAATGACTTAATAAAAAAATAAAACAACTTTGTTAGGTTTATACAATTGTAGCCCCTGACCTTTTCCCTGATGTGGCATTATCAAACATATTGCTACACGCACAAATTGACGCAAGGGCCTCCAGCCATTCAAATCAACAGTATTACACTGTTGCAAATGAAATTGATTGTAGTTTATAATAATCTGGGCATGGCATGTGCAGCGGGGACATGTAGGTGTTCCTGAAGCAACGTGACACTCGTACGCTCAATGTTTTCGTGCGCTCTTTTGGTGGTATCGTTTCAATAACTGTTGATTTAGCTAGTTAGGTACTATTGTTGTTAGTTGGCTAACTACATGGCTAGCATGTTTACTAGTTGACTAGCTACCTATACAGCTTGCCTTTATATCTAGATGAGCGTTGTTGGCCCAAATACTCCCAATACTTTAAACTAGGCGCGCACGCGCCCCATCCGAAGTTATGTAATGGTCTGGGTCTTTATAAATGCATTTCTGATTCGCTTGAAGCGAAAAAGGGGTTTTAAAAAGTCGAATTAAAACCCGCTTCCCAACAATTACCTGTGACGTCATTGCACGGGGTCAAATAACCACAACTACTAAACATTGAAATCATACATTTAGCTATATAGTCAGTCAATATAAATGATTTACCACGTTAAAATACTAACAAAATAAATTATTCCTGCAATGTTTCTCGCTAAAATGTAGCAGTGATTACGAGGGGGATAAAAGGGGGGTTCGAGTGATCCCACACAGTCACACTTAGTTATGAATTAAAAGATGTCCTCCAGTTGTTTTTTTTTTTTTTTACTTTTCCTGTTGAGAAGTGATATCCCAAGTAGACAGTGTAAATCCATTTTATTCTGATTCCAATATGGCCAACGTGATTACACTCAAACACCTTCGCCTGAATATAAGTTACCATTGTTAATTTTGTATCTTCTTATTCTGTGGAGAGCTAACGTTAGCGGCAGCCTTGTTAGTACAGATAGTTTTAGCTAAATCTTTTCGCGCCGCAGCTAAATTGGCTTGCATTAGGCAAATTCCATGCCACAGCCACTGTTTGGCCATGATGCTAAGAAGTACATGTTCTGGCTGCAGGTGAAGTCTAACGTTACAGGGAAGGTAAACAAGCCAAATAATTAGCAACTTTGTAATTGCGCCGTCATTGACACCTGTTTTTGAATCTGTGTTGTAGTGGAGTATGCAGACAAGGAAAACGTTCGTAACCCTCAATTTTATAAATATATTTGTCAGAATTAACTGGATGTTGTGTCCCGCCGCGAACAAGCCCCCCTGGTGCCCCCTACTACTTCCTCCATGCCCCCCTTCTAGTGGCCGCCATCTTAAGTTCCCACCTACCTGAAATTTCCGACCAGTTTTCTTTTACAAAATTCTTGTTGATGGAGTCGTCATCCGGATAAAATCGTACTCAATCCGTGATGATAGTATTCTAAACTGTCTCTCGGTACCCAACGAGGTAGGAGTAGGTCCGTGGGAAGAAGTTATAATACGGACTGAAAGAGAGCGGGTTCTAGTGGTTGCGGGGAGGAGACTTTTAGACGCAGCGAAATGGTGGAGAACCACTGCTGACAAAGTGCAGAAGAAAGTATTATCTCGCGAGAAGTTGAACGGCGCGCCGCTGCAATTTTTGGGATTGGTAAAACGGTGCATTTATTGCTTTAGTTGAAATTATAGCAAATCCCATGATAATTTGGGGGAAATGTTTTATGTTGCCATTATCTGGTTAGATTTTATTTTTATTCAATTCAATGTATTCCACTAGGATTTAATTAATTTACCTGGTTATTGCAAATGTTTCTCTTTCCATAGAAAAGCTTACAATTCTTACTCCGGCACCTATTTGTGGTGTATTTGTGGTTTCTACTTAACCCAAGTGGACTCAATATGCAAAAAAAACAACCTTTCAATAGCACACTAAATCCAAATATCATGCTATTACTAGATAATAGATAAAGCGTTAATTGTGAAACAGGTGTCAATGAGTACTACACCATTGTCATATCAGTATCTCTGACAGGGCAAATTAATTACCATTACTTGTTCAGTGGTCACAGAACAGTTTAGCTATTGTAAAAGGGTCATTGTACAGAGGGATCAGGATGTTGCAATTGAACTAGGTGGTTGCCCACCATTCACTACTTAAGGTGTTAATGCTGGGATGGAACAAAGTCCTGCTCTCCATGGTCAGAGTTGGAGATCCACACTGTATGCTCTCTCCAAATAAACATTGTCTGGAAAGCATGAAGAATAACAATATGACCACGTCTAAGTATATGTGGTCAGGGGGCAGCATGTGGTTAGAGCGTTGGGCCAGTAACCGAAAGGTTGCTAGTTTGAATCCCCGAGCTGACAAGGTAAAAATCTGCCATTCTGACCCTGAACAAGGCAGTTAACCCACTGTTCCTAAGCCATCACTGTAAATAAGAATTTGTTCTTAACTGACTTGCCTCGTTAAATAAAATAAGTGGCTGAACTCTTTTAGGCACCAAAACAAACAAGACCCACACAATCAAGTAACCAACAATTCATTTAATAATTCATCTTTGTGGTCTCTAGAAGGGGTTTGAAAGGTATAAAATGGTCTTAAAATAATCGACCCAAATGTATTTTCCTCCTCTCAGTCCAGTCATGTGTAGTACGCACAAGTCTACGGATTCTTTTCTCAGTCGTCCAGTAGATGTCCCATTCTTCCACGTACATAATTTATCTGCTCATGGAACATCCCTGTGAAAATGACTTGCCGGCAGGCGTTCAGAGTCCAAAATGTGATGCGACAAACACAAAGCTCCCTCTCAGTGTATTCAAAGATCTGATCCATGAAGAGGCCAGAGGTTTTTATGGTTGTGTCTTACTCACGTTCACAAGCATTTCCTTTCTCAGTCATACAAAACTTTTACTGCCTGATCTGGAACAACTTTAATTTGTTACTAACAGGGGAGTGCATTCGTGATACCTGAAAACAATGACAAATAACATAAAAAACTGTGAATATATTTATTATCATTATAGAAGATAATTAATGTTAACAATAATAATAATTACAAAGGCAATTTCACTAGACTACTGGTCCTGCTCATAATGTCGAGTCAGAAATGTGAATGAGAAAGTTTCAGTTTTAGACATTGTCCACCATGGCCGCATAGTTCATAACATCATTCTTTTAAATACAAGAGCTGGAACAGAGGTTCATAGAGCACAGAGGAGTGGTGAAGTTGAGGGTAGCGGGGTCATTTTTTGTGAGGAGCGGAGAACCGAAGTACAGAAGCCTATGGTTCTTTATCGATTTAGAATCTTTAGAAGTTTCATCGGTAATCTACAGTCTTTTCACAATAAAAGAGGACACAAAAAAAATAAAACGATAGAAATATACTACTAGAGCCAGGACGATACCAGTGTCACGATACTCGTTAGTATCGTGGCAAGAAAACAAAACACGAAGCGGATTAAACTTTAGACAAATAGCCCTAAATGTTGGAAACAAACATTGTTGTTATCCAGAGTCAAAAAATTATCTCCAAGCTATAGCACACAATATTTTACACATGGCAGGTTTTTAACAGACCAAAGAGTTGTCTGCTGTGTGTTTTAATTTTTGCCATGGAAAAATATTTTGCCCCTTGGTATCGTCCCAGCACTATGTACTACCATAATTCTTCAGCTCTCATCCAGAAAACAGCCCAACATGTTTGATTTATGCAAAGGGATTTATAGATCTCATTACTTAGAATGAGAGGGTGAACATGTACAAAATATGCACATCTCTCTAGGAGTTAATCTTACCCAACCTGAAAAAGCCTGCTTCAAACCTGATCATATTCAATTGGAAAAGCCTCCGCCTCTTCATACAGCTATCATTTTATAGATTTCTCAAATGGAAAAAAAAGAACCTTAAAATAACACACCAGGATGCACATAAACCATGTACCTTAAAAGTGCACTGATAGAACCATTGTGGATAAATGTACTGAGTCACCCTGACAAATCTCCGTATCCCTTCCCTTCACCGCCTTCGACCCAATCAACCAGCAACACCATTTGGGGGAGCTGAGACCGTGATTGGTCTAGAGCCTGAGTAAGCTGTGTGTGTTGTAGTTCCTAAAAGGTGTTCCATCTTACAGGAAACAGTGAGAGCAGCACAGTAATCCTGACATTTCCCTACTACTCCTACGGTGTGTTCCTGTACTATCTGGACTCGCCTTCTTTATGAGAGCTGTACAGTGCCAAGTCCCCCGGCCCACCCAGTCTACGGGTCGGGGTGGAAGACCTGCTTGTCACAGATGGAATGAGTGGAGGGGGGGCGCCTACAGACAGTGCCCCCACCAGGCCAGCAGGGGTCTTGGCAAGGATTCCATTGGGCACGTGGTGAGTGTGGAGAGGCCCCAGGCGGGAGTAGAGGCTGGGGTGGTGGGGCGAAGAGTTGGAGGCTCCAGGCTGATGGAGATGTGAGTGGGAGAGCATCCCGGCGTGCAGCTGTTCCAGGTGGGCTGCGTGAGAACCAGGTGGGTGGTGGGAGCCCGAGAGGTGCGGGTGAGCGTGCATCCCGAAGTAGCGTGCCCTTTCAAAGTCTTCCCTTAGGATCTGGGCGCGCTGCTGCTCATCCATGAGGCCGCCACCTGGGGGCCCCAGCTGAGGAGGGCGGTCAAAGTGGTGGGCCATCAGGCCAAACTCCTGGCGGACCGAGGAGGTAGAGGTAGGAGGGTGGTGGTGAGGGTTGTTGGCAGCCACAGCTGCTGCCAAGGCTGCCGCCCTCTCGGCCTCCAGGAAGCGCTGGGCGTGCTGGGCCTGGAGCAGCCGGGCCAGGTGGGGGTCAGAGCGCAGCGCCAGGTGGGGGTCCGAACGCAGGGCCATGGCCTCTCGGCGTTGCTGCTGCTGCTGGGCAGCCAGCTCCCTCCATGGGTCCCATTGGAAGCTGTGGGGGTGCTGGCCGTGCCCCTGGGGTGGGCCATGGGGGTGGGTGGAGAACCTCTCCCCCCCTGGACCCACTACTATCCCCCCACCCCCTTGTGTGCTCCCCAGGTAGGCCTCAATGGCGGCCTGCGCTCGAGAGCGCTCCAGGAGGGAGAGATGATGGTGAGGGTTGTGCGGGGTCGGAGGAGGTAGGGGCACCCCGGACGTGGAAGTCAGAGAGAGAGAAGAGGGGGTGGCGGAGCGGTGGTGAGAGCGGCTGTTGGGCCTGTCATAGTTGGGGGGCAGAGGCGGCGGCAAGGAGATTGGCACGAGCTCTGGTTCCTCCTTCCTTTCCTCCTTGACCTTGACTGGGGGAGGCTTGGGCACCGGGGTGTTGGTTCGGTCAGGCTTCTTACCCTGGGACAGAGAGGTGACCGTGGCTGAGGAACAGGATGAGGCAGGGGGGCCTCCCTCTCTCTGTGATGAGTGAGAGGGTTCGCTGTGTAGGCTGTGCAGCGCTGCGGGCTGCTGACGGGGGTACAGATCCAAGGGGGAAGGGGCGCCGAGTCCAGAGGGCGGTGGAGTCGTCAGCACAGAGGAAGAGGAGGAGCGAGGTCTGTCTCTGTCTGTTGCAGCTGCTGAGGATGAAGGGCCTAGAGGAGGTGGCCTGGAGGAGACCGAGAGGAGCAGTCTTTTGTCTCCATCTCTGCGTGTCAGATCCTCAGTGAGACTGCTGGGGCCTCCCAGAGGGCCCCCGTGCCCGTTGATGTGGGAGACAGGGGTGCTGCCGTGGTGCTGCTGGAGAGTGAGGGCCGGGGCCACTGGAGACATCCGCACAGGTTGACGACCATATAGCATATTGTCTCTGAAAAAAAAATAGAGGATGGTTGGGGAGAGGTATGCAAATTCAGCATTCAAATCAAATCCAGTATTGAAATTGTTAAGAGTAACATGAACAGAATCAGACAGAAAAATATTATAGAAAGATAAGTCAAGAGTGCAAACAGCAAATTTAGGAACTAAGTCGATAAACTAGAGTCGAGGCTGTTGTGTCTCACCTGTCTTTCTCATCTTTGATGTGAATAATGTCCTTCCCTGTGTCACGCTCGTCCCTCTTCTCAGCCCCCTTGGCCCAACTGGGGCCAGCCAAGGGGGGAGGCCCACCGTGCAGTCGGTTCCAGGGGTCATGAGGGTTGGGTAAGCCCCCGACGGCAGGAGGCTCCTTGTGGCCAAACACCGAGCTGTTAGCTGGAGACAGAATAAAGTTAGTCATTTTAGTGGAGAGTAAGGACAAAGGAGTAAAGACAAACTATGCATCTTTTTTGAGGAAGAGAAATGGTGACTCACCCAGCGTAGGGCTGCCAAGTCCCCCAAAGGCACCAGAGCCCAGGGCTCCGAGAGGGGTGAACGGAGGTGAGCGGCCGTACGGATCTGCAACACAAGTATATAAACATCTGGACTGATGCGCGGACACAAGCCTTACAGCATAAGACCTCTGGCAATATTCACTACTAGTGTTCAGACCCACTGGGGCCTATTAGAGTCACATGCTGAAGAGTTAGTATGCTTTAAATGTAATATCTTGGCTAATAAGGTGTTTTAGTGACCTGTGAGTAGGCAAATCAGTTCCTTGAGTGGGTGAATCAAAATGAGAAGTGTTTACTGAGGGTGCAAGTGGTACAGATGCGCCCTTTGAAACAGTTGTTTACCCAAGAGCGCAGTTGGAGTGAGGAAAGAGGTGGAGCGTTGATGGGGGGGACAAAATTAGACTAAAAATGATAAATAATTGACTAACTATTTGCAATGTCAAGGAATCTTTCCTCTGTGCCTGAGGTTTTGAAAAAGCCCATAGTTCTATCCTTATGGTGAATACAATTGCAGCACGTTTTCTTCAAACATATCTTGCTACACAAAACAAGCACCCACCAGTGGCTGTAAAGAGGCTGGCAGGTCGGTTAAGGTCGTGGGCAGAGGGGAGGCCACCACCACCAAGGGGCCCTAGTGTACCCAGGCCCCCGGAGCCCGGAAGACGAGCCAACATCTCGTTACGGAAGTCCAGCTTGTGCGGATCAGCCTGCATCAGCTGAGAGAGGACAGTGGTCAGTCAATGCAATGACCATAGCTTTTTCAATAAACATGGACAACTTGACCAGTATCTATTATTTTTGGGGGATGAGTTGATCACATCCGATAATGTTTGAGATGCTTCAGTGGTCAAATTAAAATGAGAAATACTTTCTACTTATTTGATAAAAATCACAATTGATAGGATCAGATTGAATTGTAGTAAAAAAATTAATTAAAAAAAAAAGTCCCACCTTCACTTTCTTCTGATGTCTCAGAATCATCCACGCCACACGTACATGCATAGCACACCACTTCCCTGGTTTCTGTGTAGACAAAAACACATTATTGACTCGGTGACCCTGTTTTGCTTGCAGTAAGACACAAGGCCTTTGCACACAGATGCGATGGTGTTAATGTCTGCCATATGAAATGTTCATCTGGCACGGCATCAACATGAGAATTGTGTGTGTGTGTGTGTGTGTGTGTGTGGGGGGGGGGGGTACAATTTAGTAAGGCAAGCGTCAGTAATAAACAATATATTATGGGTCAGTTTATTTTTCCTGGACGAATAAAACCTTTTTTTATTTTTTTTACTTCTGATTCTGAGATGAGTAATGATGGAAAGTTGCAGGGAGTTTCACAGTAGGTGTGCCAAAAGTTGGAAGAAATCAGACACGGTATGCAAGGGCATTTAGTCAAATAGTTTTAAAATGTAGCAGTCATGACAAAGTGAATAAGAAAAAAAGCTGTACAGTATCATAATACTTTCAAAAATGAAGTATTCAAGTGATGATGAAGCATCTGGCTTTGCTTACATTACTGACTTTCAACGATGTCCCAAATGGATCAGTTAGCTAAACAAAAGAAAGAATAGTAAACCATGTTTGTTAAGATTCTCCACTCTTTTTACTATTTGTTATTCACACTTTCCTGCACTGACTACTAGGCCCAAGTCTTTGCACATAATGCCTTTAGAGGCATGTGCATTGTCCATCGATCCCAGCTCAATCCTAGACTACAAGCTTCAGTTGTAACCATAGGCATCATATATTCCAAAATGGCCATTTTATACTGTGCATCTTACCCTGGGGTCTTTGGGCTGCAGGTGGTGAGGCACAACCCCCAGTCGAGCTGTCATCTCAGGACTTGTTCCCTGGGGGACAAGGGGCTGCATCAAAACACAGCAAACAGTTTGTCATCCAGACACGACATGACATATCATCCACTGACTTGTGTAGCTAAAGCACCACTCACCTTAGGCTGGAAGGCTCCTTGCAGAGAGCTGAAGGGCCCATTGGGAGGAAGCACGGGCTGGATGCCTGGCACTGGGGGAGGAGGGTACTGTGGGAAGAACTAAATCAGCCACACACACACACACACAAGCAGAGCCTGGTTAAAACTACACTCCCCAGACCCCATTCTGCCTAAGTCCTACCACATTAATCTCAACAACCACCACAGCAACGTATAACCAAACCAATTCTGGAGCATGTAAACGTAAACTCACAGTGTTTCTGTAGAGTCCCTCCATCTTGCCATATTTCTCAAACTAAAACACAAAAAGCCAATTAATGACAAATTCACAACACTGGCATTTCAAAGCAGAAGCTGCTCTGTGAAACCCAATTTAACAGGGTAGAATGTAATCGCTTACCAGGTGCTGAGGCGGTGGTGCGGAGGGAGTGGGGTGCAGGAAGGGGGTGAAGTGTTGGTGCGTATGTGTATGCTGGTGCTGGTGGTTGTGCTGGTGGAACTGGAAGGCCAGGGGCTGAATTCCGGGCTGGGCCTGGGAGGAGCGGCCTGAGGAGCCCGAGCTGGGGCTGGCCCCCGATGGACCACCGGGAGTAGAGAGGCCTGGCCCGCCACCGTTGAGCTCAGCCCCAGGTACGCTGCGGCGGCCCTCGCGATCCTGCGAGGCCAGGAAGTGAGAGTTCAGGCCCTGGCGCAGCAGGTCCTGGCGCAGCAGGTCCTGGTCTGCAGTAGTGGGACAGATGGAGAGGAATGGAGAATATATTTTAAATAGGTGGATATGGTGCCCAAATAACTAATTTTACAACACTGACAGTAGGCTGTCCAAGAACCCAAATTAAGCCAGTAGTAGACCTGATTGGTAAATAAAAAACACACAGATTTGCAATTATGGCTGAACATCTGACTAAGGCTGTGAAAAAAGGTGAATAGCAATACACATTGGTGCCAAATGTACAGTACCTGCTCCTGAGTGGGAAGTGAGGAGAGGAGGTGGAGGAGGAAGCCCAGGGGAGGGGGTGAACATGGCACCAGAGCCAGCACGTGAAGGGGGGCGCAGACATGCTAATGACCCTGGACCTCTAATTAGGGACATCGACATACTGGAAGAGGGAGTTGGGGGTCGTATAGACAACGAGGAAGAAGCAGCAGAAGAGGATGGGGGCTTGACTGATGTACCGTTCCTAAGGAGAGAGAAAAGTTGACTAGAAAATATACATTTTCTTAAGTCAGCAGTCTTGATTTTAAATGTTTTCCTTTATTTAACCAGGCAAGTCAAAAAGAGTTGTCAGTTGTTTTATAAAAGTGGAAGAAGTAGTATTGGTTCTGCAGTAGTAATGCTGACTATTAGGCAGATCTGGCAGTGACTGACCTGTTGTTGATGCCCATGCTGTAGATGGATGGGTGTCGCCCGGGGAAGGTGAGGAAGGACTTGTGTTTGGAGTGTGGCGGGCTGGGTTTGTGGTGGGCGTTGTGGCGAAGGCCATCGCTGCTGCCGTTGAGCTGTCCGGGCCGTGCGACCATGGCCGGGGAGAGGGACGGCAGGCAGGAGAAGGAGGGTGAGGTAGACAGGGGCTCAGGGTAAGGCGGCTCCAGACTCCTCTCCTGGCTGCGCTCCAGGCCAGAGACACGCGGGGTGACCGCCAGCCGGGAGAGGCCACAGCGGCCTGGCAGCGGAAGTGTAGGGCAGCCTTTGCCCATAGAGGCCATGCTCACAGGGATAGGTTCCAAAACTACAGGGTGATAAAGAACTGCACTTAAACAAAAACATGAAAAAAGAAAGGACACCACATATTATGAAATAAGTGCATACTGGGATAAAAAAAGAAACACCAAATGACGAGAGCATATTTATAAAGCAAAGGCATACAGATAGGGAAGAAGAGAACTGCATTTTACCTTTCCTTGTGCTGACAATGAATATTGGCCCCATGTCACTGTCGGAGGCCTAGGGGATGAGATGAGGAAAACAAATAAATCTAACCCCAATAATAAGCAGGAAAAACACTGCTCTTCCAACAATCATAATTGTATTCAGTTTGATGCAAACAGTACCCACCTTATCTGCTGACTCGCTCTCTGTGTCACACTAAAATAACATAAAAAGCAACATTTAGGTGTGCCACAACATTCATAAACTACAATTATAGGAGGCAGCTGTGGTCATCTTATGTATTGTAATTGATAGAAGTATAAAGAAACTTACGATGTAGCCAGTCTCCAAGAAGAGGATGCCCCCACCCTAAAACAATTATAACAGTTAATATGTAAGACTGATGGTATTCACCTTCAACACACAGTGCCTTGCAAAAGTATTGGAGGCCGCATTTATTGTAGCCGGGGACTTTAATAAAAGGAAATCCGAGGAAAATGCAACCGAAACTAATCAATGCATCTCCTATGCTACATGTGGAACACGGACCATGGATCATTGCTACTCTCCCAATCAGAATCTATGCTTTAAGATTGATCACATGGACTGGGAAATGTTCCTGGTGGACTCTGAGAACAGTATCAACGTATACACTCACTTTGTGACTAGGTTCGTCAGGAAGTGCATAGAGGATTAGAACTTATCCAAACCAAAAAACCCATTTGCGCAAAACTGAAAGCACAAACCACCGCATTTAACCATGGCAAGGTGATTGGGAACATGGACGTGTATAAACAGACCAGTTACGACCTCCGTAAAGCAATTGGAGGCAAAACGACAGTACAGGGACGAAGTGGAGTCACAATTCAACATCTCAGACATGAGACTACAGCCAATCACAAATTATAAAGGGAAAGTCGTGCCTTGCTCCAGGATTTACTGAAGACCTTCGCCTGTTTCGAACAAAACATTGCGCCGCCGACACGGGCTCCAGGCGATCACGAGGACTGTGTAATCTTGTTCTTCGTGGCCAACGTGAGTAAGTCATTTAAGCGTGTTAACCCTCGCAAGGCTACCAGCCAAGACGGCATCCCAAGTCGCGTTCTCAGAGCATGTGCAGACCAGCTGGCTGGAGTGTTTACGGACATACTCAATCTCTCCATATCCCAGTCTGTTGTCCCACACTTGCTTCAAGATGTCCACCCTTGCTTTCCTGGGTACAGGAACAAAGGTAATTTAACTAAATTACTATTGCCCCAAAGCACAAACTTCTGTCATCATGAAGTGCTTTGAGAGGCTAGTTAAGGACCACATCACCTCCAACTTGACATTCTAGACCCACTACAATTCACATATCGCACCAACAGATCCACAGACAACGCCAGTGCACTGCCCTATCCCACCTGGACAAGATAAATACCTATGTAAGAATGCTGTTCATTGACTACAGCGGACTTAAATACCAGTGCCCTCCAAGCTCATCACTAAGCTCAGGGCCCTGGGTCTGTACCCCTCCCTGTGCAACTGGGTCTTGGAAGCTTCAATCTCCAGGCCATCGACTGTTAAACAGTCACCCCACTAGCCAGCCTCCACCCAGTACCCTTCTCTGAACCTTAGAGACTGCTTCCCTATGTACATAGTAGGGATGCACAATATGAAAAATAATATGAAAAAGAAAATGTGGTTTACAGATAGGAATCAAAAGATATTAGCGAAAAATGCCAACATCGGTATCGGCCCGATGTCTAGTTTAACGCTGATACGCAAAACCAATGTCAAAGCAGACGTGCATACCTATATAACGTAGGTACACAACGTAATGACGCCACGTAAAATGTTACGCTACACGTGCAACACAGCATTCCTAACCTAGCCCACCATGTTTGCTGTGTGGATCAAGCAGTCAACAAGTTGAGCAGTCATTTGAAAGAGTAAGAACAATTTAGCGAGACAAATCAAAAGGCAAAATCCATTGACGCCAAGATAATGGGATTCATTGCCCTTGACAATCAACCGTTCTCTGTTGTGGGTGATGTTGGCTTGCGCAACTGGTCGAGCACCAGTACACACTACCAAGTGCGCTATTTTTCAGATGTTGCCCTACCGGAATTAGAGTAACAGTGTCACTGCTATTACCTTCACAACATACTACAAAACGCCGTTTGGGTCAAAAAAGATACATCAAATAACACTTTTTGACAATAACACTATTTGAAGCGTTAAATACACTTTTAATTTGATACGTCAAATAACAGTTCTATTATAGAATGTTTTGCGTTCTGAATTTGCACGTGCAAGGCAAGCGCCACCACTACTATCAGTAGCACTGTCAAAGCTGTACAAAAAAAGTCTGCAAAAACCGGCCACGAACGATGTGTTTACAATACCGCGTTGGTAATAAAGCATTATTTGTTTGACCACAACTTCTGGGGTAGCTAGCTAGCTTTAGCTTAGCACCAATATAACCAGCCTGAACACAATGACCAGTAGAAACTGCAGTCATTTTCATTATTCTTAGCAATGATTTAAGAATCCTTGTGAGTAAGGATTAGCTTAGTAGTATTAACTTGTTGTTCACCTATTGAAATTGAACTTCAGTTCGTGAAAATAAATAAAATAAATCGCTAGCCAGCTACTTAACCCGGTTGCCCAAAGCTAACGTTATAAGCCGTCAGCTAGCTTCATCTGGCTAGTGAGGCTCGACCGGACTGGGTTATGAAGCTAGCCACAATAACGATTAGGCATAATAGTGGAATTTGCCATTTGACTTCAAAATAAAAGTACCTATTTGAAAGTGATGCAGAAGATTACAATAGGTGGAATCAATGCCATATTTCGACTAGATAATGTTAAACAAGGTTGGAATGTGAAGCATTGATATGGGGTATCAGTCAACTCGGTGACACCCACAGAACACAACCGTGAAGAGTTTACGAAAATATTAGCATTGTAGCCCTTATCAGGGGACTGTGGATCTCCTCCCCAGGCAGCCTATTGTGTGTATTGACATTCATATTGCACTGTACAGCTTTACCTAAGGATTGGGGATTAATTAAATGGGGTATCAGTCTACTCAATACTAGAGGTCGAACGATTCTTCATGGCTGATTAATTAGGGCCGATTTCAAGTTCTCATAATCGGTAATCGGCCTTTTTGGATGCCAATTATGGGCGATTACATTGTAGAGGTCGACCGATTAGGATTTTTCAACGCCGATACCGATTTTGGAGAACCAAAAAAAGACGATACCGATTTATCGGCCAATTTTTTATTTTATTTTTTGTAATAATGACAATTGCAACAATACTGAATGAACACTTATTTTTACTTTATAATACATCAATATACATCAATAAATAATACATCAATAAAATCAATTTAGCCTCAAATAAATAATGAAACATGTTCAATTTGGTTTAAATAATGAAAAAACAAAGTGTTGGAGAAGTAAAAGTGCAATATGTGCCATGTAAGAAAGCTAACGTTTCAGTTCCTTGCTCAGAACATGAGAACATATGCAAGCTGGTGGTTCCTTTTAACATGAGTCTTCAATATTCCCAGGTAAGAAGTTTTAGGTTGTAGTTATTATAGGAATATTTCTCTCTATACCATTTGTATTTCATTAACCTTTGACTATTGGATGTTCTTATAGGCACTATAGTATTACCAGTGTAACAGTATAGCTTCAGTCCCTCTCCTTGCTCCTGGGCTCGAACCAGGAACACAATGACAACAGCCACCCTCAAAGCAGCGTTACCCATGCAGAGCAAGGGAAATAACAACTCCAAGTCTCAGAGCGAGTGACGTTTGAAACGCTATTAGCGCGCACCCCGCTAACTAGCTAGCCATTTCACATCGGTTACACAAGCCTAATCTCGGGAGTTGATAGTCTTGAAGTCATAAACAACGCAATGCCTGACGCACAACGAAGAGCTGCTGGCAAAACGCACAAAAGTACTGTTTGAATGAATGCTTACGAGCCTGCTGCTGCCTACCACCGCTCAGTCAGACTGCTCTATCAAATCATAGACTTAGTTATAATGTAATAACACACAGAAATACGAGCCTAAGGTCATTAATATGGTCAAATCCAGAAACTATCATCTCGAAAACAAGACGTTTATTATTTCAGTGAAATACGGAACCGTTCCGTATTTTATGTAAGGGGTGGCATCCATTAGTCTAAATATTCCTGTTACATTGCACAACCTTCAATGTTATGTCATAATTATGGCAAATTCTGGCAAATTAGGCAGCCCAAACTGTTGCGTATACACTGACTCTGCGTGCAATGAACGCAAGAGAAGTGACAATTTCACCTGGTTAATATTGCCTGCTAACCTGGATTTCTTTTAGCTAAATATGTAGGTTGAAAAATATATACTTCTATGTATTGATTTTAAGAAAGGCATTGATGTTCATGGTTAGGTACACATTGGAGCAACGATACGCACCGCATCGATTATATGAAACGCAGGATACGCTAGATAAACTAGTAATATCATCAACCATGTGTAGTTAACTAGTGATTATGATTGTTTTTTATAAGATAAGTTTAATGCTAGCTAGCAACTTACCTTGGCTTACTGCATACGCGTAACAGGCAGTCTCCTCATGGAGTGCAATGAGAGGCAGGTGGTTAGAGCGTTGGACTAGTTAACTAAGGTTGCAAGATTGAATCCCCCGAGCTGACAAGGTGAAAATCTGTCGTTCCGACCCTGAATGTGGCAGTTAACCCACCGTTCCTAGGGCGCCATTGAAAATAAGAATGTGTTCTTAACCGACTTGCCTAGTTAAAAAAATAAATAAAAAAGGTGTAAAAATGGCCAAACCGGTTTCCAAAAATACCCATTTCCGATTATGAAAACTTGAAATAGGCCCTAATTAATCGTCTATTCCGATTAAACGGTCGACCTCTATTACATTGCAATCCACGAGGAGACTGCGTGGCAGGATGATCACCTGTTACGCGAATGCAGCATCAAAAGGACCTGTGGCTACAAGGAGCCAAGGTAAGTTACTAGCAAGTATTAAACTTATCTTAGAAAAACAATCACATAGTTGACACATGGTTGATGATATTACTAAGTTAACTAGCTTGTCCTGCATTGCATATAATAAATGCTAATTTATCATCAAATCACAGCCTACTTCAACTTTGCCAAACGGGTGATGATTTAACAAAAGTGGATTCGTGAAAAAAAGCACCATTGTCGCACAAATGTAGCTAACCATAAACAATGCCTTTCTTAAAATCAATACACAAAAGTATATATATTTTTTAAACCTGCATATTTAGTTAAGAAATGCATGTTAGCAGGCAATATTCACTAGAGAAAGTCACTTATCTTACATTCAGTGCAAGCAGAGTCAGGTATAAGCAGCAGTTTGGGCAGCCTGGATCATTGAGAACTTAATTTCTTCCTAACAAAGACCGTAATTAATTTGCCACCCGTTCGATAAAATACGGAACAGTTCGGTATTTCACTGAAAAAATATACATTTTGTTTTCTAAATGATAAGTGTCCGGATTTTACCATATAAATTACCAAAAGGCTCATATTTCTGTGTGTATTATATTATAATTAAGTCTATGGTTTGATATTTGATAGAGCAGTCTGACTGGGCAGTGGTAGGTGGCAGCAGGCTTGTAAGCATTCATTCACACAGCACTTTAGGGTATTTGCCAGCAGCTCTTAATGCTTAAAGCACAGTGATGTTTATGACTTCAAGCCTATCAACTCCCAACATTAGGCTGGCAATACTAAAGTGCCTATATGAACATCTAAATAGTCAAAGGTATATGAAATACAAATGGCATAGAGAGAAATAGTCATCGCGTCATCATGCCTATATTAACTACAACCTAAAACTTCTTACCTGGGAATATTGAAGACTCATGTTATTAAAAGGAACCACCAGATTTCATATGTTCTCATGTTCTGAGCAAGGAACTTAAACGTTAGCTTTTATTACATGGCACATATGTCACTTTTACTTTCGCCTCCAACACTGTTTTTGCATTATTTAAACCAAATTGAACATGTTTTATTAATTATTTGAGACCAAATTGATTTTTATTTCTGTATTATATTAAGTTAAAATACAAGTGTTCATTCAGTATTGTTGTTATTGTCATTATTACATGTAAAAATTGTCTAATTAATCAGTATCTGCTTTTTTGGTATTCCAATAATCGGTATCTGTGTTGAAAAATCATAAAAATCAGTCAACCTCTACTCAATACCCAAGATATTTTTTCCCAACGTCCTCCTCAGAGTTATCAGACTCCAAAACATGCACGCAGTATTGTTTTTCTTCAGGAATAGTGTTCCATACACATAGGTTGACAATACATGTGGTTCAATTCACAGTTGTTTCAGAGTCCCGCAATAAGAGCTACGATGCTAATGTTCTCTGGGTGTCACTGAGTAGACTGATACCCCATGTCATTGATCCACAATCCATAGGTAAGGCTGTACAGTGAAATAAGTATGGCCCCAAAGCCATTCTACAGCATAATACATCTAGTGTGATTTCAACAGATGTCAAAATAACAAATGATTGTCTTTTGTTGATTTTATATAACACTCCAACCTCGTTTAGCATGGTCTATTCAATTATGGCACAATTCTACTATTTGTATTCATTTGCATCACTGTCAATGACATACTTTTTTAATTTTGAAGGCTAACCGCAAAGTCCACTATTGTGGCTAATCTTTATTGTGGCTAGCTTCACATAGATGGGTCCGACCACCATTAATCAAATAAGAACTGTCTTAAACTGGGTTATTTTAGATGACACCTAGCTTTATAGTTTGCTAGTTAACTAACTATAGCTACTGAAAAAGATTGTCGTTTTGCTATGTTTTTGGGGAAGAACATTGTTTGCATCCATGAGCTAGCTAGCTTTTTTATGACCAAGCACTGTAGGTGCGCGAGACAACTTTACCAGTATCATAGCGTACATATCGATGACGTATTGTGACATGAAATACGAGTGATAGTGTAATAACTACGTAAAAAATGTATGAACGCGTTAAATTATTATGTGACGTGCAATCATATTCAGGTCCTGATTGGTCGACAAACTTATTTGACACGTCAAATAGTGTTATTTGACGTGCATCTTTTTTGACATGCAAAGACCCAAACATCGTTCCATAGAAATCCTGGTTGAGAATGAAATGACTGAACAAATTAACAAACAATGAAACAGCACAGCAAGTAAGTGAAAGAAATAGGTTTTGATTATATTTTACTGGTAATGGGGGCATAAGTAAATGCCAACAAAATAACTTTGATGTGTGTAACCTTTATTTAACTAGGCAAGTCCGTTAATAAGAACAAACTCTTATTGACAATGACGGCCTACTCCAGACAAACACGGGCGAGGCTGGGCCAATTGTGCGCCGCCCTATGGGACTCCAAATCACGGCCGGATGTGATACAGCCTTGATTCGAACCAAGGACCGTAGTGATGCCTCTTGCATTGAGATGTGTGTTTTAACTCCACTGCTCAAAAAAATAAAGGGAACACTTAAACAACACAATGTAACTCCAAGTCAATCACACTTCTGTGAAATCAAACTGTCCACTTAGGAAGCAACACTGATTGACAATACATTTCACATGCTGTTGTGCAAATGGAATAGACAACAGGTGGAAATTATAGGCAATTAGCAAGACACCCCCAATAAAGGGTGGTGACCACAGACCACTTCTCAGTTCCTATGCTTCCTGGCTGATGTTTTGGTCACTTTTGAATGCTGGCTGTTCTTTCACTCTAGTGGTAGCATGAGACGGAGTCTACAACCCACACAAGTGGATCAGGTAGTGCAGCTCATCCAGGATGGCACATCAATGTGAGCTGTGGCAAGAAGGTTTGCTGTGTCTGTCAGCGTAGTGTCCAGAGCATGTATGCGCTACCAGGAGACAGGCCAGTACATCAGTAGACGTGGAGGAGGCAGTAGGAGGGCAACAACCCAGCAGCAGGACCGCTACCTCCGCCTTTATGCAAGGAGGAGCAGGAGGAGCACTGCCAGAGCCCTGCAAAATGACCTCCAGCAGGCCACAAATGTACATGCGTCTGCTCAAACGGTCAGAAACTCCATGAGGGTGGTATGAGGGCCCGATGTCCACAGGTGGGGGTTGTGCTTACAGCCTAACACCGTGCAGGACGTTTGGCATTTGCCAGAGAACACCAAGATTGGCAAATTCGCCACTGGCGCCCTGTGCTCTTCACAGATGAAAGCAGGTTCACACTGAGCACATGCGACAGAAGTGACAGTCTGGAGACGCCGTGGAGAACGTTCTGCTGCCTGCAACATCCTCCAGCATGTTGGGTGGGTCAGTCATGGTGTGGGGTGGCATTTCTTTGGGGGGGGCCGCACAGCCCTCCATGTGCTTGCCAGAGGTAGCCTGACTGCCATTAGGTACCGAGATGAGATCCTCAGACCCCTTGTGAGACCATATGCTGGTGCGGTTGGCCCTGGGTTCCTCCTAATGCAAGACAATGCTAGACCTCGTGTGGCTGGAGTGTGTCAGCAGTTCCTGCAAGAGGAAGGCATTGATGCTATGGACTGGCCCGCCCGTTCCGCAGACCTGAATCCAATTGATCACATCTGGGACATCATGTCTCGCTCCATCCACCAACGCCACGTTGCACCAGACTGTCCAGGAGTTGGTGGATGCTTTAGTCCAGGTCTGGGTGGAGATCCCTCAGGAGACCATCCGCCACCTCATCAGGAGCATGCCCAGGCGTTGTAGGGAGGCCACACACACTACTGAGCCTCATTTTGACTTGTTTTAAGGACATTACATCAAAGTTGGATCAGCCTGTAGTGTGGTTTTCCACTTTAATTTTGAGTGTGACTCCAAATCCAGACCTCCATGGGTTGATCAATTTGATTTACATTGATAATTTGTGTGATTGTTGTCAGCACATTCAACTATGTAAAGAAAAAAGTAATAAGAATATTTCATTCATTCAGATCTAGGATGTGTTATTTTAGTGTTCCCTTTATTTTTTTGAGCAGTGTATTTAACTGTACTAGAATGCTTAAAAGGCACCTCAAATTTTAAATATCGTTATCGTTTTTTTTGGGAAGGAAAATATTGGTTATCGGTCAAAAAAGTCAAGTCCTCCCGGGTGGCGCAGTGGTTAAGACTCGGGAGAGACGAAGGTTGAAAGTCATGCGTCCTCCGATACACAACCCAACCAAGCCGCACTGCTTCTTAACACAGCGCGCATCCAACCCAGAAGTCAGCCGCACCAATGTGTCGGAGGAAACACCGTGCCACCAGAGACTCTGGGTTCGCGCCCAGGCTCTGTCGTAACCGGCTGCGACCGGAAGGTCCGTAGGGTGACGCACAATTGGCCTAGCGTCGTCCGGGTTAGGGAGGGCTTGGCCGGTAGGGATATCCTTGTCTCATCGCGCACCAGCGACTCCTGCGGCGGGCCGGACGCTGTGCGCGCTAACCAAGGTTGCTTGGTGCACGGTGTTTCCTCCGACACATTGATGCGGCTGGCTTCCGGGTTGGATGTGCGCTGTGTTAAGAAGCATTGCGGCTTGGTTGGGTTGTGTATCGGAGGACGCATGACTTTCAACCTTCGTCTCTCCCGAGCCCGTACGGGAGTTGTAGCGATGAGACAAGATAGTAGCTACTTAACAATTGGATACCACGAAATTGGGGAGAAAAAGGGGCCAAATTCAAACAAAACAAAAAAAAGTAATATCAGTGCATCACTAATTTCAGTACGAAAATAGTTGACAAAACCCTTGAATTTCCAAATTATACTTGCTGTGTAGGCTAAAGGTCACTAGGTTGGGATGCACACCACATGAAAATCTGGTTTCAAAGAGCAGTACTCTAGATATAGCTTACCCAGCGACATGGTATTTAGCAACTTGAAATTATCCTCATGTCTGTCTGACCTCGAGTTAATAAATCACCATCGATTCATCACAAGCTCAGCCATCAGGGTGCTAAAAAGATGTCACTAGTAAGTTTTACTCTTCGACAACAGGTGTGTGTAGCCAGCTAATGCTCTTACTAGGCCTCTAGGCCATTACAAGTTGATGACTTCAGTCTGAATATTTGAGCTCGGACAGCTAGTTCCCACAAACAAGACCAACAGGATCCAGACCAGACATGCAAATGCTGCCTTTAAATAAGCTACTTTCAAACCCAAATGTGACATGACAACTACATATAACACCTGTGTATCTCATGCGGTGCACCTTTACCTCAATCTTTCTCCTCTTCCAACAGCTGTGTGAGAAGCTAGGTGGGGCCCCTTCCTCGGGCTCTGAGAGGGGCCTTTTACCATTCTCCTCCAGGCCCCTCTTCCTCTTGCTCCCCCTTCCCATGAGCATGGCGGCACGCTGGGTAGGCTTCATGGAGCAGTCCATCTGGAGAGAAGATGCATCCCAGTGTTAACTTGAGTGTAGGGGGCAGTAATTTTGACGTTTGGATTAAAAACGTACCCAAATGAAACTGCCTATTTCTCAGGCCCAGAGTCTAGAATATGCATATAATTAGATCAGATTAGGATAGAAAGCACTCTAAAGTTTCCAAAACTGTCAAAATATTGTCTGTGAGTATAACAGAACTGATATTGCAGGCGAAAACCTGAGGAAAATCCAACTAGGAAGTGCTGTTTTTCCTGAAAGCTCTCTGTTCCATTGCACGCCTTCTCTCCATTTAAAGGGATATCAACCAGATTCCTTTTCCTATGGCTTCCACATGGTGTGAACAGTCTTTAGACAGTTTCAGGCTTTTATTCAGAAAAATGAGCGCGTCAGTGGATGGCTGAGTGCCAGCAGCGTTTTGCATGCGCCAACAGAGTGGAGCAGACATTTTCTCTCTCTGTCCTTTGAAGAAACTATCGTCCGGTTGAAACAGTATTGATTATATATTGTAAAAACAACCTGAGGAATGATTATAAAAAACTTTTGACATGTTTCTACGAACACTAGTTGGAATTGTCGTCTGCCCCGTCGTGACTGCTCGAGCCTGTGGATTTCTGAACATAACGCGCCAACCAAATGGAGGTATTTTGGATATAAAAATCATCTTTATGGAACAAAAGGAACATTTATTGTGTAACTGGGAGTCTCGTGAGTGCAAACATAAAAGATCAAAGGTAAGCGATTCATTTTATTTTTTTTAAGCTGTTTGTAATGTTTTGTCTGCTGAGAGAGATGCCATTACATAAACGCTTGGATAGCTTTCGGCGAAAAGCTTTTTTGAAATCTGACACGCCAGGTGGATTAACAACAAGCTAAGCTGTGTTTTGCTATATTGCACTTGTGATTTCATGAAAATATATTTTTAGTCATTTAATTTGAATTTGGCGCTCTGCAATTCAGCGGATGTTGACGAAAATTATCCGCTAACGGGATGGGTGCGCCAAGAAGTTAAGCAAGCAGTACAAAACAATTATGTTCACTGAAACAATGACAATGTGTTGATTGGCTCCCTATTATTTCCCACACAGGTTTTCGCTGCCCATGTTCTGCCTTGACAACCACCAAGGATATTCCTACCACTGAAATTGGCCAAAAAAAAAAAAAGAGGAAGCCTTGACTGAGAAATGTTTCGGGGGAAATGAATAGCAGTCAGTGATGCCTGAACTGGTAAGGGAACCTACAGATGACTCAGATTGGTCAATAAGTTCCTGTTACAATGACATTGCATGTTTTAGAAACTACACTTTGAAGGATCAGTCGACATATGGGTCAGTGCATGGATACTGGATTGGTGCCATTGAACGCCTCAGAGCATGCTAGATCACATTCTAATCCTGAAATTCTGAAGTCCATCATATCTAAGTATTGTGGTAGGGTAGGATTGTGCTCACATAAGAGCATGCTAGATCACATTCTAATCCTGAAATTCTGAAGTCCATCATATCTAAGTATTGTGGTAGGGTAGGATTGTGCTCACATAAGGAAATACACAGACTTACCTCCAGGGCCTCAAAGCTGTTGAAGCTGGCAATTGAGAAGCCATCGATGATGTCCTCCTCACAGTACACCGACTTGCGCTTCCTCCGTCGAGGAGGCCTGTGTCTGGGGCCGGCAAACCCGGGTCGACATTCTCTACCTCCAGGACCGAGTACAGATCCTGGCCCGCAAAGCTCCTTTTCCGAGCCCGATGAGGGCGATGTGGCCCGCTGCTCAGCAAGGTCTACTCTTCTCCTGCGCCGCTCTCTGTCTCGTTGAGAACGGGAGCGTCGGCTCTGTCTGAACCCACTGCTTTGACTCGGACCTTCCATGTCAAAACAAACAGCACCAGTCCCAGTCTGACCTAAGGCACTTTTAAAAATCCGTCCCAGTCGAAGGCACTTTCCTTAGCCAAAAGTTAAACACCACCACAAAGGCCCACACCGGAGCCCCTGTTTAAAATGGCGTTAAAAGTAACGTTAGTCTATTTAACTAGTGTCTTTTGCGGACAGAATGGCATCTGTGCCTTTCTCTCGGCTAAATTTGACTGTCATGTCAATTCACGAAGATTAAATCTTTATTTCCAGAATTGGTGGTATTAGCTAGTGTGCTCAGCAGAAGTATATCCAAGTTAAGATGTCAATACATGGCTAATTCGCAGTCTCAAAGAGGCTAGCTGGCAAACCAACAACCAAATATGCGTATGTAAATAAAAAGGACTAACGCTAGTTAGCTGTCCAACTTAACTTGCTAGTTGTTATTAACTAAAAACGCCTATTTTATACGAATGTTACATTTACTGAGGTATTGCTACAATGTAAATACACACCCATCTCGTTTTAATTACAATTTCGGCACGAGCTGACAAATTAGCTAACCTAGTTAACTAGCCAAATCGCACATTAGCCAATGATAACTAGCTAACGAACGATAACATTAGCTACCTGCCACGGCCAAATCACCAGAGCAAGATCATTTGCTGCCAATTTAAAGCATCTATATAGCTAGCTCATTTAGTGCATCCACAAGTATTCCAAGCATTTTAGTTAAACAGTTTGATTAACTGTTTCTGTAGCCAACTTTAGCCATACATAAGAATTATGTTCACTTGGTAGTTGCTACCTAGCTAACGTTAAATGTATTCAAGTGCTTTATTATGCTAGTATTAGCTAGCTAGTTAAATAATTGTCTAGCCAGTTTATTGCTAACGCAATGTAGCTAATTATCACGGAGTAGACAACGTTATAGTAAATAAAAACATTATTTAAAATACCTTCCAAAGTATTGATTAGCACAAAATCCACAACTAGCTGTTACCCTGGAGCTGACAGTAAAAGCGAACATTTTCTCCAGCCTGACGATGGGCCCAATACGAATGGTTGAATTATCAAAGAAAGACGTAGCTAGCTAGCCGTAGTTGGGTAGCGAGCTAATTTAGATACCTAGCTAATCCAAACTGTACCTTTTTTTTTATACACTAAATCTGACGTTATACTGTGACTGTTTAGTCACCCACTATTCGTGTGTTATCGATGTCTCTCCCTACACTCATTTGTTTTTGCTCCACAACCATTAAAAACTAAATTATTCAAGGCCCTACTGAAGCCGCGGTCTTGAGTTCCATCAAGGAGGGTATCGACCAAGCCCCTGGCAGGACAACTCCTTCAGCGGCCCACAGTGTAATCCACTTGTGTCCGGGGAAGTTGAATTATTTGCCGATATTTCCGGTTAAACCAAATATCGTAACCAGTCTTCAAGTACAAACAAAATAGAACGATTCTCTAACGACCTTTCATTTGGAAACAAATATGAAATTTAAAGATCTGTGAGACAACCCTTGTCAATGTGCGCCTCAGCGAGTCCTCGCCTATCAGGGTCAGGGTTGCCAGGTCAAGCTAAAATCTCTAGACCAATGACCACTTAAAACCTACGCAAAAGGCCTGGAAACTAGCCTTTAAAAAAATTCACAGTAAGAGAGTTGCTGCCATATTTATACAATTTGTTTTCTCCGATAACGTTATCGAGCCAATTAAGGAATATCATAGTAACTTGTAGAAGCAAAATTCGAGTTTCCTCAAAATAATAATTATTGCAAGCTATGACATGAAGTTAACAAATAATTTGAATATGTGGCAACATAAAAGATAATTCGCCCTAATTGAACTTGTCAGATCATTTGCACACGGGGTAAATAAATCCCCCTTGCGCATGTCCATAACTACAGATAAATCCGACAGGAGAGTTTGAGTTTTGAAAGTTGGACAGAGGATCTCGAAATATCTGAGCAAGAAAAACTTTAATGAACATAAAAAACGAATGTAATGCTATTTTCTGGCAATTGTGCTGTTATTATGTGCTAACTGTTAAGACTACAAATGGCCCATTTGCGAGATTGATTTATCATTTCAATGGACATTGGCTTCAGACACAAATCTGGGTTTATGATTGTAATTCAATTTTGCTATGGTTTGCTTAGAGACAGGTAGCCAATAGCCCCTGATAGGCCTAGATCTAATTTCAGATGGTCTACAGTAGCCTAGACAAGATGTGGACAAGATGTGAACTGAACGATTTAGCAGCTTCCTTAGTTCAAATTAACAGACGAATTTATTCAACATGAATAGCGAGGCGATTAAGAGGTAAGAAGTGTTTGTGTTTCCCAATAGCCTGCTGGTATAGGCTGAGGATGGAGTCATAATTTCAATCACTGAATTCAATATTAATAACATGTATATGAACTGAATATGCTTGTCAACAACAGCCAGTGTTTATTTTTTTGAATTTGTTTTACCTGTAGCCTAATCGGACACCTATTACCTTCAATCTAATTGCGTTCTAACAACTGATCGGCAATTGCGATAGAGCATTTCCAATATAATTAACTAAAGATGTCCATTAATAATTGCATAATAACGCAAGCCTACAACAATATTAAACTGAAGTTATAGGCTCTTAATTAAATTGGTTTGCCAGCTCCACATAGGCTACACAAGTGGCATAAATTGATGTGCAATGACTCCAGTGATATCGTAATTTAAACATATTTATTGTATCAAATGGTAGCCCACAATGGCATATGCATTAATAGGCTACTGGGTGGCCAACAGAGGCAAATGAATAATTCTTCACATTTAGCCTAACGTCAGTTTCATTGAGGACTATTCCCCATAAGAAGAACCTCGCGAGGGAGTTCCATAACTACCATTTCAAATTTCCACTCGGCGGCCCCATAGACTCAATAACTAAGCATGCATAAAGCACTTCCCTTGGTACTGTTCTTTAAGCAGTCCACATTAGAATACAGTTTAAACCACCTCTATAGGGGGTGATATGTGCTAGAATTAAGCCTCCGCAACCGCCTACCATTGAATGTCTGACTGACATGACACAAACACCTTACTAATGTCTGCTTGACGCCTGCGTGTTAATAAACCTAGGCAGCAGTTCCACCGTGTGGCTAACATCTGTGTGACGCCTGCATGTTAATGAAAGTCATAAGGTTTATAGTTTATATTTATATTGATTAAATCTCAACCATAAATGTTAGAAATGTACAGTTTTTTGAGTGCAAGCCAACATTCCGATGTAGCCACCCTGAGGTATAGTGTAGCCTACGGATTGTGTATTTCATGTTATCGCTAATGGCCTAGAAAATATTATGTCCAATCTATAGGTAATCTGTCTTTCCCTCAACAACTCATGGGATGGTATGTTATCTTATCTTGCTGTATACAGATCTAAATATTGTTAGCCAATCACAGATGGTGTTGTTACCAGTTCCCAGTATCAGACAACCAATAAGAGTTGTGTCCGTGGCTTTCAGTCGAATAGAGGAGTTCATAGGCTTTCCCAGGTGGTCTGTGCAAACCAGGTTCCTTGGGAGGTTCCTACCTCAATCAATTATACGTGTAAAATGGTTAAGTTTAGTGTTAGTTAAGGGTGAAAGTTTAGGGTTCAGGTTAGGGACGTCCCAAGGAATCCGGATAGCAGTGACTGTTCATAAGGTGAGAGACGGGCACAGTATTTGACAGCTCAGCGGTGACACAGATTTTTTTTTTTTTATTACAAGCGGCAGATGCGATTTTCAAGAGTGTCTGCCCCAGATAGTTTCCTTAGAGACAATGAGAAGAATTACCAAGATGTCTTTGATCCGATTGAGGAGTAAGTAGGCTATATTTAAGTTTTGATATGGTTAGGAAATATTAAGGCCTACTGTGTTGATAAGGCAAATTTGCTTTATTTGAAAATAATACATTTTCGCTGATAAGGAGTTGAAAGCACGTAGACAATATTATTTACTGTGTCGAGTGGGCTATTGTAAAATAATAACATCATTTGATGTGTTTGTATTATTTATTTCATGGAAAATATATACATGTGGTGCAATAGGATATAAATATTTTACATTGTAATACAATACCCCTACATGCCATTGTACTATAGGATATATACATATTTTACATTGTAATACACTACCCCTACATGCCATTGTACTATAGGACATACACATATTTTACACTGTTACAATTATGTAACTGAATGTGATAGTATTATTTATCTTATTGATGAATGAAATTGGATGGGTATGCTACTTCATTCATTGATTATGGTATTGTAAAAGGTAGATACAGGATTAGCCTATAGTCTACAATAATAATGTAATTGAATGTGCTATAGTATAACGTATTTCATTGATGAATGAAATTGTAAATGGGGACGGTAGGCCACTTCATTCAGTGAATATCTCTGGGAGTATGTTAATGAAGGTTTTTGAGCTGTATTATGGCAATGTCTAACTCATTTCTATATCTTTATTTTGGTCCAGAAACCAATCATCGTCACTGCAGCTGTTCTACAACCACCCAAACTGCTCTCCCTCCACAAGCAAACACATCCTCTTCTCCTGTTCAACTAATTTGCCGCCACACTGAAAAGGACTGTACATACAGTGGGGCAAAAAAGTATTTAGTCAGCCACCAATTGTGCAAGTTCTCCCACTTAAAAATATGAGAGAGGCCTGTAATTTTCATCATATGTACACTTCATCTATGACAG
Organism: Oncorhynchus clarkii lewisi; assembly: GCF_045791955.1. Taxonomy (NCBI): domain Eukaryota; kingdom Metazoa; phylum Chordata; class Actinopteri; order Salmoniformes; family Salmonidae; genus Oncorhynchus; species Oncorhynchus clarkii. The sequence continues at coordinate 44,523,345 of NC_092166.1, forward strand.
ACAAAATGAGAAAAATAAATCACATTGTAGGATTTTTAATGAATTTATTTGCAAATTATGGTGGAAAATAAGTATTTGGTCACCTACAAACATGCAAGATTTCTGGCTCTCACAGACCTGTAACTTCTTCTTTAAGAGGCTCCTCTGTCCTCCACTCGTTACCTGTATTAATGGCACCTGTTTGAACTTGTTATCAGTATAAAAGACACCTGTCCACAACCTCAAACAGTCACACTCCAAACTCCACTATGGCCAAGACCAAAGAGCAGTCAAAGGACACCATAAACAAAATTGTAGACCTGCACCAGGCTTGGAAGACAATCATCTGCAATAGGTAAGCAGCTTGGTTTGAAGAAATCAACTGTGGGAGCAATTATTAGGAAATGGAAGACATACAAGACCACTGATAATCTCCCTCGATCTGGGGCTCCACGCAAGATCTCACCCTGTGGGGTCAAAATGATCACATGTCCCCCTGCTTAAGCCAGTACATGTCCAGGCCCGTCTGAAGTTTGCTAGAGAGCATTTGGATGATCCAGAAGAAGATTGGGAGAATGTCATATGGTCAGATGAAACCAAAATATAACTTTTTGGTAAAAACTCAACTCGTCGTGTTTGGAGGACAAAGAATGCTCAAAGAACACCATACCTACTGTGAAGCATGGGGGTGGAAACATCATGCTTTGGGGCTGTTTTTCTGCAAAGGGACCAGGACGACTGATCCATGTAAAGGAAAGAATGAATGGGGCCATGTATCGTGAGATTTTGAGTGAAAACCTCCTTCCATCAGCAAGGGCATTGAAGATGAAACATGGCTGGGTCTTTCAGCATGACAATGATCCCAAACACACTGCCCGGGCAATGCTTCGTAAGAAGCATTTCAAGGTCCTGGAGTGGCCTAGCCAGTCTCCAGATCTCAACCCCATAGAAAATCTTTGGAGGGAGTTGAAAGTCCGTGTTGCCCAGCAACAGCCCCAAAACATCACTGCTCTAGAGGAGATCTGCATGGAGGAATGGGCCAAAATACCAGCAACAGTGTGTGAAAATCTTGTGAAGACTTACAGAAAACATTGCCAACAAAGGGTATATAACAAAGTATTGAGATAAACTTTTGTCATTGACCAAATACTTATTTTCCACCATAATTGGCAAATAAATTCATAAAAAATCCTACAAATGTGATTTTCTGGATTTTTTCCCCTCATTTTGTCTGTCATAGTTGAAGTGTACCTATGATGAACATTACAGGCCTCTCTCATCTTTTTAAGTGGGAGAACTTGCACAATTGGTGGCTGACTAAATACTTTTTTGCCCCACTGTACATACTCCTGAAACATGATCCATCGAATGCCTCAGCTGCATGCCTAAAATGTGAGAAATGTAAACAAGATGCTACAGTTGTGTGTGTGTGGATGGAGTTCCAAGAAAAGACATGAGAAGATAGCAAATTAGATAATGAGAGAATACCAGGCAGATGTTTGAGTACAGAATGAAATAGTGTAAACTTAACAGGCTAAACTTGTTGAGTACACTCTGAGAAAGGGGTTCCAACAGGGTTCTTGCTGTCAGCAATGGAGAACCCTTTTTGGTTCCAGGTAGAAGTATTTTTGGTTCCATGTAGAACCCTCTGTGGAACCTTTGGCACAAAAGGGTTTCTACCTGGAACAAAAAGGGTTGTGCTATGCGGACAGCGGAATAATATTTATAGGTTGTAGATAACACCTTTTTTTCTGAGTGTAGGCCTATATTGCAGTTGTGGTTCTGTGGTTTTCTGTAAAAAATAAATGCAACAGTCCCTGTGCGTGCCTCTGGAGGATTCAGCAAGATAGTGAATCATTGCATCACCTACTCAGTATGACTATAATGAACATATCTAACTTGCACTGTTATGCAATTATTAAGACTTACGATATATGTGTATAGTGTAAATAACTACCAGTAGACCTAAATTATAAACATTTAGTCAATCAAATAATTACTGTGTAAAACGAGGAATATAATTACTCTATTTAACTAATAGGATTAAATAATTGACACTTGTAATAATGGAGCTGTGAGTTGGGAAGCATGTGCAGGTGAAACATTTAATAAAACAAAACCAGTAACGAGACAATTCCATAAGGCTACATGCCGGTACACAAGAACAATACCAACTGGTGAGAAAACATAAGGGAGTGACACATAAAGGGGAGGAAATTATGAAGGTAAAATGTATTCAGTTCTGTCCTTGAGCTGTTCTTGTCTAATGATGTTTTGTATTATGTCATTCTGTATTATGTTTTGTGTGGACCCCATGAAGAGTAGCTGCTGCTTTCGCAATAGCTAATGGAGATCCTAATAAAATACCAATGAAGTCCAGGTGTAAATCATAATGATTAACAGGTGCATGTCATTTATTTCACCTTTATTTAACCAGGTAGGCCCGTTGAGAACAAGTTCTCAATTTCAACTGTGACCTGGCCAAGATAAAGCAAAGCAGTGTGACGAAAACAACAGAGTTACACATAAGCAAATGTACAGTCAATAACACAATAGAAAAATCTATGTACAGTGTGTGCAAATGTAGAAGAGTAGGGAGGCAAGGCCATAAATAGGCCATATAGGTGAAATAATTACAATTTAGCATTAACACGAGTGATTGATGTGCAAGTAGAGATACTGGGGTGCAAAAGAGCAAGATAAGTAACAATATGGGGATGAGGTAATTGGGTGTGCTATTTACAGATTGGCTGTTGTCATGTATTTGGCTATGCCGGATTAAGTGATATGACATGCTATTCTATAAAATCCTTTCTCTGTAATTAATATTACCTGATTGAGCTAATCATGTAAATGTAATTAACTAGAAAGTCCTGGCACCACAAAATATTATTTATAGAGCTGTTATCTTCCGAATAAACTCTTAAAGACCTAGTAATATTTTACATCAATAGCAGTCAATATTAAACGTCACCTTAATTCAGTCTCATCTGAAAATTGTAAATTCTTGGTTATCTGCACGAACCCTGGCTAACAAGTTGAATCAGCAATACAAAATTGGGTTTAATTATTTATTTACTAAATACCTAACTAATCACACAGAATTACATATACACTGAATGAATCATACCTTGATTACAAATTACGTCAAAGGAAAACGTCCCTAGCGGACGGAACAGATATGACAGCTGGTTACACAAAAGAAAATGCTGGGTTTGAGTGAAAGACTTGAGGAACAAAGGGAGAAACCATGCTATCGTAAATACAGTATCTTATGCATTCTAAAATTACCGCCCATTTGGAAAAGGAAAATGCAATCAATATTTACTCTGAGCTGCGCTTCGGTAGGTTGGTGGTAGATGGAAGGCCGTGTTGCCCAACACATTCCTTTGAAGAATGTCTCTGCTGGTAAATTGATCCGTTGTAGTAACGTCGTTGTGTGGTAGACGGGATACTCTGTCTGTTCTTTCCTAGCCCACGCTGAGGTTGGCTTCGTTCTGTAGTTGTCTGAACCATTCTGACATTGGATCGTCATCCTAATGTACCCGAAACAGTTGACATGTTAGTCCTTTTAACGTATGGACCGTCGTCCTCACATCCTCGGAACAGGAGGTTACATTTTCGTCAAGGGCTTTATATAGTGGAGGGAGAAGGGTGTGTTTTCATTGTTTCATAACCCATGTCTCTAACCATATGAAAACCCAAATCTCTCATTTAGAAGCTAAAATTACATTTAATCTTTTCACCAATAATTTTATATTCAAACATTTAAATTGCCCAACCATACCATGTGAATCTGATAACTATAATGTGTAGACTTTCCACTGAGTTTGTCATCCTATCATTGATGAGAATGTCTCAGATGACAACCGAACTGACATCATATTCATTAAGTACCAACGCATACAGTGGGGAGAACAAGTATTCGATAACCTGCAAAATCGGCAGTGTTTCCTACTTACTAAGCATGTAGAGGTCTGTAATTTTTATCATAGGTACACTTCAACTGTGAGAGACGGAATCTAAAACAAAAATCCAGAAAATTACATTGTATGATTTTTAAGTAATTAATTAGCATTTTATTGCATGACATAAGTATTTGATCACCTACCAACCAGTAAGAATTCCGGCTCTCACAGACCTGTTCGTTTTTCTTTAAGAATTCCTCCTGTTCTCCACTCATTACCTGTATTAACTCGTTACCTGTATAAAAGACACCTGTCCACACAAACAGACTCCAACCTGTCCACAATGGCCAAGACCAGAGAGCTGTGTAAGGACATCAGGGAAAAAATTGTAGACCTGCACAAGGCTGGGATGGGCTACAGGACAATAGGCAAGCAGCTTGGTGAGAAGGCAATAACTGTTAGCGCAATTATTAGAAAATGGAAGAAGTTCAAGATGATAGTCAATCACCCTCGGTCTGGGGCTCCATGCAAGATCTCACCTCGTGGGGCATCAATGATCATGAGGAAGGTCAGGGATCAGCCCAGAAATACACAGCGGGACCTGGTCAATGACCTGAAGAGCACTGGGAGCACAGTCTCACCATTAGTAACACACTACAGCGTCATGGATTAAAATCCTGCAGCGCACGCAAGGTCCCCCTGCTCAAGCCAGCGCATGTCCAGGCCCGTCTGAAGTTTGCCAATGACCATCTGGATGATCCAGAGGAGGAATGGGAGAAGGTCATGTGGTCTGATGAGACAAAAATAGCTTTTAATCTAAACCTTACCCACAGGCCAGCATCATGACACTGTGTACAGGTACAGTGATTGGTAAGCTGCTCGGACAGCTGATGCTTAAAGTTAGGAGAGGGAGATATAAGACTCCAGCTTCATTGATTTTTGCAATTCATTCCAGTCATTGGCAGCAGAGAACTGGAAGGACAGGCGGCCAAAGAAAGTGTTGGCTTTGGGGCTGACGAGTGAAATATACCTGTTGGAGCGCGTGCTACGGGTGGGTGTTGCTGTGGTGACCAGTGAGCTGAGATAAGGTGGGGCTTTACCTAGCATAGACTTATAGATGACCTGGAGCCAGTGGGTTTGGCAATGAACATGTAGTGAGGGCCAGCCAACAAGAGCATACAAGTCACAGTGGTGGGTAGTATATGGGGCTTTGGTGACAAAACGGACGGCACTGCGATAGATTACATCCAGTTTGCTGAGTAGTGTGTTGGAGGCTATTTTGAAAATGACATCACCGAAGTCAAGGATCGGTAGGATAGTCAGTTTTACGAGGGTATGTTCGGCAGCAATCGTGAAGGAGGCTTTGTTGCGAACTAGGAAGCCGATTCTAGATTAAAGTTTGGATTGGAGATGCTTAATGCGAGTCTGGAAGGAGAGTTTACAGTCTAACCAGACACCTAGGTATTTGTAGTTGTCCACATATTCTTAGTCAGAACCGCCCAGAGTAGTGATGCTAGTCGGGCGGGAGGGTGCGGGCAGCAATCGGTTGAAGAGTATGCACTTAGATTTACTAGCGTTTAAAACCTCTAGTGACACCCCATGTTACGGTGCGTGAATGAGGACCCAAAAGCGAATCAACTTAAACAGAGCTTCTTTAATTACCAAACATAGGTAGGCTCAGATGGACCGGCAGATTCCGACAGGACAGGACAAGGTTACAGCAAACATGACGACAGTCTGGTTCAGGCATGAATGACACAAACAAACAAACAAGAATCCGACAAGGACAGGAGCAGAAACAGAGAGAGATATTGGGACCTAATCAGAGGGAAAAAGGGAACAGGTGGGGAACGGGGTGAATGGGTAGTTAGAGGAGACAAGGGACAGCTGGGGGAAAGCGGGGGAGAAAAGGTAACCTAACACGACCAGCAGAGGGAGACAGGGTGAAGGGAAAGGACAGAGACAAGACAACATGACAGTACATGACACCCCATCCCGTTGATCGGGAGCGTTTGTCATCATCTGACACTAATTAGCATAACGCATCGGACATAAATATTACTAGAAAATATTCCTATTCATGAAAATCACAAGTGAAATATATTGAGACACAGCTTAGCCTTTTGTTAATCACCCTGTCATCTCAGATTTTCAAAATATGCTTTACAGCCAAAGCTAGACAAGCATTTGTGTAAGTTTATCAATAGCCTAGCATAGCATTTTGTCCAGCTAGCAGCAGGTAACTTGGTCACGGAAATCAGAAAAGCAATCAAATTAAATTGTTTACCTTTGATGAGTTTCGGATGTTTTCACTCAGGAGACTCCCAGTTAGATAGCAAATGTTCCTTTTTCCAAAAATATTATTTTTGTAAGCGAAATAGCTCCGTTTGTTCTTCACATTTGACTGAGAAATCGCCCGGAAATTGCAGTCACGAAAATGGCAAAAAATATTCAAAATTAGCTCCATAATATCGACAGAAACATGGCAAATGTTGTTTATAATCAATCCTCAAGGTGATTGTAGCCGCCTACGGGTATTCTTCAACATAAATGCGTAAAACTACGTCACAATGCTGTAGACACCTTCGGGAATACGGAGAAAGAGTAATCTGGTTGATAGCCCATTCACTGCTCAATAGGGACACATTGGAACGCAGCTCTTTCAAAACATGAGTCACTTCTGGATTGGATTTTTCTCCGGCTTTCGCCTGCAAAATCAGTTCTGTTATACTCACAGACAATATTTTTACAGTTTTGGAAACGTTAGAAAGTTTTCTACCCCAAGCTGTCAATTATATGCATGTTCTAGCATCTTGTCCTGACAAAATATCCCGTTTACTACGGGAACGTTATTTTTCCAAAAATGAAAATACTGCCCCCTAGTCACAAAAGGTTGCGTTTGAGCCAATTCAGTTGTGTTGTGTTAAGGTAGGGTTGGTATACAGAAGATAGCCCTATTTGGTATAAGACCAAGTACATATTTTGTCAAGAACAGCTCAAATAAGCAAAGAGAGAGGATAAGTTCATTAGAGTTACCAGCCTCAGAAATCGGCAATTAACTGCACCTCAGATTGCAGCCCAAATAAATGATTCACAGGGTTCAAGTAACAGACACATGTCAACATCAACTGTTCAAATTTGAGATTTTTGGTTCCAATCTCCATGCCATTGTGAAACACAGAGTAGGTGAACGAATGATCTCTACATGTTTGGTTCCCACCGTGAAGCATGGAGGAGGAGATGTGATGATGTGGGGTGCTTTGCTGGTGACACTGTCTGTGATTTATTTAGTATTCAAGGCACACTTAACCAGCATGGCTACCACAGCATTCTGCAGCGATACGCCATCCAATATGGTTTGTGCATAGTGGGACTATCATTTGTTTTTCAACAGGACAATGACCCAAAACACACCTCCAGGCTGTGTAAGAGTTATTTGATGAAGGAGAGTGATGGAGTGCTGCATCAGATGACCTGGCCTCCAAAATCACCCGACTTCAACCCAACTGAGATGGTTTGGGATGAGTTGGACTGCAGAGTGAAGGAAAAGCAGCCAACAAGTGCTCAGCATTTGTGGGATCTCCTTCAAGACTGTTGGAAAAGCATTCCAGGTGAAGCTAGTTGAGAGGGTGCCAAGCTGTCATCAAGGCAAAGGGTGGCTACTTTGAAGAATCTCAAATATAAAATATACTTTTATGGTTACTATATGATTCCATATGTGTTATATCATAGTTTTGATGTCTTCACTATTATTCTACAATGTATAAAAATAGTACAAATAAAGAGAAACCCTTGAATGAGTAGGTGTGTTCAAACTTTTGACTGGCACTGTAGATGATGAGTACCTTCGTCAGAAATTCCCAGGAATGGTCAGTGCATCACGCCTGACCCGTATGTATGGTAGATGTAAGGAAGAAGAAAAGCCTGTCGATATTATTGTTGTTTGAGGAGACTCTGCCTGAGTATGTGAAGCATGGATATATGAGGTATGCGGGGAGAGCATGTCCAAACCATTATAGTGTAGAAATTGTAAAGGAAATGATCACGTGTCACATGTTTGCAGACGGGAGAAGTATATTGTTGCAACTGTGGTGGGGATCATATTCTGGACATCCTTGAGTGACCTGTTAGAGTGAAGGAGTTCGAGGTGTCAAGGATCTGGGCTGTGCAGCGGATCACCTATGTGGAGGAGGTGAAGAGAGTCGAAGGGGCAAGAGGCAACAGTGTTGAAGATATGGTGGTGGATACATTGCAACCAGTTGCTAGTGTTTTAAGTCAATCGGGTGATCTGGATACACTCATTATGAAGAAGGTGGATTTTGTGGCATTTAGAGCCATAGTGATTAATTGTGTCTAAGAAGTCCAATAAGCTGGATATCATTATAGCTGCAGCTGATACGTTTTGGGGGCTCCAAGACTTTACAGCAGAAGCACTACAATGACTTTTGTCGCTAGGAAATGTCCCGCCCTCACAGGAGGCTTCTGAGCCTGTGTTGGGACCTGATTAGAATTATATCTTTTTTTTTACAGAAAAGCAGGTTGATTTTGTTTAGTTCACTTATTTTTGTTTGGTAGTTTGCGTAATATTTTATTTATTTATTTTTACCTAAAATGTTTTCCTTTTTTGGGATACTTATTATCCACCAGCACAGTAAGTGGCGGAATGCACATTGAATTGTTGCGAACGCCATTATGCCATAGAAGAAGAATCAAATCAAGAAGAAGAAGGAGAAGAAGTAGGAGAATGATTAGGAGTAGGACGGAAGTGAAGCTAACTTTCTGCGGAAGTCCATAAAAGAAAACAAATCCATCTATCTGTGCAAATAGGGAGTCTGTTTCCGATTTAAAACCGGTGAAGACCTCTCAAACGGTAGCTATTTTCCATAACAGTAGTCATTATCGCGACTTAAACAGCCCCGCCACGAAATACTTCATACACTGTAACATAAAATGGAATAATAACTAGCTTGTTACTATGACTCAACTTCGTAGTTATCTACCTAGCAGCTAATGTTAGCTACTAACGTTAAACTAACAAGGAAGCAAGCATACCTAGCTAGCTAGCGAATAGTTTAAAGGTCTACATAATCAAGCCCATTTAGCTATGCATAGTAGGCCTCTTTATTGAATTCTGGGAATTTGATAAATCACGTAAACGATGCTTGTTAAAAAGTCCAGCTAGCTACAGTAAATGGATCAGATAAGGAGTTATCCTACACTAATTCATGTTTATAATGTAGCCATCTTACAAATGAAACGTACAGAAAATTAGTGCCTGTTTAGTGGGAAAACGGACACATTGTAAATTCTAAGTAATAATGACTGACAAGAAAGAGGTGGATTTGGATGATATGTGTAGCCTAATTATTTCCTGATTTTCTTTCCCAATTTTGTACATTAGATGGAGTTCCTGTTTGGGAAGAGGAAGACCCCAGAGGAGATGCTGAGGCAGAACCAGAGGGCACTGAATCGAGCCATGAGAGATCTGGACAGAGAGCGACAAAGACTGGAGCAGCAGGAGAAGAAAATAATAGCTGACATTAAGAAAATGGCCAAACAAGGACAAATGGTGAGAGAATGAGGACAAATATACGGGGCTGTTTAAAAGGGAAAAAGACTTCACGCCTTTATGTAAATTGTCATGCATAATTTTCAATTGTTTCACACTTATCCACACACCATTCAGGATGCTGTCAAGATCATGGCGAAGGACTTGGTTCGCACAAGGCACTATGTGAAGAAATTTATTATGATGAGGGCAAATATCCAGGCAGTCAGTCTGAAAATCCAGACTCTCAAGTCAAACAACAGCATGGCACAGGCAATGAAAGGAGTCACCAAAGCCATGGCTACCATGAACAGACAGGTGTGTATATTTTCATTGTTTCATGATTCCTGTTAAAAACACGATTCAATTCATGAATCGAGAGAACTTGCCAGTAGAACTGTAACACACTTAAAAAGCCTCAAACTTTTGTAGTCATTTTTGTTACCGGTTGAATTGTGCCCATACATTCCATTGGCTCACAACATAACGTCCACTTCCCCTACACAGATGAAGTTGCCACAGATTCAGAAGATCATGATGGAGTTTGAACGACAGAGTGAGATCATGGACATGAAAGAGGAGATGATGAATGATGCCATAGATGATGCCATGGGTGATGAGGATGATGAAGAAGAGAGGTAGGGGGTTCATGACAGAGAAATTACAGCCAAATCCTTTAAAGGATAGGTACACTTTAAATGTCATGTCATAGAAGTGTCCAGACCTTTTTTTTGCGATTTCACTTGGTTTTGAGAAACTTATCCCACCGGTGATAGACTTCCTAATTGTTACGGTTTTCTTCCGTCGAAGGAGAGGCGGACCAAAATGCAGCGTGGTTATTTGTAAACATCTTTAATAAAGATGAAAAACGAACAATACAAAACAAATAAACGCAACGTGAAAACCTAAACAGCCTTATCTGGTGCAAACAAACACAGACAGGAACAATCACCCACCAAACACTCAAAGAATATGGCTGCCTAAATATGGTTCCCAATCAGAGACAACGATAAACACCTACCTCTGATTGAGAACCACTCCAGGCAACCATAGACTTTTCTAGACAACCCTACTAACCACAATCCCATTACCTACAACAAACCCCTAGACAAAACACACCACATAAAATAACCCATGTCACACCCTGGCCTGACCAAAATAATAAAGAAAACACAAAATACTTAGACCAGGGCGTGACAGAACCCCCACCCCCAAGGTGCGGACTCCCGGCCGCACACCTAAACCCATAGGGGAGGGTCCGGGTGGGCGTCCGTCCACGGTGGCGGCTCCGGCGCGGGACGTGGACCCCACTTCAACAAAGTCTTAGTCCGCTTAATACGAGTCCTTAGATATGCGACCCTCGCCGCCGACCTTGGCCTAGTAACCCTCACCAAGGGCCCCACTGGACTGAGGGGCAGCTCGGGACTGAGGGGCAGCTCGGGACTGAGGGGAAGCTCAGGCAGATCCTGGCTGGCTGGCGGTTCCGGCAGATCCTGGCTGGCTGGCGGTTCCGGCAGATCCTGGCTGGCTGGCGGTTCCGGCAGATCCTGGCTGGCTGGCGGTTCCGGCAGATCCTGGCTGACTGGCGGCTCTGGCAGATCCTGGCTGACTGGCGGATCCTGGCTGAATGGCGGATCCTGGCTGAATGGCGGATACTGGCAGCTCTGGCTGCTCCATGCAGACTGGCGGCTCTGGCTGCTCCATGCAGACTGGCGGCTCTGGCTGCTCCATGCAGACTGGCGGCTCTGGCTGCTCCATGCAGACTGGCGGCTCTGGCTGCTCCATGCAGACTGGGAGACTCCGACAGCGCTGGACAGGCGGGAGACTCCGGCAGCGCTGGAGAGGAGGAAGGCTCTGGCAGCGCTGGACAGGCGAAAGGCTCTGGCAGCGCTGGACAGGCGAAGCGCACTGAAGGCCTGGTGCGTGGTGCTGGCACTGGTGGTACTGGGCCGACGACACGCACAGGAAGCCTGGTGCGGGGAGGTGGTACTGGATAGACCGGACCGTGCAGGCGCACTGGAGCTCTTGAGCACCGAGCCTGCCCAACCTTACCTGGTTGAATACTCCCGGTCGCCCTGCCAGTGCGGCGAGGTGGAATAGCCCGCACTGGGCTATGCAGGCGAACCGGGGACACCGTGCGCAAGGCTGGTGCCATGTAAGCCGGCCCAAGGAGACCAGATGCGTAGAGCCGGCTTCATGACACTTGGCTCGATGCTTACTCTAGCCCGGCCGATACGCGGAGCTGGTATGTACCGCACCGGGCTATGCACCCGCACTGGAGACACCGTGCGCTCCACAGCATAACACGGTGCCTGCCCGGTCTCTCTAGCCCCCCGGTAAGCACAGGAAGTTGGCGCAGGTCTCCTACCTGGCGTCGACATACTCCCTGTGTGCCTCCCCCAAGAAATGTTTGGGGCTGACTCTCGGGCTTCCATCCACGTCGCCGTGTTTGTCTCACCAACTCCATTCTCCTATAACCTTCCTCTCACTGCTCCAGCGAATCCCAGGCGGGCTCCGGCACTCTCCCTGGGTCGACCGCCCACCCACCTGTCTATTTCCTCCCAAGTCGTATATTCCATACTTCGCTGCTCCTGCTGCCGCTGCCTGTCACCACGCCGTTTGGTCCTGTTGTGGTGCATGATTCTGTTACGGTTTTCTTCCGTCGAAGGAGAGGAGGACCAAAATGCAGCATGGTTATTTCAATACATCTTTAATCAAAGATAAACATGAACAATACAAAAACAATAAACGTAACGTGAAAACCTAAACAGCCTTATCTGGTGCAAACAAACACAGAGACAGGAACAATCACCCACAAAACACTCAAAGAATATGGTTGCCTAAATATGGTTCCCAATCAGAGACAACGATAAACACCTGCCTCTGATTGAGAACCACTCCAGGCAGCCATAGACTATTCTAGACAACCCCACTAACCACAATCCCATGACCTACAAAAACCCCAAGACAAAACACACCACATAAATAACCCATGTCACACCCTGGCCTGAACAAAATAATAAAGAAAACACAAAATACTAAGACCAGGGCGTGACACTAATGCTCATTCTGCAGAGGCACAGATAAAACATGTGCATTCCAGCCGGTGTCTATTCCACAAATTACCACAGGTTAAATCTAGTGACGTTAAAATGCCTATTTACTCTGTTCCATTCGACTGCGCAATCCACTGTCTCGTCAGCCCAGGCAGGGAAGTTATAAACTTGATCTCCACCATAAAAAACATCTAGACATTCTCACATTTCTTTTATACTAACATTTAGTTTTCAACATCGGAGATTTGTATAAACCTTGGTGTCTGTCTCCGACATTTGCAACATTGTTTCAATATTCAAATTCGATCTCCAACTGTTCCATAGTAATGAACGTGTCAGGAGTCGGGTCGAGAGAGAGAGGCGGGAAGTTTCTCAGCCAATCGAAATCATGAATTAGCTTTGAATTTGAATTTAAAAAAGGTAACACGAAATTAAGTGCAGCTAGTTTGCAGTCTTTCCAGCTTCAGTTTAAAGTGATCGTGTTAGCTGTGATGTTGGCTAGCTCCTCTAAACAACAATGTCCTGACGAGAGAGCACATTTTCTATGCCAGGCAAAATCGTGCCTCATTAGCTCAGTGTTATGGATGTATCCAAATAAATGTAACTAGAAAACAGCTTAATAAACTTAAACAAATGCAGCTGCTGTTGTTATTCTGTCTGCACTGTTTGACGTGACTGTAAGTTAGCCGTAGTTGGCTAGCAAGCAAGTCATAACGTTGCCAGCCAGTATGGCAATGGAACATTTAGGATGAACGACTGGGTCACGTCCATAGATACAGATCAAAAAGACTGAATGACTGGGTCTCTGGCAACCGAACCAATAAAACGAACGACCAGCCGGCTTGGGTAGCAACCCTAGATTTGTTTCGGGACTATATCTTGTGGAAGGATGAAATAGTATGAATACATTCATCAAAATAAAGTTTGATTTGAATATGTTGGTAATCTGTTGTATAAAAGTGATAATGCCTGAGAAGCCGGTGTTTGGAGGATATATTGGCACGGTTAACAACACCCGTGCCAATATATCCTCCAAACACTGGCTACTCGGGCATTATCACTTAATTAGAAACGGCAACACTATCAGTATAGTGATGTAAGTCTTTAGATGTTGTACACATGACATTGTGTCATTCCAAACTTTTTTTTTTATTCCATTTTGAACTCGTGATACTTTTCCGTGTGCGCATGCGCCGGCTACATGAAGAAGTTATCATTCTAGTCCAACAAAATGGAAAATAACTATACTGAGAGAATTGTAATTTCTAAAAGGATGTATTTGGATGTTTTTGAGCCTTTGTTAATATTTTATCTGTGCATGAAGAAGTCTATTGCGGGTGGGGTAAGTTTCTTAAGACCAAGTGAAATCCAAAATACAGATTTGGTTAAAAAAATATATAAAAATGAAAACCTTCAATATGAATACATCGTTATTTGTTAATGTTATTTTAAATTGTACAATTTATATTTTTGGCATACTTATGTTAGCTGATAAATGTATGGAAACACTAACTCTGTTTTATTTTCAGTGATGCTGTTGTGTCCCAAGTGTTGGATGAGCTGGGTCTCAATCTCTCTGACGAACTCTCAAGTAAGGAATAAAGTGAAGTTATTGTGCTTGCAGTTAGTAAGATTTAAAACTGCATTCACTTCTCTAATATGCTGTAGTAGTGATACAGCTGGTAATCTCTTCATCACGGTTCCTATTGATTTATTTAAATCATTTCCTTCCTGTTCATTTAGATCTGCCATCCACGGGAGGTAGCCTCTCAGTGGCAGGTGGGAAGAAATCTGAACCCCAGCCAGCTCTGGCAGATGCAGATGCTGACCTGGAGGAGAGACTGAATAACCTCAGGAGAGACTGACACAACAGCACTTTGGCTGCCTGGTGTTAATACAGCTAGATGTACTCAGCAACTTAGATTTCTGTATCTATACTGAACAAAAACATAAACGCAACGTGTAAAGTGTTGGTCCCATGTTTCATGAGCTGAAATAAAAGATCCAGGACATTTTCCATACGCACAAAAAGCTTATTTCTCAATTTTGTGCACAAATTTGTTTACATCCCTGTTAGTGTTCCTCCGTTGCGAAGATAATCTATCCACCTGACAGGTGTGGCATATCAAGAAGCTTATTAAACCAGCATGATCATTACTTAGGTGCACCTTGTGCTAGGGACAATAAAAAGCCACTTTAAAATGTGCAATTTTGTCACACAATACAATGCCACAGATGTCTCAAGATTTGAGGTAGCATACAATTGGCATGCTGACTGCAGGAATGTCCACCACAGCTGTTGCCAGAGAATTGAATGTTAATTTCTCTACCCTAAGCTGCCTACAATGTTGTTTTAGAGAATTTGGCAGTACGTCCAAACGGCCTCACAACTGCAAACCGTGTATGGTGTTGTGTGGGTGAGTGGTTTGCTGACGTCAACGTTGTGAACAGTCCCCCGTGGTGGGGTTATGGGGCAGGCATAAGCTACGGGCAACAAACGCAGTTGCATTTTATCGATGGCAATTTGAATGCACAAAAATACCGTGACGAGTTCAAGGCCCATTTTTTAAGGTATCTGTGACCAACAGATGCATATCTGTAATCCCAGTCATGTGAAATCCATAGATTAGGGTCTAATGAATTTATTTCAATTGACTTATTTCCTCATATTAACTGCAAATCAGTCAAATCAATGAAATTGTTGCATGTTGCTTTTATATTTTTGTTCAATATAGATTTCCTTGTGGAAGAGTGGTGGATGAACACTGGAGGATTTCAGTGAGTCCATGTTATTACGGTATATGGCTTTTTGTTTGCAGGTATTGTTATCTTTTATCAATGACTGATCAGAATCATTATCCATACACAATTGTTCAACAAAAAAAAAGTAACATTCTCTTTTAAAGGGAATATTTTAATGAATTGAGTTTGAATACACCCAAAGGCATGTTATTTTTGCTTCATGGGTAAATTGAACATTATTTAAAGGAACCCAAAGTTAGTGAATTTAGACTATTCTAATAAAGTCAACCTTTTGTATATTTGATGTACAAGCATCACTACATTTGTACATTCTTACCTTTCATAGGTGTGCCCAAGAGCATTCACTACACATTGTCAGATATTAACATGATTTCGTAATGGTTTTACGGTTTGTAGTTTCTTGCTTGCTTTTGATTTACTTTGTATAATTATATTTGTGGGAGTTTGTATAACCTAGGTTTAGAATTATTAATGGGACTGCGGAATGGATTAAAAAAAACTCAAGTGTGGTAAAATGTATGTACAATTTGGTTAATTTTCCTCCATGTCAAATGTCCAAAAAAGGGGCACTTACTCAATGGTGCCTGATAGAGCTGAAATAGCCTTTTATCCATAAAAGTGTAGTCATCATGAGTTCCTGATAACATAATATTTATTGAAAGATTGATTGAGGGTGTGGTTTATATTTGTAAGAAATGTCCTACTTTGCCTTTTATTCAATAAACATTTTTCACATTTGACAGATGCTGGAGCTAATCGTCTTCCCTCAATACCTAGAAATGTGCTAACATTAATTTACATACCCTGCCCGACCCATGTGACGACACAGGGAGCTGGTGTCAGCCAGACTACCCCCCCTTGACCAACAAGATCAATCTCATTATAGCAGTGGTAATTATACACTAAGCTCCCATGGTGTAACCTGCTTGCCTCTACATTCTCATTGCTTATATGCCAATGTTGTTCAAACTCTGGTATCCCAATCGTATAATTCAAGGGGTTTTCTAAAAAAAATTGTGTTTGCATTCCATTTCACTGACGGATATGGCTCCATTATTAATTACCATTATCAATCAATTTCAGAGCTTGTTAATCTACAAATCAATAACTGAAGACTAGGCTTAACTGTTAATGTTTTTTGTTTTATTCCAAAACAAACTTGTCAATTATTGTCAACATACAATCATTATCATAGAACAATAATATTGAATGTACTCAACACGTTTAAATAAAAAAAAATAAAACAGCCATGTTTTTCATATTTACAACATTTGTTTCTGAAGACTAATTTCACATAATTTGAAAACCACTCTGTATTTTGTGGTCTGTAGCGTTGGAGGCCATTATGCCAAAAGTAAAATATTTAAGCGATAACGCATCACCAGGAGCTACAGGTAACTACCAAAATAATGGAAATGAGGGATACAAAGTACTGTATATTGAAAGCAGGTGCTCCCACCCACACAGGTGTAGTTCCTGAGTTAATTAAGCAATTAACATCCCATCATGCTTAGGGTCATGTATACAAATTCTGGGCAGGCCATTATTTTAGCTACCATGGCTAAATCCCCATAGGATGACAATGCCCCATCCACAGGGCACAAGTGGTCACTGAATGCTTTGATGAGCATGAAAATGATGTAAGCCATATGCTATGGCCGTTGAAGTCCTCAGATGTAAACCCAATTGAACACTTATGGGATATTCTGTTGCGGCGCCTGAGACCGCATTTCCCACCACCATCAACAAAACACCAAATGAGGGAATTTATCGTGGAAGAATGCCATCTCATCCCTCCAATAGAGCTCCAGACAGTTGGGCTGCATTTGCACATGCAGTCCAATTGTAATATTTTTTCACTAGCTGGTCTTTTGACCAATCAGATCAGCCCTGAAAAATAGCTGATGCGAAAATACTTTTATGTGATTGGTCAAAAGACCAACTAGAATAAAAAGATCACAATTAAGCTGTCTGTGTAAACGCAGCCATATAGAATCTATGCCACGGTGCAATGAAGCTGTTCTGGCTTGTGGTGGCAAAAGGCCCTATTAAGACACTATATGTTGGTGTTTCCTTTATTTTGGAAGTTACCAAGATTTTTAAATATAGCTCGAATTTAAGAAGGAAAATACCTAGCATTAAGTTTGAGTGCTCTAGCTGATTAGGCTAAACTCTAATGCCAACAAAACCCATGTTTTCTAAACTTCACCATAGGACTGATGTCTATATCTCAGTTATCTACTGCAATTAAGCGTATTTCTGATGTACTGGAAAAATACATTAAAATGTAAAACTCAAGCAAATGTATCACATGTTAGAGAATGGGCCGGAGACAAGGCAGTTGTCTGAACAAAGCAGTGCTTTTTGAATAAAGCAGCCAAATTGTCATGCTTTTGAAATTCAAACAGATGTTATTTCTCTTCTCTGAATTACACTAAGCGGAAAGGATGTCGTTTCATTTACAGCGCTACCGTGTTAACAGTTGATATCGTTTGGACCAAATTTGTCATGCAGACTCGCATAATAAAATTATGAAAACAAAACAAAGAAGCATACTGTAGAAGATCAAAGGTTCTCAAATTAATTTAAAAGCCAATGTTATCTACCAAGAAGCAGTCAAACAAACTTGCTTTCATGAAGCAAAGTATGGACAATGCAGAATATCAATAATTTTAGCATCAAAGGAGGACTTTCAAAAATCTAATATTTACTGCATTTGTAATTAAAAAAAACATACATGCCGAGAAAGGATCAAACACCTTATATCCACACTTTAGTGCACAATGATAACACCTTTCGCTTGAAGCGGTGTCCACATAAGGAAATATTATTACAGTAAATACACAAACAGGAAAAATTGTTTGCAGTTTCAATCAAAGCAAAACCCAGAGCATGTAAACGCCAATGGTGCTTCCAGCGCACAGGGTTAGTTGTATATTGTACAATTCAAGCACTGCCATTCAGTCAAATCAGAAAACGCCACTTTTCTTCTTACCCTTTAGATCACAGTCCCCAAGTTACTAAGTCAGGTGGCAACTATGTAATAATGTAGTAATGATCAAAAGCTACACATTTTAGTGATGATGCAGTAATTAAGGATGACTAGGTACATTACACCAAATTCCAAAACATTAGAACATGTGCTCCCCAATTATGCTTCACAGAACGCGCTTATTACTAAATTGCTACAGTAGAGACATACTAAGTAACTATTGTGGTTTACCTTATAATCCCTTAGCTGTTAGTAGGGGGACTGTTATCTGAGGGGGGTACAGCTTTTCTTTCATTTTGAGTAGCATGGGCAACAAATGTACCATAGCTAACAAATTTGGTAGCCATTTTCCCAATGTACAACAGCTCCTTCTCTAAGACAGCTGGCAAGTGACAACACGGAGGACAATGGTTTACTTTTCCACAGACTATTGAGAGTAGTGCATGCTACGCCAGTGACAGCCTAATCCCACACAAGAAAAGAGAACCTTTCTGGGGAGAGAAGAGGGCTCTCTCTTTTGCTTAACACACGCAGATACCACCTCACTTCCGACAGGTACGGTGTGGCGTGTGTTTTTTGGGCACCTCGATGCGGCAGCGGCTTCGCTGCCAAGGCAGGTCAAAGTTCCTACAGAGGAAGACAATTCAGAAATACAAATGTTGACTGGAGGAAGCAGGGAAAGGTTACTGGGAAAATCCGACCCCCATAACCTAAAAAGCATTTCACATTTGGTTATCATTCAATTGGCACAGCATGTGTTAAATAAAGAGAGTCTCAATTGTTTTCAGACTCATTGTATAGAACATTGTCTCAATTTGCACACATGCAGACATGTTAAGAATAATGACTGTTGGAATGGATAAATGTATAAAAAAAAGTGTTTAGGAAAATTGTATTGTATTTTTTTTCTCCATTTTCTTTAAAGGACTTGCAAAACTACCGGTATATAAATATCCTCTGGCAATAGCAGTGGTATAAAATTCTTTAAAAGTACTACTTAAGTCGTTTTTTGGGGGGGTATTACATTACTTTACTATTTATGTTTTGGACAACTTTAACTTCACTACATTCCTAAATAAAAGTATGTACCTTTTTTCTCCATACATTTTCCCTGACACCCAAAAGTACTCATTACATTTTGAATTCTTAGCAGGACAATAAAATGGTCTAATTCACACACTTATCAAAAGAAAATCCCTGGTCATCCCTACAGCTGGTGGACTCACTAAACACATGCTTCATTTGCAATTGATGTCTGAGTGTTGGAGTGTGCCCCTGGCTGTATGTAAACAAAACTAAATTAAAAACAAGAAAATTATGCCATCTGGTTTGCTTAATATAAGGAGTTTGAAATAATTTATACTTTTACTTTTGATACTTAAGTATTTTTGATCAATTCCATTTACTTTTGATACTTAAGTATATTTAAAAGCAAATAATTGTAGACTTTTACTCAAGTAGTATTTTACTTGGTAACATTAACTTTTACTTGAGTGATTTTCTGTTAAGGTCTCTTTACTTTTACTCAAGTATGACAATTGGGTACTTTTTCCAACACTGGTCAATAGGTAACTTACTTGAATTACAATGTCTTCATAATATCATATCATTTTTGAATTGACACCAGTTTGCATTCCTATTGCCCTCTTTTGTAAATCATTAGGCCTACGCCCCCTTCTTTGAGAACAGAGGAAGGAATAGGCATCAAAATGCTTGCCTATGAGTGCTTGGGGTGTAAAATATTCACAGTTTGCTTAAAACTTTAAAGACATACTTGGGGGAAGAATAAATACTTGCATTTTGATGAAAGGTCTTTCTGTGAAACTCGCCCTGCCCCGCCACCTGCACCATGGTACCATCTTGAAAAATAAATTACGCATAGTACTGGATGAACTCAAGCTAGTGGACATAGGGGATAAATTAGGTATGTAAATCACTAACTCAACTATACAAAGAAATGTCCAGTGACAAGCCTAACAAAAAAGCCTGCTTATATAGTCCTACAAGTGAACCTAAAGGAAAATGTCAAAACCTGAATAAAAGATCAAATAGACAAACAAATAACATCTCTGCATACGAATGGTATATCACACAAACTATCTCCTTTGAATGAAAGATACACAAAAAATTCATAGATGTGTTTGTTTGGACCACGTGCTTGAAAAAGGGTGCCATGATGTGTGATAGGGTTGTTCCCTGCATGTTGGACTGAACCTACAATGAGCGTTGTAGTTGAAAAAGACTGACAGGACTACTGGTGGATGAAATCAAAAATACAACAACAAAAAAACTTACTGTTGAGTAAGCTTCGGCAATGGCCGGCCAAAGGCCACCACAGGCAGGAAAGGGGTGATGATTATGGACTCGACTGGAGAAAAGAAAGAAAAGGGAGCCCCAAAATCAAGACTGTGTCTGCATGCAATGAAAACATTGCTCGTAAAACTTCAGTAAGTAAATGACAGTATTAAAGGCGTAGCAACTTTATGGTTCTGTAAAAAACAACGGTTCCATGTTTAGAAAGCAGATGAAGTGACCAGTCATACCATCCTCAGTGTCCGGGTAAAATGAGGAGACCTCTGGCTCACTCTCCTGGATCCCCTTCTTCTTGTTCATGCGCTGCTGGAGGCGCTGAAACATGCGCTGCTCACGGATACGCTGAATGTCCCATCTACAAAAAACAGGATTCAGTGATAAAGAGAGATAATGAGAGAGCAAGGAATGGATGAAAACGTTAGTGGTTCAATATAGTAAATTGAGATTGCATTACACACACAAAAAAGGAGCCGTAGTGAGGGAGGTTAGAGACTGACCATGATGAGGCATTGAGAGTAACTTGGAAGTCAGAAAACCCATTTGTACCTTTTTCTTCTCTTCTCATCCAACTCCAGCTTTGCATGGCGCTTCAAAAAGACACTGTCGTCCAACATCTTGGTAAAACAACACAAACACATGGTTGATGTGGTTAAGGACCATTTGCAGGGTTAAATGCTGAGTTGAATATTGTGTGGTATTACAGGCTTGATTTCTGACTCTCAGTTTAAATTGTAAAGCCTGTGTGCTCTCCTCTCTCACCTCTGGGATGTCACTGGCAGCCTCCTCATCCAAGGGCTCCATACTGTTTTCCTTCCAGGATGGAACTGGAAAACAGAACAGTGTAAAAAAAGACAGGACTAATAGCAATACTATTTGGATTTCTACATTATTATTCATTGCGAGGCAATATTACACAGCTTAACACTTGGAACGGAACAACTGGCATGTGTGGTGGGACTACTCACTGGCTACAACCTCCTCTTTCTTCGGGGATGGGGATGGCTCATGTTGGGGGGAGGGGGGCGGCTGATGCCAGCGACACAGGTACATCTCAGTAGTAGACATGAAAGGGAGCTCCTCCATCTGATCGGTGCGCTCCGGGTCCTCTTTGCTCGGGTACAGAGTATCCCTCTCCACCGGTGACCGACCAAACCCCATCTTCTCTGGGGTCTCTTTACTGCGCAGCTCCCTCTGATATGGTGAGCCAGCTCCACACTCTGACTTAGGGGAGGTGAACTTAGAGCCTTTCCCTCCTCGTGACTTCTGGATTTTTGAGTCCAGGAAGCAAAATTTCCTGCATGAGCAGAGCAGATGTATTAGTGAGTAGAAGATAGTTTGACTGAGGATAAGTGTATGCAGAGTAGTATTTGGGGTCTGTTACCTCTTGAGGCCTTTGCCGCCTCGACTGAAGGGGATTGTCCTGGGGGTGGGAGTCTGTGGGCTGTCACACACTTCTAGATCCCACAGGTCCTCTTTATCTGGGGTCCAGGGCTCTAGTGGCTGAAATAGGCGCTTATCACGTGGGTCCTTCCTCGTCAGCTGCAAGCGACGCTCCATGCGCTCAATACGCGCCAGCAACTATGTATGCAGACATGTTTCTTTAAATGATTTGGTTCTAAACAAATGACAGCGTTACTGTCATCTACAAACAATTAGACACTTTAATATACTGTGCATACCGTCTCCTTGTCTGCTTTCAGCTCATCTATCTCCTTGTCCTTGGACTGCAGCTGTTGTTGCTGTTGTTCAATCAAGTCCAGCTGAAGGAGGAGAATCTGCCGGAGGCAGGTGGCCTGTGTGTGGGGGTTAGCAGGGTTTTTTCTGATGTTCCTCCACTTGCCCTCTGTGCTGAACTCAATGGATGCAGTGTTGACAACTCCTCCAGGGGAGGCCCCTCTGGTGCTCTCATCAGTACCAGCATCCTTGGAGTTATTGTTTGAAACCAACTCTTTATTATCCATACCATCACTCAGAAAGTGTTTACCTTTCATTGGGATTCCCTCACCCCCCATTTGTCTGACAGAGGATGACGGCACCCCTGTGCTTTCCCAATTTTCGCCTTGAACTAGTGCCCCTCCTGCTTTATTTTGTGCAGCCACCACTGGGGCCCGAATTATGTATTTCTGGTCTATGATCTTAGTTTTGCTGAGGTTCTCCCCTCCAGTGTTGTGGATGTCCCCGTGTACGTCATGGACATCTATGACAAAGTCACAGGTTTCTCTCTTGATTGTTATGGAGTTCACAACATTTGCATTTCCAACTTGTGATTTGTCAAAGTCAATTCTCTCAGTGTCCAGCTTAAATCCTGCATTAGCAAACAAAGTGGATCTCATAGTCATGGCGAATACAACTCACGTGTTATTGAACTAGCATTACAGAATAACTGCTTATTCTGCAAAGCAGTCAAGTGTCATTGATGCCTATTTCCTGTTTCATTGAGCCTGGTTCAGTCTTCCTCCTGTAATAGAAATAAGTTATAATCAGTATTGCAACCAACATTCATTGACTGCTATCGGGTCTAAATCAAATGTGCTGTCTAGCAAGCTAGCTAGGAACAGTGTTGCTCAATGACTGGCAACCTCACTAGTTACTACAACTGACTGACACATTAAATACTGCACTGCGCCTGACTGCTGGGCACCCTTTCACCAGCTAACTATCTAAAACGATACAACATTTCAGCTAGCAAGCTAACTGTACAGGACAAACAAGTTAGCTAGCTAGTTAACGAACACTGAGTCTCCCAGCATCTAGTTAGCGTCTAACGTTTGTAGCTAACGTTAGGTAGCTAGCTAACTAGCTTGTTACGTAGGGTATATTATTTAAAAATTGGGTAACAAATATGGCTTGCACACCCTCATGGTCTTGCCGAAGGGTTTGGTAGCTAGCCATTTTTACTGAAAAATACAAGGGTGAACGTGGGTAGCAGTTGGCTAGAGTGGTTCGTGCTTCTAGCAAGTGTTAGCTAGCACTTCGATATTTCCTCCATTTTAGTCCATCACGCATTGCCATTGATGAAAATCATAACGAACAGTATTTCACTGCACTGCCACTGACTCGCTGCATGCGAAAGGGACTTGGAGGAAGTACGTAACAACCTACTGAAAATAAGTTATAATAAGTTAGCATATAGTTTCACCGAGCATGGTATTTTGTGTTATCCCTCATTTTCGTAATATTTCTCAAACTCACCTAGTATGTTCATGTTCCACTCTTGCATACTTGTTTAAAGCGCCCAAGATGGCGCATGCGTAGTTACGGCAAATGGTCATGTTTTCGTGTTTTGGGAAGAATAAAGTTGAAGAAAAGCATCCGTAGATGACATCGATGAGCTGGAAATAGGTTTTGCCCACAGCGTTTTTACTTCCCTCTGTAAATATATTATAGTTTATTGACCTTTGTCAAAGAGGGTCCATATCACAGGAGGCTGCTGAGGGGAGGACGGCTCATAGTAATGGCTGGAACAGAGCAAATGGAATTGAATCAAACACGTGGAAACCGTGTATAATTCCACTGAGCCCGTCCTCCCCAATACACTGAACAAAATAATATAACAGCAACATGCAACAATTTCCAAGATTTTGTGGAGTTACAGTTCACATAAGGAAACCAGTCAATTGAAATGTATTAATTAGGCCCTAATCTATGGATTTCACATGACGGGGCAGGGGCGCAGCCATGATGGGCCTGGGAGGGCATAGACCCAGCCAATCAGAATGAGTTTTACCCACACAAATGGTTTATTACAGATAGAAATTCTCCTCAGCACCCTCTCAGACAATCCCGCAGGTGAATAAACCATAAACTGGATGTGGAGGTCCTGGGTTGGCGTGGTTACACGTGGTGTGCAGTTGTGAGGCCAGTTGGATGTACTGCCAAATTCTCTAAAACTACGTTGGAGGTGGCTTATGATAGAGAAATTAACATTAAATTATTTGGTAACAGCTCTGGTGGATATTCCTGCAGTCAGCATGCCAATTGCTTGCTCCCTCAAAACTTGACACATGTGTGGCATTGTGTTGTGTGACAAAACTGCACATTTTAGAGTGGCCTTTTATTGTCCCCAGTACACGCATATGTGTAATGATAGGCCACACCTGTCAGGTAGATGGATTATTTTGGCAAAGGATAAATTCTCATGTAAACAAATGTGTGCACAAATTTGAGAGAAATAAGCTTTTTGTGCCTATTGAACATTTCTGGGATCTTTCATTACAGCTCATAAAATATGGGACCAACACTTTACATGTTGCATTTATGTTTTTGTTCAGTATATATAGATAGACCTATGTTTTGAAACTTATTTGCCTCTGTAACTGTAGCAAACATGTTCTTACATGTCAGGTGGGTCAGGTGATTCTCTTCAATTACCAATTTCTCACACCTGTGCTTCTTAATCTTGTACTCATAAACATTTCCATGTTTTTTAAAAACTTTTAATAGTGGAGAAGATGAAGGCTCAGTTGACATTTGGCCTGCAAAAAGCAGCTTGTGTTCCGTCTGATGCAATTGTATACATGTATGTTTATGCTTCACAATGAAACCTATTTAAAATGATATTCAGAGGGCAAGGTAGAGATTAATGGGGAATGTTTTGTATTTTTGTGTTCTCTGTGATACATATTGTGAGACGCAGGTGGGCTCAACCTTGTCACACCTTTAGCAACAATATTAGACTTAAAAAATAAGCATCCAGCGATCATACACTGTTTACCAGGGGGCAGGGCTACCGAGGTAAAGGCTCATCTGAAGAGGGTGCTGGCTAAGGCTAAAACTGGCGAGCATAGAGTGTACAGGGATATTGTTATCCACGCTGGCACCAACAATGTTAGGATGAAACAACCAGAGGTCACCAAGCGCAACATAGCTTCAGCGTGTAAATTAGCTAGAAAGATGTGTCGGCATTGAGTAATTGTCTCTGGCCCCCTCCCAGTTAGGGGGAGTGATGAGCTCTACAGCAAAGTCTCACAACTCAATCGCTGGTTGAAAACTGTTTTCTACCCCACCCAAAAGATAGAATTTGTAGATAATTGGCCCTCTTTCGGGGACTCACTCACAAACAGGACCAAGCCTGGCCTGCTGAGGAGTGACAGACACCATCCTAGCTGGAGGGGCGCTCTCATCTTATCTATCAACATAGACAGGGCTCTAAATCCTCTAGCTCCACAATGAGATAGGGTGCAGGCCAGGCAGCAGGCTGTTTGCCAGCCTGCCAGCTTAGTGGAGTCTGCCGCTAGCACAGTCAGTGTAGTCAGCTCAGCTTTCCCCATTGAGATCGTGACTGTTCCTAGATCTAGGTTAGGAAAAACAAAATATGGCGGTGTTCGCCTTGACAATCTCACTGGAATAAAGACCTCATCCATTCCTGTCATTATTGAAAGAGATTGTGATATCTCACATCTCAAAATAGGGCTACTTAATGTTAGATCCCTCACTTCCAAGGCAATCATAGTCAATGAACTAATCACTGATCATAATCTTGATGTGATTGGCCTGACTGAAACAACCCTGATAAATGTACTGTGTTAAATATGACCTCTCTTCCTGGTTACACTGGTGACCATATCCCCTGCGCATCCTGCAAAGGTGGAGGTGTTGCTAACATTTCCGACAGCAAATTTTAATTTACTAAAAAATAAATGACTGCGTTTAGTCATGAAATCTATGCAGCCTACTCAATCACGATTTATAGCTACTGTTTTACAGGCCTCCTGGGCCACATACAGTATTCCTCACTGAGTTCCCTGAATTCCTATCGGACCTTGTGTCATGGCAGATAATATTC
Organism: Oncorhynchus clarkii lewisi; assembly: GCF_045791955.1. Taxonomy (NCBI): domain Eukaryota; kingdom Metazoa; phylum Chordata; class Actinopteri; order Salmoniformes; family Salmonidae; genus Oncorhynchus; species Oncorhynchus clarkii. The sequence continues at coordinate 44,549,689 of NC_092166.1, forward strand.
ACATGGCAAAGTCCACAGACCCACACCAAAAGGCTTTCGGAGCCATCATCGACTAAGTGGGCTTTGTCCAACATGTCTCCAGACCTGCTCATTGTCACAGTCATACCCTGGATCAAGCTTTGTCCCCTGGAAAAAATATTGTGGATTAAAAAAAAATCCTCATAATCCTGGACTATCAGACCACCATTTTATTCAATTTGCAATCGCAACAAATAATCTGCTCAGACCCCAACCAAGGATCATCAAAAGCTGTGCTATAAATTCTTGGACAACAAAAAGATTCCTAGATGCCCTTCCAAACTCCCTCCACCTACCCAAAGACGTCAGAGTACAAAAACATTGGTTAACCACCTAATTTAGGATCTACATTTAACCTAGAGTAATACCCTAGATGCAGTCGCACCCCTAAAAAGGAAAAATATTTGTCACAAGAAATTTGCTCCATGGTATACACAAAATACCCGAGCCCTGAAGCAAGCTTCCAGAAAATTGGAATGTAAATGGCGCTCCAACAAACTGGAAGTCTTCTGACTAGCTTGGAAAGACAGTACTGTGCAATATCGAAGAGCCCTCACTGCTGCTCGATCATCCATTTTTCCAACCTCATTGAGGAGAATAAGAAAAATCCAAAATGTATCTTTGTTACTGACGCAAAGCTAACTAAAAAGCAGCATTCCCCAAGAGAGGATGGCTTTCATTTCAGCAGTGACAAAAATATCCAAGGCTCAGTTGTCCTGAGCCTGCACAGGATTGCCAGGACCTAGGATCAATGGAGCCACTCAAGTTTTTTTTATCCTGGTCATGGCCTCTAAACCTTCAAGCTGCATACTGGACCCTATCCTAACTGAACTACTGAAAGAGCTACTTCCTGTGCTTGCCCCTGCAATGTTGAACATAATAAATGGCTCCCTATCCTCCGGATATGTACCAAACTCACTAAAAGTGGCAGTAATTAAGCCTCTTGAAAAAGCTAATTATCGACCTATATCGAATCTCCCATTCCTCTCCAAAATGTTTGAAAAGGCTGTTGCGCCGCAACTCACTGCCTTTCCGAAGACAAATAATGTATACGAAACACTTCAGTCTGGTTTTAGACCCCATCATAGCACTGAGACTGCACTTGTGAAAGTGGTAAATTACCTTTTAATGGCGTCAGACCAAGGCTCTGCATCTGTCCTCATGCTCCTACACCTTAGTGCTGCTTTTGACACCATCGATCGCCTCATTCTTTTGGAGAGATTGGAAACACAGTTAATCTTGATGGTTGTACAGTCATCTCAAATAAAACTGTGAAGGACCTCAAGCGTTACTCTGGACCCTGATCTCTCTTTTGACAAACATATCAAGAATATTTCAAAGACAGTTTTTTTCCATCTTTGTAACATAAAAAAAATCAGAAACTTTTTGTCAAAAAATGATGCAGAAAAGCTAATCCATGCTTTTGTCACTTCTAGATTAGACTACTGCAGTGCTCTACTCTCCAGATACCCAGATAAAGCACTAAATAAACTTCAGTTAGAGCTAAATACGGCTGCTAGAATCTTGACTTGAACCCCAAAATTTGATCATATTAGTGCTAGCCTCTCTACACTGGCTTCCTGTTAAGGCTAATGCTGATTTCAAGGTTTTACTGCTGATCTACAAAGCATTACATGGGCTTGCTCCTACCTATCTCTCCGATTTGGTCCTGCTGTACATACCTACACGTACGCTATGGTCACAAGACACAGGCCTTCTTATTGTCCCTAAAATGTCTAAGCAAACAGCTGGAGGCAGGGCTTTCTCCTATAGAACTGACTATCCACGTGAGAGACGCAGACTCGGTCTCGGCCATTAAGTCTTTACTGAAGACTCATCTCTTCTATTACGGGGGCTGAGTCACTAGCTTACTGGTGATCTTCCATGCCTTGAGTGGGTTGAATCACTGACGTGATCTTCCTGTAAGGTTTTGCGCCCCCTCGGGCTCGTGCTGTGGAGGAGATCTTCCTGGGATATACTCATCCTTGTCTCATGGTAGTAAGTTGATATCCTGTGTGGGGGCTGTGCTTTGGCAAAGTGGGTGGGGTTATATCCTGCCTGGTTGGCCCTTTCCGGGGGTATCGTTGGATGGGGCCACAGTGTCCACCGACCCTCCCCCTGTCTCAGCCTCCAGTATCTATGCTGCAATAGTCTATGTGCTGGGGGGCTAGGGTCAGTCTGTTTTATCTGGTGTAATTTTCCTGTCTTATTTCGTGTCCTGTGGGAATTTAAGTATGCTCCCTCTAATTCTCTCTTTCTCCCTCGTTTCCTCCCTTGCCTTAGGACCTGAGCCCTAGGACCATGCCTCAGGACTATATGGCCTGGCTGTCCCCAGTCCACCTGGTTGTGCTGCTGCTCCAGTTTCAACTGTTCTACCTGCGGCTATGGAATCCTGACCTGTTCACCGGACGTGCTACGTTGTCCCGGACCTGCTGTTTTTGACTCTCTCTCTCGCTCGCTCTGCCACACCTGCTGTCTCGACCTTTGAATGTTTGGCTGTGAAAAGCCAACTGACATTTACTCCTGAGGTACTAACCTGTTGCACCCTCTACAACCACTGTGATTATTATTTGACCCTGCTGGTCATCTATGAACTTTCAAACATATTGAAGAACAATCTGGCCTTAATAGCAATGTACTCTTATAATCTCCACCCGGCACAGCCAGAAGTGGACTGGCCACCCCTCAGAGCCTGGTTCCTCTCTAGTTTTCATCCTAGGTTCCTGCCTTTCTAGGACGTTTTTCCTAGCCACCATGCTTCTACATGTTTGGGGGTTTTAGGCTGGGTTTCTGTATAGCACTTTGTGACATCTGCTGATGCAAGACGGGCTTTATAAATACATTTGATTGGTTGATTGATTGATTGATAGCATGTTAACCATCCCAACACCATCTGTTATATTTAAGACAAATCATGTTTTTCCATCTCAAGGACCATTTTAGATTTAAATATAGCTGCATGCAACTCAAAATGTGTTACATCATTGAAAACATTGACCTTTTACTTAACTTCCATATCTTGTAGTTTGAGCATTAAGCTGTTCACTTCTCAATTGTTTCCCATCTAGCCCCATTCAGATTAGCCTAATAGCCCAGAAAAGTTTACACTGGTCATATTAAGGGTAGTTACCTCTCATCTAGAGAGCAATTTTAAGCACCCTATTATTTTACTCAGCAGAGAAAAACCGACTTAATAGTTCTGAATGTATTAGAAAGCTTGCTTATCGGAAGTGTATGTGTATATTATTGTCATTAATTGCCCTAATGTAGTGGAACCTAGGTGTTATTCTGGTCACGACACAAATCACCTCTGAGAAACTGTATAAAAGGACAAATGTCTTGTAGCAACTCACAAAAAGCTTGCATTTCTCAGTGAAGAATCTCCATTCTCAAGGTAAGATACTTTCCAAAATATACTCTCCTGTTCAAACGATCAATTTCTACTTTATACCTAAATGCTTGTGTCTAGCTTACTGTATGTGTAATACATGTTTACCTTAATAGATAGCAGTTATTTAGAAGTTAATCAACAACAAAAAAACATATATTCTGCATTGTAAGTGTGATACATTTTCCCCAATTCCAGATGTGTTTTTTTCTCTTCCTGACTTTCTATGCCCCTCTTCTATTCTTTCCTCTACCTTGTTTAGTTTTGTCACCATGACGGTAGCATTGTTCGTACTGGTGCTCCTCTGCATGGCTGGAATGCTGCATGCTGAGGCCTCGGACCAGTCTGGAGAGAACAGGTAAGATTCCCATCCTACATTTGAGATGTCTGCTCATTTGATGTTGATGTGGTGTCCCCTGCATTATCTAATATCTCCATTCCTCTCTCATGTTTGTGTTTATGTCTGGTTGTCAGTCTCACAGAAAATGGACAGGGTTTGGGGAGAAGATATGCTGAGTCAACCATTGCCAGTGACATTAGCAAAATCATGGACTCAATGGTTCAGAAGAATTTTGTCAACTTCCTGCTCAACCAGAAGGAGAAAAAGAGCATGTAAGTCAAATTGATCATAGAGTTTGAAATTACTATAATTGCTACAGTTCAGAACTTGATAAATTTAAGAAACTGAGAGCAAATTCAGTCACTAACAACAACTATAATAGAATCAAAAACTGTCACAGGTCTAATGTCATTCCGGAGGAAGATCCAGGTGCTTGCTTGTACAACAATCTCCTGAAAAAGCTTGCACTGTGCATCCGCAGCAAGGGACACAGATCCATGTGAGTTCATTCTGTGAAGATATTAACTTCAATATGAACTTCAATATGAATTGTTGCCAAATGATTTATTGTGTCATCTTATTATAAGATTTTCCAATTTGTTTCCTTACTACAGGACCCAGTGATGTTTTAAAGAATATCAGCAAATGACCAACATAGGCGAGAGAATGATGCAAAGAGAAACCTGAAGTCAACCACAACATTGTGACAATTTCGAAAAAAATTGCTGCTTTCTATTTTGTTGTGAATCCAGAATGTCTTACCTTTTTCATAAATAATTGCTAAGGTGAAATTAAATTATTGAACTATTAAACAAAGACTGGCCTCACTTGGTAGTAATTTCATCTCGCATTTAGCATGAGAAACATTTCACAAAAGTAACAAATGAAATGGCAAAAAATCTTACACAGTAATATTTTCACAAATGTCAAACATTTCCACAAATGTTACACCTTAAAAAAAGGGTCCTACTGGTCCTATTGAAAGAATAACATGGTCCTTTGCATTTCTTGAGAAGAAGAAGCTTCATAGACCACTAAATAGGCAACAACTAGAACAGAGTTTGCTACATGGCTTTATTATAGTCATTTTTGTCCAACCGGGGGGTTTGGACAAAACTGGGCCCCCCCTCATTAGCCTCTTGCCGAGGCAGTAAGTGACAGTATTCAACTCTAGATGAATGGTGAGCCAACCTTTTCGGTTTGAAGAGAAGACATGGGTAAATAAATGGAGGTAGGACGAAATAAGATGGAAGAAAGTGGAACATATTATTCATAAATATGGAGTGGGGGATTGCACAAGCCTTCTGGAAGATTTGGTGAAGGAAAGTGAACGTGAAGATAGTGAGGGTGAATTAATTGTGGTGGCAGGTGCGGTGATGACTGCCGGGAAGGAGCTCAGTGTGGAGAGATAAGCGGTGTAGTGAGGAAGGTTGGCGCCAAGTGGAAAAAAGGGGATAATCTCCGGAGCAGGGAGCCGTTGAAAGGAGTGATAGCGGGGTGGCGTTAAGTGTTGAGGATCAGTTGAAATTCAAGATTCCCGGTGTCTGTGACGCCCGCCGTACAGTGGGGCAAAAAAGTATTTAGTCAGCCACCAATTGTGCAAGTTCTCCCACTTACAAAGATGAGAGAGGCCTGTACATTTCATCATAGGTACACTTAAACTATGACAGACGAAATGAGAAAAGAAAATCCAGAAAATCACATTGTAGGATTTTTAATGAATTTATTTGCAAATTATGGTGGAAAATAAGTATTTGGTCACCTACAAACATGCAAGATTTCTGGCTCTCACAGACCTGTAACTTATTCTTTAAGAGGCTCCTCTGTCCTCCACTCGTTATCTGTATTAATGGCACCTGTTTGAACTTGTTATCAGTATAAAATACACCTGTCCACAACCTCAAACAGTCACACTCCAAACTCCACTATGGCCAAGACCAAAGAGCTGTCAAAGGACACCAGAAACAAAATTGTAGACCTGCACCAGGCTGGGAAGACTGAATCTGCAATAGGTAAGCAGCTTGGTTTGAAGAAATCAACTGTGGGAGCAATTATTAGGAAATGGAAGACATACAAGACCACTGATAATCTCCCTCGATCTGGGGCTCTACGCAAGAAGTTCTTGATCACAAGAACGGTGAGCAAAACGGTGAGCAAAAATCCTAGAACCACAGGACCAAAGTAACAAAGCCTACCATCAGTAAAACACTACGCCGCCAGGGACTCAAATCCTGCAGTGCCAGACGTGTCCCCCTGCTTAAGCCAGTACATGTCCAGGCCCGTCTGAAGTTTGCTAGAGAGCATTTGGATGATCCAGAAGAAGATTGGGAGAATGTCATATGGTCAGATGAAACCAAAATATAACTTTTTGGTAAAAACTCAACTCGTCGTGTTTGGAGGACAAAGAATGCTGAGTTGCATCCAAAGAACAACATACCTACTGTGAAGCATGGGGGTGGAAACATCATGCTTTAGGGCTGTTTTTCTGCAAAGGGACCAAGACGACTGATCTGTGTAAAGGAAAGAATGAATGGGGGCATGTATCGTGAGATTTTGAGTGAAAACCTCCTCCCATCAGCAAGGGCATTGAAGATGAAACGTGGCTGGGTCTTTCAGCATGACAATGATCCCAAACACACCGCCCGGGCAACGAAGGAGTGGCTTCGTAAGAAGCATTTCAAGGTCCTGGAGTGGCCTAGCCAGTCTCCAGATCTCAACCCCATAGAAAATCTTTGGAGGGAGTTGAAAGTCCGTTTTGCCCAGCAACAGCCCCAAAACATCACTGCTCTAGAGGAGATCTGCATGGAGGAATGGGCCAAAATACCAGCAACAGTGTGTGAAAACCTTGTGAAGACTTACAGAAAACGTTTGGCATCTGTCATTGCCAACAAAGGGTATATAACAAAGTATTGAGATAAACTTTTGTTATTGACCAAATACTTATTTTCCACCATAATTTGCAAATAAATTAATTAAAAAAAATGTGAATTTCTGGATTTTTTAAAATAATTTTGTCTGTCATAGTTGAAGTGTACATATGATGAAAATTACAGGCCCCTCTCATCTTTTTAAGTGGGAGAACTTGCACAATTGGTGGCTGACTAAATATTTTTTTGCCCCACTGTATGTTGCGGTTGAGAGCGTGGGGGAAACAGAGAAGACATTGTCTGTCCTGCTGAGTTTTGATGTAGTCTTTGCCCGACAAGGTCAAATTAGGAAATGTAAATTATCCCATGAGAGCTTTTGTTCTGAAAATACTTTTTGGGCATGTTGTAGCAGTGTGTAGGAGGGGGATTCGAGTTGGATTAACACTCCAAACAGCCTACCCGACAGCTCGGTGGTGTCCGCATGGTCCTAAAGCACACCCTTATGGCGTTTAATATCACATTCCAATGATAAAAATGGGGGGGGGGACAGAAATGCAATTTCAGAATGTGTGGGGGGACACTTTTCCCCAGTGAAAGTTGCGCCCCTGGTGTTAGTTGTCGGGGTTCCCATGGGGCTGGAGATTGGAGGTGTCCGGTGAGAGAAAAGAAGGTTGAGGTTGTCAGGGTTAGAGTAGTACAGAAAGTGTCATATGCCGAAGCAGTGAAGAGAGTGGTAGAGGAAGATGGTTACAGGTTGAGAGATACTGAGAGGATTCCTGTGAGTAGGCAGAAACCAAGAGAGCGTGATGGGAAGAGTATGTGCTTCAGTAAGGTGGGCTTTTTAGCATGTATAGCCATGGTTGTCAGTTGTACTGCAGAAATTGATTGGATATCACAGAAAATAGAGGTTGTGGTGGTAGCGGCTGAGAAGTACTTGGGATTGGGAGGATTTACTGCAGAACAGTTGCAGTGGGTGTTGCGTGGTAGTGTTCTGTCCTCCCAGATCCATTGGTCTGGAGTAGGATTGGATAGGGTTAAATAGTGGAATGGGGTGGTGTTTTTTTAATATATATTTTTATAAAGGTCTAACAGTAGGCAGGGAAATTTTTATTTTCCTTTTCCCCAATTTTGTATTACCTTATCAATAATTTTATGCAGGTAGGCCGTGAACGGCCTCACACACCAGTACAGTAGGTAGCGGTGTATCCACCTAAAAGTTGGATGTTATCCACCAACTAAATCCCGAAGAAGAAGAAGAAGAAGCCATGGATGCCCTGGTGACAGTTAGTACAGAGATAGCCAAGGCCCTGACAATAAAAGAGGAGTTTTGTGTATTTTGACATTGAGACAGCTTACGATACCATGTGGAGGGAAGGGTTATTGATCAACTTGAGTGCATTGGGGGACGTCTGTATAACTGGATCATGGACTTGTTCGATAGAGTCATACAGGTGAGGGTGGGGTCAGAATTGTCAATGCGGTTTGAAGTGGACAGTGGTACTCCTCAGCGAAGTGTCGTTACTCCTGTGCTGTTGACCTTGATGATATATTACGTATTTAAGGAGGTGGGACAGGGAATGGATGTGGCATTGTATGCTGATGATGGGGCTGTATGGAAGAGAGGTGGGAATGTGAAATATGTGAGGAGGAAGATGCTAGATACTGTGGGAGTTGTGGACGATTGGTCTCTAACATGGGGGTTTAGGATGTGTGTGGCCAAGTCCTACATTAATGCTGTTTTCTAGGAGGAAGGTTAAATATGTTAGGCTGCAAATGTAGGGTCAGGATATAGGTAGGGTGTCTGGATTTAAGTATTTAGTTATGTGGTTTGATAAGAGGCGAGATATGAGATATGTTGAGTATATTCTAATTAAGTGTAGGAAGGTGCTGAACCGCATGAAAGCAATGGCAGGTTATGGTTGGGGGTTGGATAGACAAACACTGTTGATTATGTACCAGGCATTGATCATGTCATGTTTGGATTATGGGTGCTTTGTATATGGATCGGCAGCCAAAACAGTAGTACAGCGGCTGGTTAGGATACAGTCAAGGGCCCTGAAATTGTTGAGGTTTTGCAGATGGATAGTGGGGAATTGCCACTGAGGATAAAGCGGGACAAACATCATTAGCATACTGGAGAAGGCTGAAAGGGAGTTCAGAAGGACATCCTGTGGTCATGGCAACCTGGGAATGCTGGGAGCAAGGAGGGGATAAGCAGAGGGCATACGGGTGGACAATCGGGCAGAAGGTAGTAGAATATTGACTGGGGGAGAGAGAGATAGGACTGGCAATTGCATTGGGGAATGTTCCTGCTTGGCTGTTTCGAAAACCAAGTGAAGATGTGGACATGATTGAAGGCAGGAAAGAATGGGGTGAAGACGTGAGATGGTGTGTGGAGAGATGTATATATAATTAGCTTTATTTGTTTTTAAGGATATAAACAGACGGTTCAAAGGATCTAGTCAGTGGAAGGGTGGGGGCTGGGATGTATATCCCATGTTTCAATGTTAGAGTATGTAAGTGGTTAACTGATTGTGTCAATGTATGTGGCAGAATTGATGGCCATGATTATAGGTTTGAGGCTAATCTGAAAACAAGGCTCCCTAAATTTTATCAGCATATCGAATGCGCAACCCGGGGTGGCAAAACCCTGGATCATTGTTATTCTAACTACCCCGACGCATATAAAGCCCTCCCCGCCCTCCTTTCGGAAAATCTGACCACGACTCTATTTTATTGCTCCCAGCCTATAGACAGAAACTAAAATAGGAAGCGCCCGTGCTCAGGTCTGTTCAACGCTGGTCTGAACAATCGGATTCCACGCTTCAAGATTGCTTAGATCACGTGCACTGTGATATGTTCATCATAGCGTCAGACAATAACACTGATGAATACGCTGATTCGATGAGTGAGTTCATTAGCAAGTGCATAGGTGATGTTGTACCCACAGCATCTTTTAAAACATTCCCCAACCAGAAACTGTGGATTGATGGCAGCATTCGCGCAAAACTGAAAGCGCGAACCACTGCTTTTAATCAGGGCAAGGTGACCGGAAACATGACCGAATACAAACAATGTAGCTATTCCCTCAGCAAGGCAATCAAACAAGCTAAGCGTCAGTATAGAGACAAAGTAGAGTCGCAATTCAACGGCTCAGACACGAGAGGTATGTGGCAGGGTCTACAGTCACTCACGGACTACAAAAGGAAAACCAGCCCTGTCACGGACCACGATGTCTTGCTCCCAGACAAACTAAACAACTTATTTGCTCGCTTTGAGGACAACACAGTGCCACTGACAAGGCCCGCTACCAAAACCTGCGGGCTCTCCTTCACTGCAGCCAACGTGAGTAAAACATTTAAATGTGTTAACCCTTGCAAGGCTGCCAGCCCAGACGGCATCCCCAGCCGCGTCCTCAGAGCATGCGCTGACCAGCTGGCTGGTGTGTTTACGGACATATTCAATCAATCCTTATCCCAGTCTGCTGTTCCCACATGCTTCAAGAGGGACACCATTGTTCCTGTTCCCAAGAAAGTGAAGGTAACTGAGCTAAATGACTAAATGACTACACAATCTTCGGCAAAATCATTCGCAAGGAGATTCCTGCAAAAATATTATTTGCTTTGAGAGACGAGTCAAGGACCATATCACGTCCACCCTACCTGACACCCTAGACCCACTCCATTTTGCTTACCGCCCCAATAGGTCCACAGACGACGCAATCGCAATCACATTGCACACTGCCCTAACCCATCCGGACAAGAGGAATACCTATGTAAGAATGCTGTTCATCGACTACAGCTCAGCATTTAACACCATAGCATCCTCCAAACTCGTCATTAAGCTCGAGACCCAGGGTCTCGACTCCGGCCTGTGCAACTGGGTCCTGGACTTCCTGACGGGCCACCCCCAGTGCGTTCTCAGCCCTCTCCTGTACTCCCTGTTCACCCATGACTGCGTGGCCATGCACACCTCCAACTCAATCATCAAGTTTGCAGACGACACAACAGTGGTAGGCTTGATTACCAACAACGACGAGACGACCTACAGGGAGGAGGTGAGGGCCCTATCCACATCAACAGGACAGTAGTGGAGAAGGTGGAAAGTTTTAAGTACCTCGGCGTACACATCACGGACAAACTGAAATGGTCCACCCACACAGACAGTGTGGTGATGAAGGCGCTGCAGCGCCTCTTCAACCTCAGGAGGCTGAAGAAATTTGTCTTGTCACCACAAACACTCACAAACTTTTACCAAATGTAGTGGAAATTTCCTGTATTACCAAATCTTGAGAGAGCAAACCACACACAAGTCAGAGCTATCCTAAAGTCCATCTTTAATTATATGAGCTCCATCACAACCCTTTGACTCTCAGATCAATTCAGTGTCTATGAATTAATTCTCTGAGAGTGCTTACACATTGCAACTGAGATCCTTTATAGCAAAGACAAACATAGCCAGACAGCATTGGCTATAAATTATCGTTCAGCTTTGGTCTCCTAAACTATGTTCTTATCTCGCTCTTGGTACCACTCAGGACTAAAAACACTACCTCTTCCAATGGCATATATCAAATACACCCCCTCCTGGACAAGATCACAGAGAGACAGTGACTGGCACGCAGACATTGTGGAGCCAAGAGATAATTAGTTCCCCCTCAATCATCCCTTCACATGGTTTGAAAGATACGTTTACACATGACACATTTACAGATAAGACTAACCAGACCTCTCCCCTCTCTGGGCCCAAGTAACTTTTTCCCACATAAGCATGCTATAAAATGAATAAAACATCTTATTTATAAATGTTACCAAAATAATTCTGATTCTGCCACAACACAATGCACAATTGAGAGCATCCTGTCGGGCTGCATCCCCGCCTGGTACTTCAACTCCTCCGCCCACAACCGTAAGGCTCTCCAGAGGGTAGTGAGGTCTGCACAACTCATCACCGGGGGCAAACTACCTGCCCTCCAGGATACCTACACCACCCGATGTTACAGGAAGGCCAAAAAGATCATCAAGGGCAACAACCACCCGAGCCACTGCCTGTTCACCCCGCTATCATCCAGAAGACGAGGTCAGTACAGGTGCATCAAAGCAGGGACCGAGAGACTGAAAAACAGCTTCTATCTCAAGGCCATCAGACTGTTAAACAGCCATCACTAACATTGAGTGGCTGCTGCCAACATACTGACTGATCTCTAGCCACTTTAATAATGAAAAAATGATGTAATAACTGTATTACTAGCCACTTTAAACAATGCCACTTTATATAATGTTTACATACCTTACATTACTCATCTCATATGTATACACTGTACTCTATACCATCTCCTGCATCTTGCCTATGCCGTTCGGCTATCGCTCATTCATATATTTTTATGTACATATTCTTATTCATTCCTTTACACTTGTGTGTATAAGGTAGTTGTTGTGAAATTGTTAGGTTAGATTACTTGTTAGATATTACTGCATGGTCGGAACTAGAAGCACAAGTATTTCTCGACACTTGCATTAACAAATCAAATCAAATTTTATTTGTCACATACACATGGTTAGCAGATGTTAATGCGAGTGTAGCGAAATACATCTGCTAACCATGTGCATGTGACAAATAACATTTTATTTGATTTTGAGATGGGTGGAGGAGGAGGTAAAACCACTGAGTGATGATCTGCTCTGATTCGGCTGAAGTGTTGAGTAGTGTGAAGACGGAGAAAGGAGACTTGTTTTGTGGAGATGATAGTGCTGTTAATGGGATTGGAGAGGATGGGAGTGGTGACAAGCTTTTGTTGTGTTTCCGTCCATGTGGGTGTGGAGGGTAATGAGAAGGCTGATGTGATTGCTAAGAGTGCTGTGAGGCAAGAGAGGGTAACTATTCAGGTCCCAATGGGTCGCAGGGAAGTCAAGTCCTTGTTCGGGGCTAAAGGGCTCAATCTTAGGCAAAGGGAGTGGGATGCTAGTAGTAAAGGGGAGGCAATTTTATAGCATGCATCGGTCAGTAAAGGAAGAGGTGGGGAGTATGGGATGTGGGAGAGAGGAAGTTGTGTGGAGTAGACTGCAGTTTGGGCACACAGGTTTGAATGCCACATTAATGATGATAGAGAGACATGAAACAGGTCTGTGTGACGAGTGTTTACACAGGTTTGAATGCCACATTAATGATGATAGGGAGACATGAAACAGGTCTGTGTGATGAGTGTTTAGTGGAGGAAACGGTGGAGCATGTGTTGATATTTTGTGAATTGTATGACATAGATGGGGGAGATTGTGTGAAAGGGTTGGGGTTTGGGTGGTGTATTTCGGGGGAGGGAAGTGGTGTCTCGGGCTCTATTTCTCCTTCTTAGAGGAACAGGACTAATTAAGATAATTTAATATAGTTAGACCGTGGCTTCCCTCACCCTCCAGTACCGTAGGTGGCGGTGTATGCACCTTGAACGTTGGATGCGATTTGCAAACTCAATCCCAAAGAAGGAGAAGTTACTTCTGGGTAAAGAAGCAAGTGTAGTCAGTTAGCTCTCAAATGTCACAAAGAGTGTGATATTAGTCGATTTCAGAGATGTGTGCATGGAAAGTATTATTGAATAGGTACGGAATGCCGACACTCATCACATGGCTGCAATGACCAAAAAAGCATTTTTAGCATGTTACTTTGACCGTTCAACTGGAAACCTACTAGCTAGCATAACAGTAGTAGTGTCATATTTTTGCTTGCTAACGTTAGTCCTTTTTTTTGACACCAACAAGATGTATAGGAGAGGAGTAGGTGGGGAGCTATCGCCAAAAAGTAGCTTGCAGAGGTAATTTGTTTGCCGTCATGTTGTCTATAAATGAATGTGCCCATATACAAAATGTAAATAATCAAGTCATGGCATTGCAGTCATTTTCATTAGCAGCAAGAAATACAAACATCTTAGCCAAAACACTCTATTTTCTGTAGGTCAAGTTTCAAGAGCGGGGGACAGTTCTAGCTGAGGATCAAATTGTTCAAGTAAGCCTGAACAATAAGCCCAATAAGTCGTGTGGGTGTGCAAGTGTGTCTACTTTGGAATGCTATTTAATCCATGTAGGTAATCAACTTGCTGCCATTGTAGAAAGATCTAACCATCATGGTCTTTCAGATGTCAAAACAGATGGAGACCTTCAAATCTAACCTTGAGGAATTTGCCAGCAAGCACAAACAAGGCGGCAGGGTAGCCTAGTGGTTAGAGCGTTGGACTAGTAACCGAAAGGTTGCAAGTTCGAATCCCAGAGCTGACAAGGCACAAATCTGTCGTTCTGCCCCTGAACAGGCAGTTAACCCACCCACCCTATTGGTTAGTCTTATCTTTTTGGCCGTCATTGAAAATAAGAATTTGTTCTTAACTGACCTACCTGGTAAAATAAAATTTTAAAAAATAAAAGAGTTCCCAGTTCCAGGAGATGTGTGCCACCATTGGCGTCGACCCACTTGCCTGTGAGGATCATAACTGTCGTTTTTTTTGCTCTAATTCGTTAATTGAATACATTCTGAGTCATTTTTTTATGCATGCTCCATGAGGCTCATGCTCTGTATTTATTCAATTAACGCAACCAGTTGAGGGTTTTCTGTGTCATTGACAGCTGGCAAAGGCTTTTGCTGGCAAAGCCAAAGGCTTTTGGAGATGCTTGGTTTGGGTGACTTCTATTACGAGCTGGGTGTGCAGATCATTGAAGTATGTCTGGCCCTGAAACACATAAATGGAGGTGAGGCTTCTTTGGAACATACTCAAGGGTCATAGCAAAACACTGCATTTGTAATGTGCCTTTCATTTATGTTTTATCTCTGTTTTAGGACTTATTACCCTGGATGAGCTCCAGTACAGAGCGGGTGCATCATTGGGGCAGCAGGGTAGCCTAGTGGTTAGAGCGTTGGACTAGTAACCGGAAGGTTGCGAGTTCAAACCCCCGAGCTGACAAGGTACAAATCTGTTCCTAGGCTGTCATTGAAAATAATAATTTGTTCTTAACTGACTTGCCTGGTAAACGTAAAATAAATAAAAAAGGGAAGGGGGAAATCTGCTCAGGATGTGAGCCAGTACCATCAGACAAATATTTGAAATGATGCATTCAATTGTCTCCTAAGAAATGCAGGAAGTCAACATGTATGATCATATTTAATACAATTACACTTTTGTGCAATTTCATTATGAAGTCAAAATTGTATCTGTTCTCCACTCCAGAGATGACTTGGTGGCGGGCCATAAAGAAGCTGAAAGCAATGGGGTGATTGGGGTGATTCCTGTTGGAAGCTCTTACCTTGTGCAGTCAGTGCCAGCAGAGCTGTGGTACTTCAGCTGGCTGAGGTAATCCTTCATTTCACCTTTTCAATCTGTATCGTGTGGCTACCTAATCCGTTATTAGGCTAAATGAGTTGACAAAAATTTCTCAGAATACTGATTGTGAGATTAGAGGGCACTGTTTGATTTTTCTTGTGAGCGATTACCAACATCATGCTTGGGTCCAGAACATGCTACACGGATACTTGCTTTTGCATGAGTCATTTAGAGGACTGCAAATATGGTGCCAGATGTCATGAATATTTGTTTTTCTGCCAATTTTCAGAAGAAGGGCTACATTTCAGTGAGTGAGATCAGGGAGTCTATCAAGTGGGAGCGAGAGCGTGTCTCAAGTGCTGGTAAGTTTAGGAGGAGGCGATGTTGTAGTACTCGAGTCTGGTCTTGAGACCACATATTTAGTGTCTTGGTCTTGTCTCTGTGTCGGATATATTTTTACTCGGTCTTGACTCTCTCTCGTACAATGAGGACTCGTAATTTCTTGCAGAGACCAGCGGAGTGAAAAATTCCTAATTATCAGCTCCCATTCAGTCAGCCCATAAAACCGCTTCGCCAGGCCAAATATTCACACTCCTTTCATGACACATTAATATCCACACTCCTTTCATGACACATAAATATCTTATTTATTCGTAACATTACTGTCCTTTACTTTCGTTGAAAAATATCATTAAACTTTGTCAGAATTTCCTTGATTCGTTGGTAGGGAAGAGTGGGGGACATTGTGTGAAATTTGGACGCTCACTATCAGTAAGGGGAGACTTGGGGAAGTTGTAACATATTTCATCCTATTATCTATTCTAGATCTGTCAGGGTTAGTGGCAGGTAGTCTAGTTGTTAAGAGCATTGGGCCAGTAACCGAAAGGTCGCTGGTTCAGAATCTGCTGTTCTGCCCTTAACTGCCTTGGTCAACTCTTATTATTGTGGCGATATGACACAATTACAACCATGGTCTTGAATTGGACTCACATTTTTCTAGTCTTGACTTGGCCTCGCTGCCCTCCCGGTCTTGGTCTTGACTTGGTCTCGATTTGCTCTGGTCTCAAACACAACCCTGGGAGGAGGATATTTTACAGAAGGAAATTGTTAGCTACACACTAATTAGGACTGACAAAGGACCATAGAACCATGGTTATTGATTTAGTTTTAGCTCCCCACCTATGGAGCCAGATACCTGCCAAAAAGTTGAACGTACGCATCATTAGGATTGGAAGAAAAGCCATGCGTAAATGTGAAATTTCACAAAAAACACCGTTACGATTACGGACTAACATTTTAGGCTTGAATAAATCTTGTGTTGCTGGGGTCTGTAATAATGAATCATAACCAGTAGTGTCTAACAGGAATAATGAAAAACAACCAGTAGAGGTCGACCGATTAATCGGAATGGCCGATTAATTAGGGCCGATT
Source organism: Oncorhynchus clarkii lewisi (assembly GCF_045791955.1). Lineage (NCBI taxonomy): Eukaryota > Metazoa > Chordata > Actinopteri > Salmoniformes > Salmonidae > Oncorhynchus > Oncorhynchus clarkii. The sequence goes on from NC_092166.1 coordinate 44,566,029, forward strand.
TCAAGTTTTCATAACGCCGGTTTGCCGATTTTTATTATTATTATTTTTACACCTTTATTTAATCTTTATTTAACTAGGAAAGTCAGTTAAGAACACATTCTTATTTTCAATGATGGCCTAGGAACGGTGGGTTAACTGCCTCGTTCAGGGGCAGAAAGACAGATTTTCACCTTGTCAGCTCGGGGGATCCAATCTTGCAACCTTACAGTTAACTAGTCTAACGCAATAACGACCTGCCTCTCTCTCGTTGCACTCCACAAGGAGACAGCCTGTTACGCAAATGCAGTAAGCCAGGGTAAGTTGCTAGCTAGCATTAAACCTATCTTATAAAAAACAATCAATCATAATCACTAGTTAACTACACATGGTTGATGATATTACTAGATATTATCTAGCGTGTCCTGTCTTGCATATAATCTGACTGAGCATACAAGTATCTAAGTATCTGACTGAGCGGTGGTAGGCAGAAGCAGGCGCGAAAACATGAATTCAAACAGCACTTTCGTGCGTTTTGCCAGCAGCTCTTCATTGCGCTGTTTATGACTTCAAACCTATCAACTCCTGAGATGAGGCTGGTGTGACCGAAGTGAAATGGCTGTCTAGTTAGCGTGCGCTAATAGCGTTTCAAACTTCACTTGCTCTGAGCCTTGGGGTGGTTGTTTCCCTTGCTCTGCATGGGTAACGCTGCTTCGATGTGGTGGCTGTTGTCGTTGTGTTGCTGGTTCAAGCCCAGGGAGGAGCGAGGAGAGGGACGGAGGCTATACTGTTACACTGGCAATACTAAAGTGCCTATAAGAACATCCAATAGTCAAAGGTTAATGAAATACAAATGGTATAGAGGGAAATAGTCCTATAATAACTACAACCTAAAACATCTTACCTGGGAATATTGAAGACTCATGTTAAAAGGAACCACCAGCTTTCATATGTTCTCATGTTCTGAGCAAGGAACTGAAACGTTAGCTTTCTTACATAGCACATATTGCACTTTTACGTTCTTCTCAAACACTTTATTTTTGCATTATTTAAACTAAATTGAACATGTTTCATTATCTACTTGAGGCTAAATTGATTTTATTGATGTATTATATTAAGTTAAAATAAGTGTTCATTCAGTATTGTTGTAATTGTCACTATTACAAATACTTTTTTTTTTTAATTGGCCGATTAATCGGTATCGACTTTTTTGGTCCTCCAATAATCGGTATCGGCGTTGAAAAATCATAATCAGTCGACCTCTAATGACCAGTAGTGTCTACCAGGAATAATGAAACATAGGAATAATGAAACATAACCAGTAGTACAGTGCCTTGCAAAAGCATTCATCCCGCTTGGAGTTTTTCCTATTTTGTTGCATTACAACCTGTAATTTAAATAGATTTTTATTTGGATTTCATTTAATGAACAACAGAGTCCAAATTGGTGAAGTGAAATGAAAAAAAATACTTTGTGCGTGAAGTTGTGCGTGAATATGTATTCACCCCCTTTGCTATGAAGCCCTAAATAAGATCTGGTGCAACCAATTACCTCCAGATGTCACATAATTAGTTAAATAAAGTCCACCTGTGCAATCTAAGTGTCACATGATCTGTCACATGATCTCAGTATATATACACCTGTTCTGAAAGGCCCCAGAGTCTGCAACACCACTAAGCAAGGGGCACCACCAAGCAGGCAGCACCATGAAGACCAAGGAGCTCTCTAAACAGGTCAGGGACAAAGTTGTGGAGAAGTACAGGATCAGGGTTGGGTTATAAAAATAAGATCCCAAACTTTGAACATCCCAGGGAGCAACATTAAATCCACGATTAAAAAATGTAAAGAAAATGTCACCACAACAAACCTGCCAAGAGAGGGCCGCCCACCAAAACTCACGGACCAGGCAAGGAGGGCAGTAATCAGAGAGGCAACAAAGAGACCAAAGATAACCCTGAAGGAGCTGCAAAGCTCCACAGCGGAGATTGGAGTATCTGTCCATAGGACCACTTTAAGCTGTACACTCCACAGAGCTGGGCTTTACGGAAAAGAGTGGCCAGAAGAAAAGCCAATATTTAAAGAAAAAAATGAGCAAATATGTTTGGTGTTCGCCAAAAGGCATGTGGGAGACTCCCAAACATATGGAAGAAGGTACTCTGTTTAGATGAGACTAAAATGTAGCTTTTTGGCCATCAAGGAAAACGCTAATGTCTGGCATAAACCCAACTCATCACCCCGAGAACATCACCCCCACAGTGAAGCATGGTGTTGATAGCATCATGCTGTGGGTATGTTTTTCATCGGCAGGGACTGGGAAACTGGTCAGAATTGAGGGAGTGATGGATGGCGCTAAATAGAGGGAAATTATTGAGGGAAAACTGTTTCAGTCTTCCAGAGATTTGAGACTGGGACGGAGGTTCACCTTCCAGCAGGACAATAACCCTAAGCATATAAGCATACTGCTAAAGCAACACTCGAGTGGTTTAAGGGGAAACATTTTAATGTCTTGGAATGGCCTAGTCAAAGCCCAGACCTCAATCCAATTGAGAATCTGTGGGATGACTTAAAGATTGCTGTACACCAGCGGAACCCATCTGATTTGAAGGAACAGTTTTGCCTTGAAGAATGGGCAAAATTCTCAGTGGCTAGATGTGCCAAGCTTATAGAGACATACACCAAGAGACTTGCAGCCTTAATTGCTGCAAAAGGTGGCTCAAAGGTATTGACTTTTGGGGCGTGAATAGTTATGCACGCTCAAATGTTTTGCGTCTTCAAAGTTGTAGGCATGTTGTGTAAATCAAACGATACAAACCCCCCAAAAAATCTATTTTAATTCCAGGTTGTAAAGGCAACAAAATAGGAAAAATGCCAAGGGGGGTGAATACTTTCACAAGCCACTGTATCTACCAGTAATAATGAAACAGAATAATAATAATAGATGTTTGGTGAATCTATGAATTTACAGTGGGGCAAAAAAGTATTTAGTCAGCCACCAATTGTGCAAGTTCTCCCGCTGTCTGGCATAAGCGTATAACCACACTTTACAATAACTCTGTTGCAGTGGTCTCCGTATAGGCTGTTCCCTCCATCACGACACTGCTGCCGTGTTGAAGAGCTTGTGATCTCTATGCAGCACCATGCGCTTTCGGAAAAGCACCCTTCAGCCTCAGAAGATGCCATTCTGCAGGCATGCAGTCATAGTCATTATACTCTAATGTAGGCCTATTTGCCTACTAGCCAAATTAAGTGCAGAGCATGCATGATGCATACAACTTGTAATTTCAACATATTTGAAGATTTAATTCATCCTCCATTCAGTTTGTTCCGTCAGTATGTCATCAAGTCAGTCATTTGTCTGAGTTCCAATAGAAATTAAATCAAAGAGAATAGAACAGTCTTACCCATTTGTTTATTGAAATCAATGTGTATTCTACATTCTCCAAAGTTATTTTAGCCTATTACTTTAATAATTCAATGTTTAATTTAGGCCTATTCAAATAAAAAAAATAGGCCTTCAACTTGTAGGCATTGCAATTTAGGCTATAATTTTGGGTACTGGTATCTTGCGGACATATTTTGGAACTCCCATTTGTGTTTTATAACTGGATAGGGCTCACCTTAAACCTTAAAGAGACCCTAGCTCATAGGCCTCTAAATAAATGTTGAACAAAATAGTTGAAGAAGCATGTGCTTTGGCTGATATGGAAAACAGATTTGGCAATAAGAATAGGCTATAGACAGTCTTGACCATTTGGGACCTCTTGTCTATTTCGCTCATATAAGAATATTTTGAAGATAAATAATCTGACATTGACATCATTTGAGTAAATTTTAGGTGTACCTGTGGATGTATTTCAAGGCCTACCTTCAAACTCAGTGCCTCTTTGCTTGACATCATGGGAAAATCAAAAGAAATCAGCCAAGACCTCAGGAAAAAAATGTAGATCTCCACAAGTCTGGTTCATCCTTGGGAGCAATTTTCAAACACCTGAAGGTACCATGTTCATCTGTACAAACAATAGTATGCAAGTATAAACACCATGGGACCACGCAGCCGTCATACCTCTCAGGAAGGAGACGCGTTCTGTCTTCTAGAGATGAACGTACTTTTTTGCGAGAAGTGCAAATCAATCCCAGAACAACAGCAAAGGACATTGTGAAGATATAGATACAAAAGTATCCTATATCGAGTCCCATATCGACATAACCTGAAAGGCCGCTCAGCAAGGAAGAAGCCACTGCTCCAAAACCACCATAAAAAAGCTAGACTATAAAGATCATATTTTTTGGAGAAATGTCCTCTGGTCTGATGAAACAAAAATAGAACTGTTTGGCCATAATGACCATCGTTATGTTTGGAGGAAAAGGGGGGGGGGGGCTTGCAAGCTGAAGAACAACCATCCCAACCGTGAAGCACGGGGGTGGCAGCATCATGTTGTGGGGGTGCTTTGCTGCAGGAGGGACTGGTGCACATCACAAAACAGATGACATCATGAGGAAGGGAAATGATGTGGATATATTGAAGCAACATCTTAAGACATCAGTCAGGAAGGTAAAGCTTGGTCGCAAATGTGTCTTCCAAATGGACAATGACCCCAAGCATACTTCCAAAGTTGTGGCAAAATGGCTTAAGGACAACAGTCAAAGTATTGGAGTGGCCATCACAAAACCCTGACCTCAAGCCTATATACAATTTGTGGACAGAACTGAAAAAGCGTGTGTGAGCAAGGAGGCCTACAAACCTGACTCAGTTACACCAGCTCTGTCAGGAGGAATGGGCCAAAATTCACCCAATTTATTGTGGGAAGCTTGTGGAAGGCTACCTGAATCGTTTGACCCAAGTTAAACAATTTAAAGGCAATGCTACCAAATACTAATTGAGTGTATGTCAACTTTTGACCCACTGGGAATGTGATGAAAGAAATATAAGCTGAAATCATTCTCTCTACTATTATTCTGACATTTCACATTCTTAAAATAAAGTGGTGATCCTAACTGACCTAAGACATGGAATTTTTACTAGAATTAAATGTCAGGAATTGAAAAACTGCGTTTAAATGTATTTGGCTAAGGTGTATGTAAACTTCCGACTTCAACTGTACCTCCCAGCATAACATCAATTTTTCTCCCCTTGATTTACTTTGGAGTCTGTGTTATTGGAGAATGACAACTACTAACACTCAGGACAGGTTATAGCCAAGCCTTTGTAACGGATGTGAAACGGCTAGTTTAGTTAGCGGTGGTGCAGCGCTAAATAGCGTTTCAATCGGTGACGTCACTTGCTCTGAGACCTTGAAGTAGTAGTTCCCCTTGCTGTGCAAGGGCCGAGGCTTTTGTGGAGCGATGGGTAACGATGCTTCGAGGGTGACTGTTGTTGATGTGTGCAGAGGGTCCCTGGTTCGAGCCCGGGTATGGGCGAGGGGACGGTTTAAAGTTATACTGTTACACCTTAACCAACATTTTGTTTTGTCTCATTTATTGATATAGATATAGCCTCTGTGTGATGGGGTTGTGCAACGCAAATGGCTATAACAAGCCTACCTACCAAGTGGAATTCACTAATACAACAATCAAAATGTCTAATATAAGGCCTACACTCCGTGCTCTTAAAATCTGTGAAAAATCTTAAAACCGCCACGCAGCTATAAATATGTATTATGCAATTATATGGCAATTATATAACACAACAGCATGGCATATTTAGAGAACGGAATAGGCCTAGCCTAAATCATATTTACATTCTATTTTGCAGCTCAGGCGGTTATTCTAGACAAGGTTTTTCTTTGTATTTATCATTCTCGCACAAGTAATTTGCTGAAGTCCCAAGCCTATACTACGTAATCTACTTGTATAACGTTGTTATTGAATGCAGTTCTAAAACAAGTTCTAGACTTTTATTTTGGAAATGAAACCTGAAGCTGCAAAGCAACTAACATCTGGGCTAGAGTTGCTTGATTGACGAGCTACATTCAGTTCATGTTCTTTGCAGATGCCACATTACTGACAAAAGATTGTACGCATAAAAAAAATATCTGTAACCGTGTAAAGTAAGAATTGAAAAGTGTAAATGTTCATTCATAGTCGTAACACAGGTTTTGTACATTTACAGATCAATTGTAACGTTTACATTTCATGTTTCAGACATGGCTTTTTTTACTATCTTAACAATTTATGTATGGATTTTCTTATGATCCTAATGATATGTACGTTCAATCTTTTGGCAAGTATCTGGCTCTATACCCACCATCCTAACACACTCCTTGTTGTCTTAGGAACACCTGTTGAAAGAGGGCTTGGCATGGTTGGACTCCCAAGCTTCTGGAGAGCCACAGTATTGGCTGCCAGCCCTCTTCTCGGAGTTGACTTCCCTTGATGTCACACCTGAAGAGGCCAATCAGATGACGCCTTAAGAAAAATTGGTTTTTGGCTGTAGACTTTGATGAACAATGTGTGCATGTTGCAAATGTCCTGAATTGTAATGGGGTGTATATAACCAAGGGTAGGTACACATCATCTTGCTTCCCATCAGTGATTGTGGTGATGAAAACTAGGTTAAATGTTATGTTTTCTGTGGCAGTTGTCAATCATGGATTTGTTATACAGTTTCATTCTATGCAATGACCTTTTATTAAAACAGAGTAATTCTTTGCATATTGCATTCATGATACAAAACATTGTGTACTTCCATGACGACACAACTGTGAAGACAACTTTATTTGTTGCTTCCCACATGAATCCCATTTGAACCATTTCATTTTCAGATGGCATCATTTGACCATTAATCGTTTGACTCTATTATGCAACACGTTATGCATGCAGGAGGTTTAAGGGCAGAAAGTCAGTATAGTTTAATTACTCAAAGTAAACAGTTCAGCAGAGATTATAACGGAGTAAATATGGGTAACCATTAAATAGCAAAGCAATACATTCCTATCACCCAGCAATGGAGGCAAATTCTACTCCAAGACCAAAATGAAGTGCCATCAAACAAATATCTTATATGGTATGATACATTTCAGGCGAAATAAATTAGCTACGGATTTACCAGACATTTAATTCTTAACTTATTTGACCAGGTAGGAGGACATTTACAGTAATGAACAAGGGACTATAAATGTTTTTTATATAATATCCTGAATTGGTTGTTAGCCCATATTTATTCCCCCCCCCCATACTAAATAATTAGTAGAGTATCAGCTTTTTTTATGAGTAGTCAACTCACAAACAACTCTCTGGGTTGTGAGGAAGTAGCATCTCTACACCTCATGGCTGTAGACGTGGTCTTCATATAAAGCCTGTTCCATTCCGTCACAGATGAGCATGCAGAAGGGGCACACTCTGTGGCTGTGCTCGTGCAGCTCCAGCTCGTCCTGGGTGATGCCAGGGAAGGACTCATGGCAGTGACGACACTCCAAGGACAACTATGGGACAGGCACAGGTCTTAAGTGGTAATAATATTGTATCTAGACTGGATCGCGTTAACTATACCGTCGGACAGAAATGATTGTGGATAGAGCAGTATGAAATCAACCCTTCGATCCCAAATCACTTGTGTATGTTGTTGTAATCTGTATTAATACCATGTGTATCATAGGAATGACTTGACATACCTCTTCCTCCAGGTTTGTAGCCGTGCCTGCAAACAGAATCGTATTTCAGTCATAATTGAACGTGTTATTTTTTCAAGGTGTGTCTGTGAGGCACAAGTGGTGTTCGTTTAGGAATATTTTGGTGAGGCTTCCCAATAGCTGGATAATTGGGATTACCTGGGGTTTCATATGGGTCCTTATTGGGGGTAGGGTCAGTTGAAGAGCCATAAGGGTTGGGATGCTGCATGGGCACTGGAGCAGCCTGGACGTCATCAAATTCCTTGCGAAGTCTTTCAATATCTCTTTTGAGATCCTGCCAGACGGAATACATTGGAAAAATCTCAAGGTAAGCAAATGTCCCTAATTTTATTGTAAAGTAAATAATTCAATGACTAGTAAATAGTAGTACAATTCATAAAAATCACCTGATTCTCTCTGGACAACTCCTCTTTCTCTACTTTAGCGATCTCTGCCATGTTTTCTTTCTCCTCAATGATTTCGTTTAACTCTGAAAGTTGCATCTGAGAGGAGAAAGCGGGCAACTTGTGATCAGCCAAGAAAACAAGGTTAGTGTGTTCTCTGTTCATTTCTTCTCACGGGTCAACTAACTTCATAGAACAAACAACATTGGTTAGCAAAAATCGGCACTGGATTGGAAAATTCAATAGTGTAAGATTCTTAAAGCACCTCTAGTTTGCTGCTCTTCTGCTTTGTCTGATCAGACGTCATGGCCGTGCTCTCCATGCACTCCTTGAGCTCCTCCAGTTCCCTTTCTGCTTGCTCTGCACGTTTGCGGGTATTGTTGGAAGCCTGCAACTCCTTGTGCAACAGTGTCTGAGCCTCCTCCAGCTGACCAAGAAGGGCTTGGTATTGCTCCTGTAGACACACCAAGACTACAGTATTACATTGCATAATGGTGTGTAGGGGGAAGGACATTTAGCAACTTGCTCACACCTTCCAATCACTGTCCACCATCTGCAGTGGCTGCTGCTCCTGCTCTGACAGGCTTCTACGTAATGCCTTGTTCCCAGTCTTCAGGTCCTGTAGATCATGTGTGACACCACACACTCTGTGCAGCGCTGCAGAAAGCTTCTCCTTCTCTTTCTCACTGCTCTGGAGATCCACCTGGAAAGGGTCATGAGGTTATATTATTGTTTTTCTCCAATCAAAAGAAAGCACTCTGACATTGAATGAATTGGCCAAAAGTCTTTTAAAGAGTTTCCGTTACAGGTATTCCTTCACATTTGATTACTTTGCGGAGTTTGCTGACCTGTAGAAGCTGAATATGATCCTTCAGTTTGTGGGACTCCTGCTCAGATTCTTTGAGCCTTGGGCTCAGCCTATTTACACAGACACAAGGCCACAAGGTGTAAAAAAAAAGATCCTAAAAGTGATATGACTGGAAAGGTATTGGACTAGATCGCTATGTCCCCATGAATGACTTGAGACAAGAATGACTCACGGTGCAATTTCCACACTTTGGACCTCAATCTGTCCTTTCAACTCCTTTCGCTCCTTCTTCAGCTGTTTGATCTTGATCAGCGCTTGTTCATATTTCTCACAAATAGTTGTCAGAGACTGCAGTCATTTGTGAAAATAAATGGGAAGTTACATACATGGCAAGGAGACAGAGAACGTGTGGGGACAAAGAATAGAAGTAGCATTGAAAGAAATCTATATTTATTGTATACATACAGCTGTCACATGTTTTGACACTATATTCACCAAATATGTTTCATGAATAGGGGTCAGAGACTGGAGCCATTCGTGGAAAGAAACAGTGAGAAACAAGACAAGGAGACAGAGAGAAAGTGGGAAAAAAATTGGTTGTTGCATTGAAAAGCATTGATGGTATTCAGCAGTATAGCCTATAGCTGTCAGATTGGATGCTTTTTTTTTTTACTACTAAGGATTAGCTGTAGTAGTACTGGTAGTTTAGTAGTCCAAAATGGGAAAATGGTTTGCGACAGCTACCTCCTGTCCTCTCTGTGATTCATCCATTGATTTGGCATTCTGCGCCAGTTCTTCATGCTCTCTAGTATTCTGTTGCTGCTGCTCCAGTTTGCTCACTAACTGTACCAGTTCCTCTTTGGATTCCTACAGAAACAATATACAATTCATCACCCTCTCAACCTGATTAGGGGCTAGAAAGAAGACAGCTGTTGGAACAAACGACTTGGAAACAAGCCTTAAGGTGGTCAACCTCTTGCTGTTGCTCCTTTAGGGCAGAACACTTCTTCTCTTTCTTACTGCTCTGGAAATATCATGAAAATCTATGGTTGGATTGTCTTGAGTTTCACATTTTAAAACGCTGTGGGTTACAGGCATTTGTTCACATTATATTACTTTGCTGGTTGTGCAGACCTGTAAAAGCTGAATGTGAGCCTTCAGTCTGTGTGACTCCCGCTCAGCCTGTATACACAGGAGCATAGGGAACCACATCAAAGTGACACAATTGTCAAAACATTCGTAAACCAGATGATATCATGAGAGAATATTTGATTTTAAAATCACTAGAGCGGTGTTCTGAAGGGGAGACTATGTTGCCATGCATTGAATGGATTGCTCCAGACAAGAATGACTCACTGTGCGATCTCCACACTTTGGACCTCAACCTTTCCTCTTAACACCTCTCGTTCTTTCTTTAGCTGTTTGATCTTGATCAACGCTCTTTCATATTTCTCACAAATAGGGGTCAGAGACTGCAGCCATTCATGAAAAGAAATAGCAAGTTAGATACACGACCAGCAGACTGAAAATGAGGAAAACAAGTAGTAGCATTGAAAAATATTGATTGTATACATACAGCTGTCACATGTTTTGACACTAAATTCCCCAAATATTTTTCATGAATGGGGGTCAGAGACTGCAGCCATTCATGGAAAGAAACAGTTAGAAACAAGACAAGGAGACAGAAACAAGACGTGAATACAGAGAAAGTGGAGAAAGAGGTTGTTACAATGAAAAAGCATTGATGGTTTTTTAGATGCCTGCAGCTGTCATCAGATATTTTGTTACCACTGAGATACAAATTCACTCTATTAATAGAATAAGTATTACTAATCCCAAATGGGAAATTGGTTTGCAACAGTTACCTCCTGTCCTCTCTGTGATTCAACCAATGATTTGGCATTCTGTGCCAGTTCTTCATGCTCTCTAGTATTCTCTTGCTGTTGCTCCAGTTTGCTCACTAACTGTACCAGTTCCTTTTTGGATTCCTACAGAAATGATATACAATTCATCACCCTCTCAACCTGATTTAGGGGCTAGAAGTACAACTGCTTGTGGAAAGAAAAGACATGCAAACAAACCTTGAGGTGATCAATCTCTTGTTGCTGCTCCTTCAGGGCACATGTCAGAGTCTCATTTTGCTCTTTCAGTAGCCCCAACTCCATGGTCAGCTCTTCTTTCTCCCTCTCACTTTTTTCCACCTGTTCCTAGATTCAGAGATGCTTAAATCATGTCCATAATCTCTTAATTTGTTTGGATAGTTCCATCTATCCATTAAGTATACTCTGAGTGTACAAAACATTAGGAACACCTTTCTAATATTGAGTTGCACCCCCTTTTGCCCTCAGAACAGCCTCAATTAATCAAGGCACGGACCATTCTTGATACACACGGAAACTTGAGTGTGAAAAACCCAGCAGCGTTGCAGTTCTTGACACACTAAAACCGGTACACCTGGCACCTACTATCATAACCCGTTCAAAGGCACATCTTTTGTCTTACCCATTCACCCTCTAAATGGCACACATACACAATCCAGGTCTCAAGGCTTAAAAACCCTCCTTTAACCTTTCTCCTCCCCTTCATCTCCACTGAAGTGGATTTAACAGGTGACAACAATAAGGAATCGTAGCTTTCACCTGAATTCACCTGGTCAATCTGTCATGGAAAGAGCAGGTGTTCCTAATGTTTTGTACACTCAGTGTTGTTCCACCAAGACAAGTTATGTTCAAAAGCATTGACGTTTCAATATGTTGTTTCTTAGTTGTCAGATGGTTGGTGATCAGTGTGTTAAAAAGACACAAAATGGACCAAATATTACCTCCTGCCCTCTGTGTGAGTCATCCATTAGTTTAGTGTTCTGTGTCAGTTCTTCATGCTTTCTTGCATTCTCAGTGTTCCCATCTGCCTGGTATAATTCCTCATTTGACAGCTTCAGAAATAATGTTACAATTCTGTTGCCTCACATTTTTATTCTCACACATGACTAGGGGCTAGAAATGACCCGCTGTTGGAACAAATAACTTGAAAACAAACCTTGAGGTGATCAATCTCTTGCTGTTGCTCTTTCAGAGCACTTCTCAGAGTCTCATTTTGTTCTTTCAGTTTCCCCAACTCCATGACCAGCTCTTCTTTCTCCCGCTCACGTTGCTCTACCTTTTCCTAGATTCAGAAATGCAAATCATGTACATACATAACCTCCTAAGGATCATTTTAGCAAAATAAATGTGTGAGGAACATCCTCACCTTGACCCAGCCACTAAGCAAGCCAAACAGAGAGTGCTGCATTTTTAAGACAAGTATTTCAAGCATGGTCTTCAAAACACAATCAATGTTAGATATGGTGTATATGGTGTATTGTACCTGAGTTATGATAACCAAGAGGTCATTTTCAAGGCTGCAGTCTGTGCTTTGTTCCCCTGGGGTTTTAAAACAGAAGGGGGTGCTGGCTCCTCTCACTTGGCCAGTGCTATCAACATAGCAGAACTGATAGAACGCTGAGTCATCCTTTGGCAAGTAGTATGCTATCAGAATCACAATATCATTGTCAGTGTAATCCCCTGCATAATATTGATCACTTTAATGTCAAATAAAAATTTAAAGTTAACATTGCCCTACATGTTTCATTAAAAAATAATAATAACTTGCACTGAACAAAAATATAAATGCAACATGTAAAGTGTTGGTCATAAGCTGAAATAAATTATCCCAGAAATGACCCATGCGCACGAAAAGCTTGTTTCTCTAAAATGTTGTGCACAAATCTGTTTACATCCCTGTTAGTGAGCATTTCTCCTTTGCCAAGATCACAACCATGGACCATGTGTATGGTATCGTGTGGGCAAGTGGTTTGCTGATGTCAACGTTGTGAACAGAGTGCTCCGTGGTGGTGGGGTTATGGTATGGGCAGGCATAAACTACGGACAATAAACACAATTGCATTTTATCGATCGCAATTTGAATTCCCAGAGATACCATGACAAAATCCTGAGGCCCATTCTCGTGCCATTCATATTTCAGCATGATAGTCCCAGTTCTTCCTTGGCCTGCATACTCACCAGAAATGTCACCCATTTGAGCATATTTGGGATGCTCTGGATCGACGCATGTTCCAGGCCCCGCCAATATCCAGCAACTTCGCACAGCCATTGCAGAGGAGAGGGTCAACATTCCACAGGGCACAATCAACAGCCTGAACAACTCTATGCGAAGGAGATGTGTCGCGCTGTATGAGGCAAATGGTGGTCACACCAGATACTGACTGGTATTCTGATCCACGCCACTACCTTATTTATTTTTTTACATTTTAAAAGCTATCGGTGATCAACAGATGCATATCTGTATTGCCAGTCATGTGAAATCCATAGATTAGGGCCTAATGCATTTCCTTATGAACTGTAACTCAGTAAAATCTTTGAAATAGTTGCATGTTGCGTTTTATATTTTTGTTCAGTATAAATTGATCACAATAATTCATATCGAAGTTAATGTCAGTGAAAAGTTTGAGGATGAAATTCACACATTACCAGTAAAAAGCACTTGTTTTCTGACTGGCTCCAGTCCTATCAGATCCAATGATGGTTCTACCCACACAAATGTGTGATAATCCTTTGTGGTGCTCCAGCCCACCTGCACAATGATACACATGATAACATATTTATGACTGACAACATATAGAGAGGCATTCCAGACTGGATATTTATTGTTTTAAGACAGGTTATTTACTTTGTGGAAATACAATCCATATCATAATGTCAGATTAAACCGATCACACATGAACAATGTTCCCTCTTAACTGCGAGTGGGTGCACAGCTTCCCGGGACTGCTGTGCAGAAGAAATATCAGCAGATGCAGAGAACTTCACTCAACTTTCTAGAGTTTCCCCCCTTAGTTAACACTATCAACGTTTTCCTTTACTGTGGGAATTGTGATCAAATCCACGCAATATTAGCCACTTTCAGTTCAACATACCGAAACAAAACCTAACTTTGCAAGGCTTAGTGTACAAAACTAACTATGCAAGACATTTTGTTGTAGGCAGAACGCATCAGAGTAGGATTCTATTGCATTGACACTCACGACTCAGCCGTACTCTACACAGACCGGTATGGCTTAACCAAACAGAGCTGCAGTAGTACTATATGCAAATAGACCATTGCCATATATGGATCTGTGCCATTGACTTTGAACTGGACTATGTTTACAGCATAAGCGGTCGTGAGTAGATGTGCTTGTTTTGAGATCAAAGCGAGAGCTTCATGTAGCCACGTGTGCACATTTGCACATATCCTTTGCTAGTTAGTTATTAGCCCAGTTATAGATCATTTGTAGTCAGCAATGGGGGATTGATTTGCTCCCTAAAATAACACAAAACGTGTACATTTCTAAAAGCACGTCTGGTAAAGAGCTTTTTTTGTCTTAAAGGGGCAGTGTTGTTTTTTGAGACAGGCGTGAATAAGATAAGTAGCCAATAGATAGAGGGTAGCATAATTTGTCTGATTCTCTGTAATAATGGTATGGGAATAATAATGCATTTTATTTTGTAAAGTGGTTTCCAGGGTTGGGAAGTAAAGGATTTACATGTAAGGGATTACAAAAAAAGGTAACTGTAATCTGTTACAAGAAAACATATTGTAATTAGATTACAGATACTTTTGAAAAACTAGATTACTTCGAGGATCACTTTTAAATTCAGAAAGGATCCTTGTGAAAAACAATCTTTGGCACTTCTCTGTTTTCTCAATGTCATTCAAATCAGCATTGAAAAAAGGTGCAAGTTTAAGTTTGTTCCACCTGAGTGAGTGACTACTATATTGACACACCAAATGTGTTTGATGGATGGCAAGAAAAGCACAGGAATAGGCTTTTGTAGGCTACAGTCCAAGCTATGTCTTCCAATGGAGCGACTGCTGTCGGCATCCAAAAATTATCCAACTTGAATAAACGCTTGGAGGTAAGGATGAAAGCAGTGGTGTCGTCTACGGCGATACGGATATCACTTATTATTGTTATCTATATAGCGCATTGCTGTGAATCGCACTGCTGCGCTCTCATTTATCTATATGCGCCTTACGGATTGTGGTTGTTGTGGATGGCTGTTCACAAATCTAAATGTGTATTTGAACCCAATAATGGTTGAATTCAAGAAGTTTAAGCTGCATATCAATCATTGTTTTTGAAACCAGTAGACAGCCATTGAAAATGCACTTTTGCAACAGCTGCATAGTGTGGATCCCAGCCTATGGCATACAATTGGGGCTTTTATTGCTCAATCTAATTCATGCTGATAAAATAAATAAATCCATAGGCCTAATGGACACATGCTCAAGCTTGCATACTTTTGATAGACTTAAAGTGGCAATCTGTAGTTGCTACATCTATTTTTGGACTTATAAATGTTGTATATATATCTATATATTCTTGAAGAATATAACTTGTAAATGCCTCATGAGCTTAGTTCAACTGTAACACTCCACGAGAACCCAAAATATAAGCTTGTTTTACTCTGTTTGTAAATGTAAACAAACACTGTATTGCCTCATAACATGGTTAAAACAATCATTTTGATATCATGGATGGCCAGTCCATGCATCCATAGCTCTGTCTATTAATCGGAGAGTGGTTACATTTACCCAGGTCTTCCCTCAGCTTTTTATCAAAAAAGAGGCGGGGCAATCCATTTTGTTATTTTTTCATTTGTGGATTTGCCCTTTAAACAGCTGCATATTATCAAGATATCAAAGTGTCACCAACAAAAAGGTAAACAATAGGCCTATAGCAAATGCAGCATATGGCATTCATTTTTTCACATGTAAATAGCACTTTTCAGTAGTGCTCAAGGCGTGCCATTCCATGAGCACAGCATTTATTTTTCGACTCGAATCATTGAGCCCAGTCAGTCCTCCATGACAACAAAATCATAAACATAGTAGAGCTGGCTAATAAATCCTTTGTTTTGGGGTTATGCTCAGGCAAAACAATTTGGCTAATCTATGGGATGTGTTTTCTCCTTAGTTTTTTTTTATGATAGGCCACTCTAGTAGGCCTACATTATGATCAAATAGCCACAGTTGCCTACTTGCCCACTGTCTGAAACTAATTTAAAGTGGGTACAGCCTCAGTGTTCACAGTAAGCACGTGCTGGAAATTACACAGATTTTTCATAACATTCAAGTTTGCACTCAGCAGACATGAAATTTGCTCAATGCCAGGAAAAATTAGCGGGAACATTGTTTATAATCTCACCTTGAATATCCCCACCCAGTCTCTGGGATTCGGTTGGATTGCTGCTGTCAGAGTGTAGCAGCAAGTCAAGGCAACATTTGACACATATGAGTTGGGGATTTCCTGAAACACAACCTGGGAAAAGTTTGTTGACAGTTCCATGTTGGCTGCAGTTTCGAAGCTCTCCATTCTGAGTTCTGAAATTGAGAATATAACAAAAAGAAAACACGTAGGCCAAACATGAGCAAAAAAAACTAACAGCAGGTGCAACTTGCATAAACCATTATTGATGTTGTAAACTGAACACTTATGTATCTTCTCTGGCAGCACACATTGTCGATGGGTGGTTGTTAATTATAAGGCATAGGAATTACAAACACTATTGCGCAAAACTAAGTTTCACTTTCCTTTAAAATAGGTTGTGCAATGTTTATGCTTCCCACCAGACCATATTTAACAGATAATTATTTTATTTTATTGTCAAACATACACTTCTAAACCAATAGATTATTCGAGATTGTTTTATTATGTTTGATCAAGCCATAATAAACCATACAAGGCCACAAATAAAACACAGGAAAGAAAACTCATGTGAAAGGTAACGCAATTCTGTCATTATTACGATCACATGTGTTATGCTGTTTAGCAAAAAAAATGTATTAAATAGTTGAACTTACATGAAGTTTGGACTGCCACTGCCTGTTCAACTCAGCGGTGTCGCAACCATAGATTGTGTATATATAAAGGTCGCAAGTCAGACGTCAACTCAGAATACTGTTCCAGGTATTAATTTCAAGTGTGCACGAACGTCATCAGCCGTAGGCCTCTTTGGGAAATGTAGTTTCTTCTGATTGGCCAATCCGAAGTGGTTTTTGGAGTTTAAAAGGCCAGTCTACTGTCAGTTTGGGTTTATACTTACTTTCCCTTTTATCTGGACAATGGAACAAAAATATTCAAAGTGATCAGTTACCTAGATTACTAGCCTAATCATAATAAGATTTCACAATCTTGTTCGCTTGTATCAAATAGGCCTTGAGAGTGCATGTATCCTGGTGAAGTTTCTTTCTGAACCATTTTATTTGATCAGAACCTTGTTGGCCTGTGCTGCTTCATTCAAAGATAGTCTGTACACCCTGGTGGGTAGGCTAAATGCCACCTGTTTCCTATTTTCAAAATGTTTCAAAATTAGTCTACCCGAGGAGAGTTTTGAAGAATTGTGATTAAATAATGCAATATTTTACTTGCATTATTGCAGTTTGCTCAGCAACCTGTTCCTGCAGTAGTGTTTGAGTCTCAGTGAACTGAACGTCAGTGTCAACCTCACCTCCTAGATGGAGCAAACTGACCTAAATCCTTTTTCAAAACTCTCCTCGGGCAGACGTTTCACAACTACTTGAATCTAGCAAACCTGATTCAAGTAGTCAAGGGTTTGATGATTATAATTAATGTGTACGTTAGCCATTATGACAACCTGAACCTCCTTGCCATCCAAGTGAGAGGATAAACACACAAGTACACCACAGAGTATATTTAATATCTGCACAAGTACAATGTAATTACTGGGTGTACACAGAATTTAGCTAATTCAAATCAAATCAAATCCAATTTTATTTGTCACATACACATGGTTAGCAGATGTTAATGCGAGTGTTGCGAAATGCTTGTTCTTCTAGTTCCGACAACGCAGTAATATGCAACGAGTAATCTAACCTAACAATTTCACAACAACTACCTTATGTAGTACCTTATGTAAGTGTAAAGGAATGAATAAGAATATGTACATAAAAAAAAATGAATGAGTGATGGTATAGAATGGCATAGGCAAGATGCAGTAGATGGTATAGAGTACAGTATATACATATGAGATGAGTAATGTAGGGTATGTAAACATATAAAAGTGCAATTTTTTAAAGTGGCTAGTGATACATTACATCAAGATGCAGTAGATGGTATAGAGAACCGTATATACATATGAGATGAGTAATGTAGGGTATGTAACATTATATGAAGTGGCATTGTTTAAAGTGGCTAGTGATACATTACATCAAGATGGCAAGATGCAGTAGATGGTATAGAGTACAGTATATACATATGAGATGAGTAATTCTAGCTGGTGTGTTTACGGACATATTCAATCAATCCTTATCCCAGTCTGCTGTTCCCACATGCTTCAAGAGGGCCACCATTGTTCCTGTTCCCAAGAAAGCTAAGGTAACTGAGCTAAACGACTTCCGTCATCATGAAGTGCTTTGAGAGACTAGTCAAGGACCATATCACCTCCACCCTACCTGACAACCTAGACCCACTCCAATTTGATTACCGCACCAATAGGTCCACAGACGACGCAATCGCAACTACACTGCCCTAACCCATCTGGACAAAAGGAATACCTACGTGAGAATGCTGTTCATCGACAACAGCTCAGCATTTAACACCATAGTACACTCCAAACTCGTCATCAAGCTCGAGACCCTGGCTCTCGACCCCGCCCTGTGCAACTGGGTACTGGACTTCCTGACGGGCCGCCCCCAGGTGGTGAGGGTAGGTAATAACTTCTCCACCCCGCTGATCCTCAACACTGGGGCCCCACAAGGGTGCGTTCTGAGCCCTTTCCTGTACTCCCTGTTCACCCACGACTGCGTGGCCATGCACGCCTCCAACTCAATCATCACGTTTGCAGACGACACTACAGTGGTAGGCTTGATTACCAACAACGACGAGACGGCCTACAGGGAGGAGGTGAGGGCCCTCGAAGTGTGGTGTCAGGAAAATAACCTCACACTCAACGTCCGTTTGAGGATGCCCCACAGATGCTCAATAGGGTTTAGGTCTGGAGACATGCTTGGCCAGTCCATCACCTTTACCCTCAGCTTCTTTAGCAAGGCAGTGGTCGTCTTGGAGGTGTGTTTGGGGTCGTTATCATGTTGGAATACTGCGGCCCAGTCTCCGAAGGAAGGGGATCATGCTCTGCTTCAGTATGTCACAGTACATGTTGGCATTCATGGTTCCCTCAATGAACTGTAGCTCCCCAGTGCTGGCAGCACTCATGCAGCCCCAGACCATGACACTCCCACCACCATGCTTGACTGTAGGCAAGACACACTTATCTTTGTACTCCTCACCTGGTTGCCGCCACACACGCTTTACACCATCTGAACCAAATAAAGTTTATCTTGGTCTCATCAGACCACAGGACATGGTTCCAGTAATCCATGTCCTTAGTCTGCTTGTCTTCAGCAAACTGTTTGCGGGCTTTCTTGTGCATCATCTTTAGAAGAGTCTTCCTTCTGGGACAACAGCCATGCAGACCAATTTGACGCAGTGTACGGCGAATGGTCTGAGCACTGACAGGCTGACCCCCCACCCCTTCAACCTCTGCAGCAATGCTGGCAGCACTCATACGTCTATTTCCCAAAGACAACCTCTGGATATGACGCTGAGCACGTGCACTCAACTTCTTTGGTCGACCATGGCGAGGCCTGTTCTGAGTGGAACCTGTCCAGTTAAACAGCTGTATGGTCTTGGCCACCGTGCTGCAGCTCAGTTTCAGGGTCTTGACAATCTTCTTTTAGCCCATCTTTATGTAGAGCAACAATATTTTTTTTCAGATCCTCAGAGAGTTCTTTGCCATGAGGTACCATGTTGAACTTCTAGTGACCAGTCAGTATGAGGGAGTGTGAGAGCGATGACACCAAATTTAACACACCTGCTCCCCATTCACACCTGATACCTTGTAACACTAACGAGTCACATGACAACCGGGGAGGGAAAATGGCTAATTGGGCCCAATTTGGACATTTTCACTTAGGGGTGTACTCACTTTTGTTGCCAGCGGTTTAGACATTAATGGCTGTGTGTTGAGTTATTTTGAGGAGACAGCAAATTTACACGGTTATACAAGCTGTACACTCACTACTTTACATTGTAGCAAAGTGTCATTTCTTCAGTGTTGTCACATGAAAAGATATACTCAAATATTTACAAAAATGTGAGGGGTGTACTCACTTTTGTGATATACTGTACTCTATACCATCTACTGCATCTTGCCATCTTGATGTAATACATGTATCACTAGCCATTTTAAACAATGGCAATTTTATATGTTTACATACCCTACATTACTCATCTCATATGTATATACTGTACCCGATACCATCTACTGCATCTTGCCTATGCCGTTCTGTACCATCACACATTCATATATTTTCTTTTGTACATATTCTTCATTCCTATACACTTGTGTGTATAAGGTAGTTGTGAAATTGTTAGGTTAGATTACTTGTTACATATTACTGCATTGTCGGAACTAGAAGCACAAGCATTTCGCTACACTCGCATTAACATCTGCTAAACATGTTTATGTGACAAATAAAATTTGATTTGATGTAGGGTATGTAAACATTATATGAAGTGGCATTGTTTAAAGTGGCTAGTGATACATTTATTACATCAATTTTTCCATTATTAAAGTGGCTGGAGTTGAGTCAGTTTGTTGGCTCAATGTTAGTGATGGCTGTTTAACAGTCTGATGGCCATGAGATAGAAGCTGTTTTTCAGTCTCTCGGTCCCTGCTTTGATGCACCTGTACTGACTTCGCCTTCTGGATGATAGCGGGGTAAACAGGCAGTGGCTCGGGTGGTTGTTGTCCTTGATGTCGGTGACATCGGGTGGTGTAGGTGTCCTGGAGGGCAGGTAGTTTGCCCCCGGTGATGTGTTGTGCAGACCTCACTACCCTCTGGAGAGCCTTACGGTTGTGGGCGGAGCAGTTGCCGTACCAGGCGGTGATACAGCCTGACAGGATGCTTTCGATTGTGCATCTGTAAAAGTTTGAATGTTTTTGGTGACAAGCCAAATTTCTTCAGCCTCCTGAGGTTGAAGAGACGCTGCTGCGCTTTCTTCACCACGCTGTGGGTGGACCATTTCAGTTTGTCCGTGAAGTGTACGCTGAGGAACTTAAAACTTTCTACCCTCTCCACTACTGTCCCGTCGATGTGAGGGGACCAATCAGAGAGCAGGGTTATGACGATGTCATTATGAAGGGACCAATCAGAGAGCAGGGTTATGCCAATGTTATTATGAAGGGACTAATCAGAAAGCAGGGTTATGATGATGTCATTAGATATATCATAATGCCAACTGTGCTCTCCCCCAGCCATTCATTATTAACGGCTTCAAGTTTGAGCTGCGTATCTATGTACTGGTGACCTCCTGTGACCCCTTCCGCATCTTCCTGTACAACGATGGGCTGGCTCGCTTCTGCACTACCCAATACAATGAGCCTAGCAATGGCAACGTGGTGAGGTGGACAACACGGCTACTCAGTTAACACTTCTAATGAAAACTGTTACACAGCATTACACACTTCTCATTTTCCTATCTTGCTCTGTTTGGCAGTGTTGTTTGTACAGTTGATGGTTTGAAGCACTAGATAAATAATTTAACATGAGGATTCTCATCAGTAACTTTACTGCTCCCTGACTCTCCCTCACTGACTATCTTTCTATTTCTACAAGGATGGTGTTTGCATGCCTCTGACCAACTATGCCATCAACAAGCCCAGTGAGAACTTTGTCCGTGATGACGACACTGGCAGCAAAAGGTAAGCAGGTGTTCCTTTACTTCAAATACCTCTCGAATTGACCTTTTACCTTCGTTTGTTTGTATAATTCATCTCATTGGGAATTCCCATCCACAGGTGACTGCTAAGCCAATGCTTCCATCTCAGTTCCCTCCTCCCTGTCGTTCCAGGAAGCTGTCCACCTTGAACAAGCACCTGGAGGCCATGTGTTACGACACATAAGATGCGGTTGGACATTGAGGACGTGGTTATTAAGACGCTCGTTTCTGCCCACCCCTTCCTGAAACACAACTACCACACCTGTTCCCCTAACCACGCTGCTGGCAGTGCCTGCTTTGAGATCCTGGGCTTTGATGTGCTGCTAGACCGTCAACAGGCCCTGGGTGCAAGAGGTGATGCCCTCTTCTTGGGTTAGGATGACGTATTGATATGGGTCCTATATCCCTAAAGCATCTTTTGAGCTAAGAAATGTGTTATGCTAAGGCATTTTGCTAGCATTTTATATTAAAGCTAGATAGCAAACAGGGTATATTCATCATGTTCAATTATGTTCACGTCAGGAAAATAATTTAATATAATTATGTGGATTATAATTAATGGATTTTTTTGAGAGAGGTTGATACATTTTTCCTTAGTTTCAGCAGTTTCCCCACTGATTTGCCCGGGATTAGAAGGATAGCCTGCTGTATAACACCCTGGTCCTTATAAACCTGGCTGCCTGTGACCGCCATAAGATCACTAAGGAGGATAAGAGCAGGGTGAAGGAGAGGCTGCTGCAGAACTGGTCCAAGCAAGGCCCGGTACAGTCAGAACAACGTGATGGGTAGGAAGACCATTTGGAACTTTGTCTTTGTGGAATTTCAATGTGCTTGTATGATCAGTTTGACCATGTAACAACAAGTTATGATGGGTCATATTATGAATTATCATGGTTATAGACATGTAACAAACAAAGTGATTAGGACCAAACTCAATCCGGTATGTTTTTTTTTAATGCATTCAATTCATTCATTCAGTTGTGGTCAGTTGAGGTAATTTTTGTGTTGTGAGGAGATGTGTCAGTCCAAGGCAGCCAGTGTGGAGCAAGTTCAGATGGATGAGGCCAAACACCCAGGTGGCTTCCGCAGGATCTATTCCCGTGAGGGTGGAGATAAGTACTTCAAACACAGCAGCGCCCTGTTTCAAAAGACTACCACCTCCAAGACCAGGGAGAAGTGTGCCACATAGACACAATCCTCCCATGTTGAGGCAGGCAAACACACACACACACACACACACACACACACACACACACACACACACACATACAGGCTTATAGACAATACCATGAAAACACTCAAAATGAAAATACAAAATCTTAGTTTATATTAACTTTTTTCGTTGTTTCATGTACAATTTATTTCCGTGTGTGACTGTGTGCTTAGGCAGCACCTGCAGGTGCTGTGTCTGAAGCAGGAGCAGAAGGAGAGGGAGCAAAATGGCAACTGTAGATGAGACTTCCAGGGGGAATCTGGAGGAGATGCCAACCCACACAGAGTACGAGCCCAACAGATCAACATCACCCTGCCCATCAGTTTTGAATGTACGTGGGGGTCCTGTATCATTGCTAGATCCGTGACATGTTACCTATGGTTTTCTATGTATTATTACCTACAGAAGCCTAGCCGTCCTCAATCATAGAGGGAAGTCAGTCTCATGGTATCATTGGGGGTGGCAATCTTACTTGTAGTTGCAGGGCCTTTCAGCGGCCACAGGAGGGAGCCAAACTTCTTTCCCACTGAACAACTTACATGCATGTCCATCTACCACACCATAACATGGCCATTTAACACATCTACATTATTAACATCTCATTACATACTGAAAAATAATTATACATTGTGATGAAATGTTTCCTTACTATATGGTGTGAATTGTGGCTCTCCAGCTCTTGACCTTGCTCCCCCTGCTTACTGCAACTTACTTACTCCCCCTGCTTACTGCCCTACAGTGCAGGACCTCTCCAAGGAGGCGGAGAGGGTCAGTGGACTGCTCCAGCGGGACCAAGTCCATCAGCTACTGCAGGGGGGAGGACACCCCAATCCTGATGCCATTATCCCCCCCCACGAGCAGAATGACCTGCCCCTATAAATACATGAACGAGCCAATAAGGTTAGGCTACAGCTTTATAGAAATTTAACTGGTCCGTTTAGTTTATTGTTTCCCTATCAGGGAATTGTGTCCTCCATATTTGTCCTAATATGGGATATTTGCATTTATTATGGATCCCCGTTAGCTGTATGCCAAGGCAGTTACTCTTCCTGGGGTCCAGCAAATCTACAACTCAAAATCCATGTGCATGTGTGTGTATGTTATCGTGTGTGTATGCATGTGTCTATGACTGTGTTTGTCTCTTCACAGTCCCCGCTGTTCCATAAGGTGTATTTTATCTGTTTTTTTTATCTAATTTTACTGCTTGCATGAGTTACTTGATATGGAAAAGAGTTCCAAGTAGTCATGGCTCTATGTAGTACTGTGAGCCTCCCATTGTCTCTTCTGGACTGTGAAGAGACCTCTGGTGGCATGCATTGGTGTCGGTGCTGTGTGCCAGTAGTTCAACCAGACATCTTGGTGCATAATTTAACCTTTATTTAACAAGGCAAGTCAGTTAAGAACAAATTCTTATATACAATGACGGCCTAGGAACAGTTACCTTATCATGCTCGGGTTCATGGTTTCGGTTACTGCCCCAATGCTCTAACCACTAGTCTACTTACTGCCCCACACAAATATGGGCACTGCATTGTCTCAAAGTTACTAGTCTGGGCAGGGGCCCCCAGGGGCACACTCACACCGAGTCTGCCTGCCTACAGTAATACACCCCTGAGGATCCGGTCATAGAGATGGTCTGCCAGGCGCCATGGGGACCTGAGGAGGACCAACAGTACCCAGCGTATTCCATGGACAAGTGAGCTCAACCACTGAGCATCCGTGCTGCACCTCTTGTCCTCACTTTATTGTGTCATTACCATACCGCCACTGATCTCAAATTGTAGATTGTACTTATGGATAATCATGTTTATTTGAGGGCATAGTATTGATTTTCTCTACCTTTCTCTCTCTCTCTCTGTCAGTGGTGCTCATCCTATGCAGAGTCCAGGGCCTGGGCCACAGTGTCAAATCTCTCCCAGCTCATGCCTGGATGGCTCCACTGCACCCCCATGTCCTCTGGCCCCAAGGCTCTCCAGAGCCTGTTTGTCATTTCCACCCCAGCCCCACTGATCCAGCGGCCCGACACCCCCCACCCCATCCACAACCCCTCCCATAAAGCCCCCCAACACGGACAAAGGCGCTAGGGAGCAGGGATGTCACTGGTCCTTCCATAGTGCCAAAAACCACGAGCGGGGGAGAGCGAGCAAGCTTTCTTGGCAAACTTTGCACAAGTTGTTCCCCAAATACTCTCCATATACTGTATGCATTTCTTCTTTTTTTTTTTTACATCCTCAAAATGAAATTCATTTCTATGTTAGGACTGAGCTTCTGGTAATTGATTGAAGTGAAATGGTGAGAAGAGAAATGTAGTGAGGCCTTATTGTGAAAATATGGAAGCAATGGTGCATATTGTGACTTAGGTATTGTGTGGTACTTGATAGAAAGATGTGTAATTTAATGTCTATGCAAACACTGTGGCCTTTACAGAATGGAATTTAAGTGAATACTATCTGTGTCTTATCAAACATCTTGGGTTGTTAAATATCACCATAACCACTGAGACAATGGTGAAAACTCTTCAAAATATTATTTCAGGAAATCTGGACATTTTACTCAGTTATGTGAAATTTGAAAGGAAGAGATGGGTGTGACCAGGTAGTCCTATAGCAAATGTGTGCGACTTTCCTACTATGCGTTGTTATCATATTGGTTTGTGTTTATAATTCTGCAATGGTAACCATAATCGTTCATTTGTGCTAAGTTTTAGAAGAAAAAAACGCTGGGGGTACTGAAATTACCACGAAGAGGGACTAACGAGTACTCCTCAGATTTCACTGATTTTAATTGTAGATTGACCCATAGTATTTTCACATGGCTATTTGGGATGTGGTGTACATTTGTTTATTGCGCATTATTTGAGTTGGTGAGAAATATGTTATGCATTCATCTTTGCTCATGTTTATATGAGGATATTTGTTAAATTCAGTATGATATCGATAATAGTACTAGGCTTATTATCAATATACTCCATATGATTAGTCAAACAGTTTAGCAAATAATAAGTGGGAAATCTTAGACGTTTTTATTGTAACACCCCAGTTTTGCACCATTTTAAGCTGTCAAATTATAAATCATTGGAAATGCAAACGATAGGCTTTTTGAATGAAAAGTAAAGCTCCAAAAAAAGTAAAGCTTTTTAACAAGGCTCCCGAGTGGCGCAATGATCTAAGGCACTGCATCTCAGTGCTAGAGGCGTCACTACAGACGCTGGTTCGATCCCGGGCTGTTTCACGTGATCGTGAATCCAATATGGCGGCGCACTATTGGCTCAGTGTCGTCCGGGTTAATGGAGGGTTTGGCCGGTGTAGGCCGTTATTGTAAATACGAATCTGTTCTTAACGGACTTGCCAAGTTAAATAAAGGAAAAATAAAACATAAACATAAAAAATTATTGGAAATTCGATAAGTCGATTGGTTTAATTTGACCTCAGTGAGGATTTGGAATGAAGGCTATTTAGAATAGATGATTTAACGAAGAAGAACCTAGTTAAGCTGCAGCTGGCCCAGGTTAGAGCGGCAAATGTTGCTCTTCATTGTAATGAGAGGGCTAATAAATCAAATTTTGTTGGTCACATTCACATGATTAGCAGATGTTATTGCGGGTGTAGCGAAATTGACTACAGGAAAAGGAGGACTGAGCACGCCCCCATTCTCATCAACGGGGCTGTAGTGGAGCAGGTTGAGAGCTTCAAGTTCCTTGGCGTCCACATCACCAACAAACTAACATGGTCTAAGCACACTAAGACAGTCGTGAAGAGGGCACAATAAAACCTATTCCCCCTCAGGAGACTGAAAATATTTGGCATGGGTCCTCAGATCCTCAAAAGGTTTTACAGCTGCATCATCGAGAGCATCCTGACGGGTTGCATCACTGCCTGGTATGGCAACTGCTCGGGCTCCGACCGCAAGGCATTACAGAGGGTAGTGCGTAAGGCCCAGTACATAACCGGGGCCAAGCTTCCTGCCATCTGTGTCAGAGGAAGGCCCTAAAAATTGTCAAAGATTCCAGCCACCCTAGTCATTGACTGTTCTCTCTGCTACCGCACGGCAAGTGGTACCAGAGTGCCAAGTCTAAGTTCAAGAGGCGTATTAACAGCTTCTACCCCCAAGCCATAAGACTCCTGAACATCTAATTAAAAATAGCTACCCAGACTATTTGCATTGCCCCCTCCTCTTCTACGCTGCTGCTACTCTCTGCTTTTATCTATGTATAGTCACTTTAATAATTCCACCTACATGTACATATTACCTCAACTACCTTGACACCGGTGTCCCCGCACATTGACTCTGTAATGGTACCCGCTGTCACGCCCTGACCTTAGAGATCCTTTATTCTCTATTTTGGTTAGGTTGGAGCCTCCAGCGACGGTCTGCAGTCCGGAGCCTCCAGCTACGGTTCCCGGTCCGGAGCCTCCAGCGACGATCCACGGCCCGGTTCCTCTGACGAAGATCCACGGTCCGGAGTCCCCGGCGATGATCCACGATCTGGTTCCTCCAGGGACAATCCATGGTCCAGAGCTTCCGGCGACGATTCCCGCACCAGAGTCGCCTCCAAAGTGGGCGGATCCGCGAGCGGAGCGGGGTCTACGTCCCGCACCAGAGCCGCCACCGAGGCTAGATGCCCACCCGGACCCTCCCCTATAGAGTCAGGTTTTGCGTCCGGAGTCCGCACCTTGGGGGGGTACTTTCACGCCCTGACCTTAGAGATCCTTTATTCTCTATTTTGGTTAGGTCGGGGTGTGACTAGGGTGGGCATTCTAGTGTCTTTATTTCTAGGCTGGCTTGGTATGGTTCCCAATCAGAGGCAGCTGTCTATCGTTGTCTCTAATTGGGGATCATATTTAGGCAGTTTTTTCCCACCTGTTTGTTGTGGGATCTTGTTTGTGTATTGTTGCCTTGAGCACTGCATAGCTTCATGTTCGTTTTGTTCTTTATTGTTTTGTTGCCGGTTCACGTAATAAAGATGATGAACCCAAACCACGCTGCATTTTGGTCCGATTCTTACAACAATGTTAGTGACACCCGCTGTATATAGCCCCGCTATTGTTATTTACTGCTGCTCTTTAATTATTTGTTATTCTTATGTCTTACTTTATTTTTATTTTTTTGGGGGGGGAGGTATTTTCTTAAATCTGCATTGTTGGTTAAGGGCTTGTAAGTAAGCATTTCACTGTAAGGTGTACCTGTTGTATTTGGCGCATGTGACAAATAAAATGTGATTTGATTTGAATATCTAACAAGTAATATCTAACAAATTACACAACATAGACCCAATACACACAAATCTACGTATGAATGAATTAAGACTATATACATATGGATGAGCGATGTCAGAGCGGAACGGACTAAGATACAGTAGAATAGTATAGAAAACAGTATATACTGTACATATAAGATGAGTAATGCAAGATATGTAAACATTATTTAAGTGGCTAGTCTTTCATTCCTTAAAGTGGCCAGTGATTTCTAGTTTATGTCTATAGGCAGCAGCCTCTGTGCTAGTGATGGCTGTTTAACATACTGATGGCCTTGAGATAGAAGCTGTTTTTCAGTCTCTCGGTCCCAGCTTTGATGCACCTGTACTGACCTCACCTTCTGGATGATAGCGGGCTGGGTGGTTGATGTCCTTGATGATCTGTTTGGCCTTCCTGTGACATCAGGTGCTGTAGGTGTCCTGGAGGGCAGGTAGTTTTCCCCCTGTAATGCATTGGGCAGCCTGCACCACCCTCTGGAGAGCCTTGCGGTTGCGGGCGGTGCAGTTGCCGTACCAGGCGGTGATACAGCCCGACAGGATGCTTTCAATTGTGCATCTGTAAAACTTTGTTTTTTTTTAGGTACCAAGCCATGTTTCTTTAGCCTCCTGAGGTTAAAGAGGCTCTGTTGCGCCTTCTGCACCACACTGTCTATGTGGGTGGTCCTTTTCAGTTTGTTAGTGATGTGTACTCCAAGGAACTTGAAGCTTTCCACCTTCTCCACTGCAGTCCCATCGATGTGGCTAGGGGGGTGCACCCTCTGCTGTTTCCGAAGTCCACAATCATCTCCTTTGTTTTGTTGATGTTGAGTGAGAGGTTGTTTTCCAGACACCACACTCCCAGAGCTCTCCCTGTAGGCTGTCTTGTCATCGTTGGTAATCAAGCTTACTACTGTTGTGTCGTCTGCAAACTTAATGATGGTGTTGAAGTCGTGCCTGGCCGTGTAGTCATGAGTGAACAGGGGGTACAGGAGGGGGCTGACCACGCACCCCTGAGGGGCCCCCGTGTTGAGGATCAGCGTTGCGGATGTGTTGTTACCTACCCTTACCACCTGGGGGAGGCCAGGATCCAGTTTCAGAGGGAGGTGTTTAGTCCCAGGGTCCTTAGCTTAGTGATGAGCTTTGAGGGCACTATGTTGTTGAACGCTGAGCTGTAGACAATGAATAGCATTCTCACATAGGTGTTCCTTTTGTCCAGGTGTGAAAGGGTAGTGTGGAGTGCAATAGAAATGGCATCCTCTGTGGATCTTTTGGTGTGGTATGCAAATTGTAGTTGGTCTAGGGTTTCTGGGATAATGGTGTTGATGTGAGCCATGACCAGCCTTTCAAAGCATTTCATGGCTACAGACGTGAGTGCCATGAGTCGGTAATCATTTAGGCAGGTTACCTTAGTGTTCTTGGGCACAAGGACTATGATGGTCTGCTTGAAACATATTGGTATTACAGACTCAGACAGGGATTGGTTGAAAATGTCTGTCAAGACACTTGCCAGTTGGTCAGCGCATGCTCGGAGTACACATCCTGGTAATCCATCTGGCCCTACGACCTTGTGAATGTTGACCTGTTTAAAGGTCTTACTCACATCGGCTGCAGAGAACGTGATCACACAGTCGTCCAGAATAGCTGATGCTCTCATGCATGTTTCAGTGTTACTTGCCTCGAAGCGAGCATAGAAGTTATTAAGATTGTCTGGTAGGCTTGTGTCACTGGGCAGCTCTTGGCTGTGTCCGTTTGTGGTCTGTAATAGTTTGCAGGCCCTACCACATCTGACGAGCGTCGGAGCCAGTGTCGTACGATTTAATCTTAGTCCTGTATTGAGCTTTGACTGTTTGATGGTTTGTCAGAGGGCATAGCGGGATTTCTTTTAAGCTTCCGGGTTAGAGTCCCGCTCCTTGAAAGTGGCAGCTCTACCCTTTAGCTCAGTGCGAATGTTGCCTGTAATCCATGGCTTCTGGTTGGGGTATGTATATAGCCTGTACTTTGCCCATTGAAACAGTCTGAGTACTGATTATAAAAAATATAATTGTATTATTGGCCTTTTTGAATGCCTAGAAATCAATAATATAGGTTATCCATTTGTTGTTAGAAATACATCATAAGATGTAGGCTGTGTCTTCTTATATACGATCCAGTTAACTAGCCAATGCATCAACATTCTCTATTATCTCAGCAAATTCTCTTCACAGTTGAATACTTGTATCAGGTTCGCTCTCCCCTTGTCTCCCTTCATCACCCCCCCCCCTTCTTTCTTCCTCTTTCCCCCTCTGTTGGTTTCTCTCACTTTCCATTTGACAAAGGCGCAATGCTTTGTTTGTTGTCTGTCTGGATATTAAGAAGTCATTGCAGTGGATTGTAGACGCCCATCATCGTATCCAAAACATGATGGACTATACCCCGTGAAGCTGTAGTCCAATCCATCATTCATGCACTTTCGAGGTATTGAATTGACATGAAAATGTTGGTCTTCGCCGAGGGTTATCTCTCAACTCATGCCTAAACTTTCGAAACCTGTCGTTATTCCATGAAGTAGTAGCCTGCCTGTTGAATGAGATTTGAAACAAAGTCGAAAATAGCTCTTATTTCATTATTGGTCTATTCTCAAAATACAGGAAGTGCGAGTCCTTGCATTCCGATTATGTGCTAGCACATGATTTGGAAAAGTACACCCTCTTCAGCATACGGATACCGTGCCTGTGGCACCATCCAGCAGCAGCATCCCAAGCACTTACCGGGATACTGTGCCGGTGGCACCATCCAGCAGCAGCAACCCAAGCAGTTACCGGAATTCTACCAATGGCACATGTTGTCCAAAACCGCTCACCAACAAAATCCGTGCTTATTTCCACAGCCGAAGGGCAGCTTGTATCATGCGCACGATGCGATAAAGAGACCAACCATTTATGCAAAACCATAATATGGATTGTATCCAGGACCTACATTGATCGTCATTTGAAATCCACTGGGTTGCAGATGATTCCGAGTTCGCAGAACATTGCTCCTCTCTGTCGGACCTCTTTCCCTGGATACAAGGTAAATCTGTAAATCAATTTCTTGATGTGAGAAAAGGTCTTGCTTCGCCTGAATTATAGTTTATTTTTATTGTTAGGAATAATACATACACAAACTGTGTGTGTTCACTAACGTCTATGGTTTGGGGTAGCCTTTGGTATTGGGTACATTTTTTTGTTGTTGTAAATTTGTCTAAAATGATTCATCTCTCAACAGCTACGGGACAGAGAAGAGGCAGACAGACAGAGTTTCTATTCAACCTTACTTGACTCACCGATCAGTAGATTAAAATCTGGTTTCAAAACAGACTCGTAAAATAGAAAAGGGAGAACAAGAAGGACACATTTCCAGTAAATATGCTGGATCAGAATGAAATCGAGAAACAGAGCAAAGAAACTGACAATACGATTCAGACGTCAGATGAGGAGGGTAAATGATAAGACTAGATCTAGACTTGGTGATGGGAGGCCACACAGAGGCCACAACAGTGAAATGTATTGTGTTTATTGATAATTCATTGTCAAGTTGAACTTGACAAGACGTGCACAACTAGCTTTTTACGCACCATTTTACGCGTCATTCTAATTAGAGGTTTGCGCAAAAGGTTTAAAGTGTGAATCCCCTTTGCAGAAAAGTCTGAACAGGAATTTATGTTGTTAGAATGTATAATTTTGTAACTTAGTGCAGTATGGTCGCACAACTGCCACATTTTCTGTCGCTAATAATGATTATTCGTTAGATTGAACTGAATCCTAACTTGAGATGTGCGTAAACAACTTTGCGCAAATCGAGTCCCTGTCATTTTAATTGGCAGTTTTTTTGTCTGTTGTCTTGTCAGGCCTTAGCTGTGATGGCTATACTGGATGTACACTGTCAATAAAATGTCCCCTTTTAAAAACGTAAGCCTCACTTTATTGTGAAACATAGTAGGCCTACTTAAAAGTGTAATTTTGGGGATCTTTGGCATATGGTATTCCCTCAAGCGTTGGTTCCGCGGAGAGGAAAAGGGGTATAAACGTTTACAACAAAGATAACATCTTGCAGGTCTGTATCAGGTTTCCTCAGTGTTATATCAATATTTTGAGTATAGGCTAGCCTATACAGTTTGGCACTATCATCCCAAATTCAAAAGACATAAAGGCAATACAGAAAAGGTATTTTTAGAAAAGTATGTCGGGTAACTGATGCATTTATGCTAATTTGGCAATTATATATTCATTGGCCTAGTGTAAAAAAAAAGTGTCTACTGAAGGTTAATGTAAAAAAGTCTGAAAGTGTGGATTAATTAGGGAGTTAATGCCAGGAAAGAGGGACACGCACACTATTTCAATTCATTTTATCCACATTCATGACCCAACAAAGCCCAAAGATGTGCAGTTAATGAAAACTGTAATGTATTGAAATGCTTTATGTTAGTTTAATTATTGTTGATAGATTGTTAGCATGTTTCATTTCAAACTGCACTATTAGACAACATCAAATTCAAAAGATCAGAAGATAGCCTACATAATATACATAATATTTAAGAATTTCCTAGAAAATAATGATAGAAAACGAATTTTAATTTATAATCGTGGATGTTAATTGGGTTATTTCGATAAAAATAAATACTTACCTTTACGATAATTGAACTAAATAACTGTGTTCGGTTTGGGTACCCCGTTATCGGGAGATTAGGCCGAATTCTCTCTGTGCAACCTTTTGCAGATGGATTAGGTGGCATGGGGGGGTTATTATGGTTTTATTGCATCTATAAATGTCGGAAATCCTTTTTGTCAACGAAATGAAATTGAACAGGGCACCATGCAAACAGTTGCTGGGGATAGGCCTAAATAAAGGTTAAATAAAAATAATTTTAAAAAGAGAAATGTTCCATTCATTTGATATTTACTTTTCACTTCATATGCCTTATGTTTTCATACAGGGATATATTTGGTATATAGCTCTATCTTAACACACAACTATTTTATATGTGAGCAAAATCTAACACATTTTGCTTGCATTTGCTTGAAAATGTGTGCCAACGCTATAAAAGTAGGCATACCTAAGGGAGTCAGAAAGACTGCACGGTTGATTATGTTGATATATAGTTTAACTAAATTAATAACTAAATGTAGGCTAATGCAAATTCTCTAAATATGATGCCAACCTGAAATATTATTGGTCTTCGCTTTGAAGACAATTTAGCTTCCAAAAATTGCTTAAGATGCATACCCGTCTTTGAAAGAAAAAGATGGCGATGAAGAAAAAAATGCCTTCTACTGAAAAATGCTATAAATTTGAGTCTCTTTATGAAAATGTATAACTTTGTGATGGAATTTTACGACTGCCTGGGTTCTGGGATTGGCTGAGGTTGGTCATGTGGACTCTGGACAGGGAACTTTTCCCCCCATGAGGTTATATTGCAGCTGTCTGTTTTCTACGGCTCATTCAGTAACACCTTCGTTTTCTTGGCTCTTTGTCTTAGCTGTGGTTTAATTGTGTCAAAGAAATGTGTCCAGTAACTGTGCAGCTCCACCAACTGAGAGATGGAGTCAATGAGGAATCTCTCATCCAATGCTAGCATATGCTAATGTGGCCATCTCTGAATTGTACCGTCAAAGAAGACTTAATATACGCCAGGACAATGGAATATTTATTTTATTTTCAACAGAGGGACTCCTTTGGTTATTGTTATTTACCGTGTGCTTTATACCAAAGGAACAACAATTGAATATCTAAAAAGAACCAAGATAATCGCATCCGGAATACCCACAAGCGAAATGATGGATTATAAACAAAGGTAGGTCGTCAAGTCTCAGTAATTTCCTATACCACCAAAATCATACTAGAGTAGGCCATTAGAGGTTAAAATTGGATTCGATAAAAATCAGTTACACAAACATTGGTAGCCCTCAAAATGGCTACGGTGTCTTAAAGTATAGCATTGTTTCAATTTGCAAGACCTGGTTGCTATACTGATAATGTGTTAGTGGCAAAATGGCAGCAGCATCTTTGGCGGGTGAGGAAGGTTTCAGATAAATAGGTAGGCCTATATGATACCTCTTGGAATCTGCCACAAGTATTCTGCGTTTCGACCGGCAGTCCAATTCATATTAATTTATGCCGCGTTCATATGCTATTCGGAACTAGGAAACTGAAATGCCTGCATTAATTCCGCTTTATGCTGAATTTTCTTCACCTCGTCTCATTTATATTGCTCTTTGACGCCATCTAGGGGCGATAACATTTGGTGGCGGTGGCACCTCCAAAAAGGCTTCTTTCCCAAAGAAATCCATATTACTTTTGAGTTAAGGGTGTATTCGTTCTCAATTACTTTATTTCCATGATTTACCAAGGTCAATAAATGCATTCAGTAACACACACACATATACACTCAATTGACATATTGGCACATATTATTTATTTTTTTCTTTCGTTTTTATTAAACAAAAGCAAACTGATATGCATTTTGCACAGAAGCTAATTGAAGTTGAATAACTGTCATTCTGCATACAGCGAAGTCGTAGGATACTAAGCTAAAATGTTTGATTAGTTGTTGAAACAAAGGCCTAATGCTGTTGAAGGAAAATTGAATGAGTACACATATAAACTATTAACTTGGCTCAGCAAAGGCGTACACGTTGATTTTAGAAATGACTTTGCATTTGGCTACTTGTGATAGATAATACGAAATGATTTTGAATTAGAAATTTGTGTTGACATGTAATTTTCAACAAGGAAAATATAATTTATTGGAAAAAGGAAATGCGTCATATGTTGTAAAGAAAGTAGCTTTGTTTATTTACTTTTTAATTTATTGACCATTTTAGTCATCCAAAAAATAACGATAATAGCATAATAATAATACATATTCAATTAAATAATAAAGGCCTACTGATAATATACTTGGTTTTGATCCGTGGGAAAATAATTTTGCCTCTGTGTGAGCATCTGTGCGTTGATTTGTCCGTGTAGACGTCTTGATCGTGTTTTAGTCTTTATCCGCCAAGTATGGGAATGCCTAGAAAGCATAACGAACACGTTAACTTATGGAATGAATGATGAAACATAAATGTTATCCAACAGTTTAAAACAGCTGCATAAAAGTAGAGATTCATTTAGCTGCAACAATGTAATCCCACTGGGCACACTTACACTGGTTGAATCAAGCGTTGTTTCCACGTGTATTCTATGAAATTACTTTGAACCAATGTAGACTAAACGTTGAATTGACGTCTGTGCCCAGTTGGATGTGGCCACTTGTCATTGTGCAACTAGCCTGCTTCTTAGTAATCAGTAATTTACATTTGTGGGTAATTGAAAGTGACAACCAGAGAACAACAGCATTATTCGTCTCAAGTAGGCCTACAATTGTTTTTTTTTAAGGGGGGGGGGGGGGGGGGGGTGCTGCCAGCATTATACTATTTATTTATATAATTTGTTTGCATCGAAATTAAGAACGAAAACGAAATACTTCAATTTTGAATGATCGAGGTAGCTCATTTGATATTTGCCCGGGCGCTAAATTTCCAGTCACTGGTGACCCCTGTACGCAACATGAGCCTCCCAGGAGGGCAATATTGCAACCGCAGACGTTCGCTATTGGCCAGACGTTGATCAGATGGTACAGTTCCCTTCTGCCCTATTCAGTGGCATCACGCAAGCCCTCTTCAGCTAGAACCAAATCTCCGATAAAGTAATGGCAAAACCACTTGGACTATAAAACATTACAAATCATATTCCTCGGAGCATACCGTTGTTCATCCAATGAGTTCCTATTTTGTCAACTCAACTTTTCCTGTTTCTCTGCCGGGAGGACAGGAGTCTCTCCTGGGTCAGATACCATTATATTCCTCCGGATATACTGACCCTTTAAGACACTTTTCTAACGCTACATATGGAGCTGCCAATATGCAAGAGAAGGCTTACCCAACCTCATATTACCAGCAAACCTCTGGTGTCTACGGTCGCCACAGCACCAGCGCTCCCTGCGACTACCCAGCTGGAACTTTTTACAAGGACAGTGACGGTTCGTGCGCTTTCGCAAGTCGAGAGGAGCAGCCGCTCTTAGTAACTCAGGATCAGCGCAGGTCAGAGTGCCTCGAGCAAAATGTAAACATAACCACTGCTGTGGACGACAAGTCTTCTTCTCTGCTTTATCCGTGGATGCAAAGGATGAATTCTTGCACCGCCGGTGAGTGAAACTTTTTTATTTGTAAAAAATGTTTTAAACTTCTGACCTGTTTACAATCAGCATGTTGCCTATTAATCATGTGACTACTGTAACAGCGTTGCCTGTCCACAATATACATTCAGATTTTAGTCCATAAGTAACTGTTTCTTATGCAATTAAGACGGGGGAAAATCATTTTCATTTTGAAAAGAGGAATAATTCTACAAGACATTGTGTGAACACATGCATGATGTATTGGATTCAATAGCCTAGGACGTGATTCACGTGAAAAATATCTGAACAGATAGATAAACTCGTTTTGTATAGGAAACAAAATGTTGCTAAGCTATGTCAAAATACAGTAGTCTATCATGTGAATCAAAAATCATTACTATGTATTTAATGCATCCAATAATAATAGTAGTCTATGATAATAGTTATTAATAGGGATTATAACAGTATAGCTTATACAAGTGATAATAGTGTAAAGGTTATAATCAATATTTTAGCCTGTCTATCCCTTTGTTTCTTACATAATGGCTGACTTTTATTAGCTTTTCTTTTTCTGCAGGGACCTTTGGCAGCAGTGGGCGCAGGGGCCGTCAGACCTATACTCGATACCAGACTCTTGAGCTCGAGAAAGAATT
Source organism: Oncorhynchus clarkii lewisi (assembly GCF_045791955.1). Taxonomy (NCBI): domain Eukaryota; kingdom Metazoa; phylum Chordata; class Actinopteri; order Salmoniformes; family Salmonidae; genus Oncorhynchus; species Oncorhynchus clarkii. The sequence continues at coordinate 44,602,940 of NC_092166.1, forward strand.
TCATTTCAATAGGTATTTGACCAGGCGTCGTCGAATCGAGATTTCGCATGCTCTATGTCTCACTGAACGTCAGATAAAGATTTGGTTCCAGAATCGCAGAATGAAGTGGAAAAAGGAGAACAAAGTTATGAATCCTTCGAAACCCAGCGACGAAGAAGAGGAAAATAAGACAGATTAAAAGACATTGAATAAATAAACTACACAAGCCATAACTGTTGTAACATGAATTGAGAGTTGTTGAATTTTTGTTGTTGTTTTTCAGAAAATAGCTGCATAGGCCTACACATTTTTGTGAAATATGTCAATAGGCCTAGACTAATATATTTGCACGATTAAATAGCGTATGTAGGTTAGAAACAGGTTAAAAACAACTGTAGGCTAGCCTATTCTTATTTGATCTTATTTCTGTTTTTAGTTTTGTAAATCTATTTACTTGACAGTAAACTCGCACATAATTGCAGGGGCACCATTTTTTTTGCAGGGATGTTGATGTGCAACAACAGGCCTAGTCAAAATGACACGATAATTCAATAGTTAGCTTCAAAAATGTCCTTAATATCGATACAAGAGAGAGGCTTTGTAATAGCCCAGTGTGTGTTGTATATTGTTCGTTTTTGGCTTTTACATCGCTTTGTCATGTTCAACTAAATAATGTTTTGACAAGTTATTTATTGTGCACTTGCACATCTGGATGTCATGTGTGATGTAAGCAATGTTTTGCCATCTTTTATAAATACAAATAAAGCATTGTTTAGTTGTGTGAATATTTAATAGAAAGTTTGATTGTTTTATTGATGTACAGGCTGGTTTCATAATTATTGTATTATTATTATTTCCTGTAAATATTGACATAGTTGAGCAAGCCCAACCTTTAGTCTCTCTCTTTAATGATCAAAATGCTAATGTATTACTATAACAGATTACTGGGATACATGTCTGAGATACCTGTTAGTAAAATAGTTTAGCTTACTTTTATGTCCGAGAATGTTCAAATAAATTAAGAATGAAAAAAATCCTGCATATCGTCCTCACTGACAGTTATCTCCACTGCCAGTAGATGACGCTGTCTGCCTACTTGGATTTTAGGGCGCAATGGGGAGGCACCATTGATTTGAGCATAACGACCATCATTTCGTCATCATTTGTAACCATAGAGCATGAATTACCTCTTGAAGTCATCAGTGAGAATTTACGACTGGTCAACAAAGGCACGTGATTCCCGAGCGCTCTCCCATATTTGGCCGCATACCTGGCAAAGTTCAGTAGGCTTCATTGCTATAATTCATGATTACATCATAAATCGTGAAGCAGAGGATTATAGCGACAAAGATCTACAAATCGAGTCTTTAAAAACAACCAAATGAGCTCTTACTTTGTTAACTCGTTTTCAGGGCGCTATCCGAATGGCTCCGACTATCAGTTATTAAATTATGGGACTAACGGCGCTGTGAACGGTACGTTTAGGGATTCTGGCACCATGAACTCCGGGTCTTTTGGCTGCAACTACAATGGCATGGACCTAACCGTAAATCGCACCAACACTGGTAGCCACTTCGGGGCTGTTGGGGATGATACCCGTGGTTTCCCGACCACGGGCACGGACGCCCGGTACAGACAGCCGACCTGCTCGCTCTCGTCTCCACATCCACACCCCCTGCCTTGCGGCACCCCCGAGTCTTTGGAAATAAAAAGCCCCTCTCCTCCATCTGACCGGACCACGACCTCGGGCGGCAATAATAATCTCAACAAAGGCAACAACAGTCATTTCACAGAGATAGAGGATACCGCCGTTGTCTCTGAGTCCGAGGAAGGTGCACACACAAGCAGCACGGCTCCCCGGGCGCAACAACCACAACAGGAGTCCAACGCAACCTCCACGACTGCAAACGATTGCCAAACGCCACAAATATTCCCTTGGATGCGGAAACTGCACATTAACCATGGTACATCTTCTACTGTGTTTTGTGGTGGTCTTGCTTTGGAGTCGATTGCATGCTTGCTGTTGTGTTTTGCTATAATCTAAATTTGTAGCATCATAAATCTGTCAAGTGTTGCATGAACTCGGTAAGGTCACTAAGGATGGTATATGGCAACGGATGGGGTAGCATTTTAATGATCATTGTTTTTTGACGGGGTCCAGTGCAAGACAACACATAATAATTGGTAACCTATGCAGGAAATGTGGATTGAAAACAGTATGAAATTACTGTTCGAATATTGAATTTAAATGTTGGACAATTGGTGGGTATTTATATTTATGGCTGGAAGCAAGTTTTATTTCTGGTTCTGTAGCTACAATTACGTGCATGGCACGCGCCCGCTTGCAGCCTATTCCACACCTATATCCGCTCCATATTTCGTCTATTCTGTTGACTAAACATGTTTATTCTTGTAATGTTTGAAATTATATTTCCCCTATGTGTTGTCCACTTCTAATTTTGATTTTCCATACAATTTAGAAATGGCTGGACCTGATGGGAAAAGGGCCCGAACAGCGTACACCCGCTACCAGACGCTAGAACTGGAGAAAGAATTTCACTTCAATAGATACCTAACCCGGAGGAGGAGAATAGAGATAGCCCACACTTTGTGCCTCACGGAACGACAAATAAAAATATGGTTCCAGAATCGAAGGATGAAATGGAAGAAGGACAATAAACTGAAAAGTATGAGTCTGGTTACAGGAGGTAGCGCGTTCCATAACTGAGCTCGAACTTCAAGTGATGATAAGCAGGAATCCGGAGTGTAAAACTAAAGCGCAGCACCTTTCGGCATGTTGTGATTTTAGACGGAAAGATGTTCTGTGGTCTTAAACAGGCGTTTAGTTTTCCATTGTGTTATGGTAACCTGTAGAACTTATCTTTGGAAATAGGGGGGGAAAAAATAAAAAAAGACTCATTGTCGAAGGGTTTAAAGCCATGTGCTCTGTTTTATCTCTTGAAGGTTGTCATGTTTCGCGTGAGCTCTTATATTGTGTAAACCGTCTAACAGGTGTAACGTGTACAGTAGACTATGTTTCCACACCATATGCTGCTCTTCATTGAATGTAAACCTGTAGATGATGGGATCATTCAAAGTGCTTTAGTGTACGTTTTAATGCTGTATTTATGCTTGATTATCGTGGCCAGAGCCTTAGGTTTTCAAGGAGGTTTTAAAATACAATTATATATGTTATGTAGACTATACCAAATGCACAAATATATCAATTGTAATTGTTTAGAACTAAGTACTTATTATGTTGCATACTAATGTGAATGTAGGCTATTCAACATTTCAATGTGATCCATTAGTAGTGGACAAGGAGGGAGTGGTATTCTGTGGATTAGCCTGTAAGGCAACAGTGATGGTAAACATTTTGCCAATTAAGCTTTTTGTATTTGTATGTGAATCTATAGAGCTGGAAATAAAGTTTCTCTCCATCGCTTGATATATTTGAAGCAAAGTATTGCAATTAATTCACCTCTTCATTAAACATATTACATAATAAGACATTAGCCCCACAAATGTTGAATGCAATATTGAACATATTCTATCGACACAAATGGGCTACAGCCTAACACTGGTGAACGTAAACCATTCATGGCATTTTGTACTACTTGTGTCAACAATTTAGACCTAGCCTACTTCACCTTGCCACGTTCAAACAAATCCACTTCATATAAAACATTTTTCTATAGCCTTTGTGCTGTTTTAAATGAATATATTATATAATAACACATTAACAAAAATATTTCCATAGACGTTTCTATGCATACTATCGTTTTGAGATTACTTTTTGGGGCTAGATTCATACGTGGATTACATTTGAGTCAGGTTTGTTGTTGATTTAATGTGGCAAGTATTTGCATTGTTTTAGTCCAACCTATATTGCCACTTATAAAGTGCCCGACATCATTTCAAGTCTATTGGAGTCATTATTTTTGCAAGCTGGCCTTCTTTACCAGAAAAACAAACGTTGAGCCTTTTAAACTTACCCTCTAACGACTTTGGGTTGAGTTGCTCTTCTATTTGCTTGTATTTAGATATTCGTTTCCCCATCAAATGTCCCAAGATGTAGGCTGTTTTACAGGTGCATGGCTCGAAGTTAGTAAAAGTCTCCGTACCATAGAACATATAACCCCTTTACTGACTTTGAAAGGTCACGTGGGGTCCATAAAGTTCGTTCTATGGTTTCGGGGAGTAGGCAATGTACTATATAATTCACATTCTCTAAGGAAAGTGACGGTTTAACTGCTGCGAGGGGATTAGAAAGGGTTGTGGACTGGATAGCACTAGTCTTGGGATTGAAAGTTCATATCAGAAATGCAGTGATAAAGTCAAATAAATCTTCCACTTTATAGGATTATAATGAAAAAAATAGTTATGTTATTCATGTTAGAATTAGCCTCAAAATACATTATTTTAAGAATCCATGGATTACAATCGAATTATTGGCTACCTAAACTCCAGCAAATAAGAATGAATTAATTAATTTTGTGCTGCGTAAAACTAGAAAAACTGGGGGAAATTCTGTGGCTTTATGAACAGGGCACTAAGTAATTGCATTTCTAGATTGACTTAATTGAACCTCGTGCAGTCAGTGTAGAGGTTCTGATATGAGAAGGAAAATTAAAGTCAACAGTTGCTTTGATGGAAAGTCAATGTAGGCTTTACTATATTGCATATGGCTCAGACTGAATTCAGAAAATTCGGAAAAAATCTTGATGTGAAATTCAAGTCTGTATACAAAAACTGGACCGTCTTGATAAAAGCGTATGGCCTAAGGTATAGACAGGAACTTGAGGAGGGGTTTTGTGTCGATCTCCAAGATAAGCCGTTGAACGTGCGTCTAAGAGTGGATAGGTGAATCCACTGATAACTTTGGGGATCAGACCTCAGACGATTTGAACAAGTTATGCTGGATATATGAAGATCTATCAATATAAATGTTAGGCTTTATGATTCTATAAACGCATCACCCACTCATCCTGATTGTATAGGCTTGTGTATGCCAAACTTGGAATTACGTACGACTTGTGTACTTGTAAACTATTTTACATTGTAATTAGGCCTACGCGTTGCTATAGGTGCTTTCTCGCCTTTGCTTTATAATGCATCATGTCTTTTCAAAGTTTGATATTTTTCCCATTGCGTACCTGACCAAATTGTATAAATTCAACCATGCAATCGCAGTTTTGCGTAGTGATATCCAATCAAATCTAGGCCAATATGAAAACACTGTGTTTGACATCTTTCGTAAAAAGCTGTAATCTAATAATCGAAAATTCAACTAAATGCAATATTCCAGAAGATGTCGGACACTTTTTTTGCTTTAAATAATTAAGCAAGATGTTATTAAAAATAAAGATGCTAAAGCACACACACGCCAATGTTTTCCATTGGGTTGAAACAGTTCCACTATTCATAACTGTTAAATAGCCATTTAACCAGGGTAATGAGTATTGAATATTGATAGAGGTAATCTGTGCACGGATCTCATTAATAATTCATAGACCTGGGATCATAGCGAGGTCACTAGACGAGAGCCACAGTCCACAGATGCAAAGCCGAGGCTCTAACCTACAATACCAATAGGCCTGTTTCTCAGACACCATCCTCGAAATACATAGGCCTACACGAGACAAGTCTGAATAATTTTTTCATGTGTGCTTTTGGAAGCGTAAATCCTAGCCTATGGAATTGTACCTTGTGTATTCTGTATGGATTTATGCATACATAATTCATGTTTTGTGTTGAATTGGCTGTTTCGTTTTTTTACGTTTCTAGGCCTACTTATTATTACATCAAATACAATTGCATGGATATTATTTACACATGTATTAGAGTGTAGGCCGATTTTTTTTGTTTCATATTGAAAACACATTGGGAGATCAACATATTATTTATTTCTCTGAAAACATGTCTTGCAGAAAATGCAATCGAACAAATATTTGTATATGCATGGATAGATGGCATAATAATCTTGCCTCACAAAGTGACCTCAAAGTAAATCTTAAAACATGCGATTTGAGCAGATAGGCCTATGCGTTTTCAGTGACGTGTTGTAACGCCACCTGCACACCAGCAGAGCGCGCTTCAGACCGGGCTCACTGTTATGGCTCGCAATACATCTAGGCCTATGAACATGTTATAGCCTACAAATGGATCACATTTATGACGTTTAGATTACTCAAATATTGTTTAAAAGTGTGTAAATTACGTGTAAAAAGGTCTGATTATAAGATAATGGTCTATATTTCCAATGAGGGGCGATACAATTACATTTTCTCGAGTAACATGTAACAACCTTCTGGATTAAAAATCATTCATTTTATTCGGAATTCTGTTTTAATGAATGCACGGTCTAGGCCTATACATACGGTTTGCTATTTAACTCTAGTAAATCACTATACATTTCATTGCTGATCTCTTAGGCCTGCATTATTCAATATCATCGAACAAATCAGAAATTGTTAATGTGTGAGGCCTTGAGGGAGGGGTGAAACGCAGGTCACAACGTCTAACAAATATTAAAATGCCATGGGATTCGTGAGGCGCGCGGATCATCATGTCAAAAAACGAGATTAATCAGAAATCTCTTGTGTCCACCTCTTAGGGGGCAGGATTTTCACGATGAAAGAGCACCAGTAGGCCAACTACATGCTTTTTGAATAGGAGAGACAAGTGGTGTTTGCACGGGAAGGCAGGACCAAACAAGAGTTAGGACCCAGTGGCCATATGATGTGATAAAGACCCATTTTCTGGTTGAAATCTGGTCGACGTTTTATACCAGATCACAACTAGATTAAAACGTATTTTTCATGACATCTTTTTGAAGTCATGAAAAATAGGCCTACATTTTATTTTCGTTGATATCTGGTTTTTAGTTGTAATCTGATTGAACTACTGACCAGTTATCTAAATGCTACGCAAATAGACACCAATCTATATGAACATGTGCATGTGTTTATGGGCCATGCACGCTTTGGAGATAGCCTAAGACACTAGAGCCATTACAATTATTACAATTGGAGTAATGTTCTTTTTCAGCAGGGTTTGCATGATTCAGTTTAAGCACAATTGGAAAACAGCTGGCAGAGCGCACCAACGCGGGTTAGGGTCTACTGCACCCAGTCAACACGCTGGACTCGGGTCTATTCCGTTTGAGACTCGACATGGACTTGGATTCAAGGGGCTTCATGCAGGCGAACTCTTCCCGAGTCCGGCAGAATCACATTACTCTGGGTTCCGGCTACTGGGTTCCAGATACTCGGGCCGAGTACACTTCCATTTATCCTGCCCGATTAACTTTTTCAGGAGTTGGGATATTTTAGATTTTTATTGGGCAGGTGATGAAATACCAATTTTACAAAACATTTTTTTAAATAGATTTCACCTCCAAGTCATCGAATTTATCAAAACCAAAAACGTGTGACAGTCTCTACGTCCTATAGCTATCAGAGATGGTCCGTAATTTAGCAAATCTCCGATGCTATAAACGCTTTTGATTTTACTACAGTCTATATGGCAGTTTTTCGTAGTTGCAGTCCACCCAATTCAAAAGTGCACATTCATTTCCATAACATGTGTTCTAGGCTACCAGCTAGAAAGGTAAACATGCACAACAATACAGGATACCCTCACAAAAATTCACTGCCGTTAAAATGCAGTAACACTGCAGTACAATTAAATAATGATTGTTTAATTAATGCTACCTGGTAGCTTGCTGTGTGTGTTGGTTTCTAATGGTAATCTTTTGTCTGTCTTAGCTAATTGCACTACTAACTGTGCTGCACATTTTCTTCTGTTCCACTGAATGTAATTTTGATGTTCTATTATAACTAACTAACTATTCGTTATCAGAATGTAACAAATAACACATAGGCCTATGCCATTTATTTAAATATCCTACTACAATTCACCAGGACAAAACCGCTTTTGTATCGCATTTACTTCCATCAATAATTAGTAAAAAATATTATTCACCTGAATTTGACACTGATAATATGATATATTTTCTCGTAATAAAGATTTTAAGCAACATAATGTGTGTACTAATTTTACTTTAATTTCAGTAGCTAAATAAGGAGGTAGGCATATCAACGGATGTCCAGAGAGGACATTAATTTAAAAAACTATTCCTTCGTTATGTCAAGATCACAACTTATTTATCTCATCATCACTACATAACAAAAGTTGTTTTGTGTAGATCACAAGATAATTTTCTCATGATCAAGACATAACGAACGTTGTTTTGTCGAGATCATGAGATAAACTCTATAAATAGGAGTGTTAATATTGTTGATAGATTGATAGTATGGCTGAGGAGGCAGAGCCTACAGTGGATCAGCACATACGTTTTTAGTGATTGCTACACTAAGGGATCAGATTTCATGCTAACATCATGCTTTTATTTGTGTTTGGAGCTAGAATGTTAGCAAGCTAAATTACCCCTGTCTCGAGCTAAGAGCTAGTGGGGGAGCTAAGCGCCCCCGTGGGCCATTTAAGCCCTGAACAATACCTGACAGGCCCGTCTCCCAGGCTGTGTGCCACCCCCAAGCCAACAGCCAGTCGCATGCAAGCAACAACGCAGCTAACTTGGCTAGTCTTGTGAGCTAGCGACCTAGCTAGTTAACTAGGTAGTCTTGTTGGTTGTTAGCTTGCATTACTGATATGTGTATAATTGTAAGGGTCACTATGTTTTATGGATATTATTTACATTTACAGAGTAGGTGAGCTCCATTCCTGACAGGCTGATCAAATTCCATATCAGCCTCAGAGCTTGATCAGATTCAGCATTATCAACCTGTTTCATATGTAAAGCTCCTTCAAATCAAATCAAATTTATTTATATAGCCCTTCGTACATCAGCTGATATCTCAAAGTGCTGTACAGAAACCCAGCCTAAAACCCCAAACAGCAAGCAATGCAGGTGTAGAAGCACGGTGGCTAGGAAAAACTCCCTAGAAAGGCCAAAACCCAGGAAGAAACCTAGAGAGGAACCAGGCTATGTGGGGTGGCCAGTCCTCTTCTGGCTGTGCCGGGTGGAGATTATAACAGAACATGGCCAAGATGTTCAAATGTTCATAAATGACCAGCATGGTCCAATAATAATAAGGCAGAACAGTTGAAACTGGAGCAGCAGCACGGCCAGGTGGACTGGGGACAGCAAGGAGTCATCATGTCAGGTAGTCCTGAGGCATGGTCCTAGGGCTCAGGTCCTCCGAGAGAGAGAATGCCTTGCAGGCATTTTGGCAGTCAGTGCATTATGTATATGATCAAGAGTGAGTGCACTCTATTGCTGGCAGTCTGATAAGATTCAATAGCAGCCTCAGAGGCTGATAAGTCAGGATGCCGCCTTGTAGGCTGTCTGCAAGGAGCCTTACATATCAAACAGCCTACAAGGCAGCATCCTGATTCATCAGCCTCTGAGGCTGCTATTGAATCTGATCACTCTGCCAGGAAGAGCTCACCCACTCTGAATGATATGCATCAGCCTATAAAGCGCTAATAGCTAATCTGCCTGCAAGGAGCCTTACCTAGAAATCAGTCTCTAAGGCTGAAATTGAATCTGATTAGCCTGTCAGGAACGGAGCTCATCCACTGTCAATTTGAATGTTATCCACAAAACATTAAGTGTCCCTTGTAATTATACTCATATCAGATATGCAAGCTAACCACCAGCATAGATAACAAGCTAGCTACCTAGCTAGCTCACAAGCCAAATTCGCTGCGTTGTTTCTTGCATGTGATTGGCTGTGGTCTTGGGGGCTGCACGAAGCCTGGGAGACAGTACAGCCTGTCAGGCATGTTCAGGGCTTAAATGACTCACGAGTTCATTGTGATCAATGCAGCCACAGGCTCCTTGATGAGGTGGTTATCGTGTATCTGAACAACTGAATGGTTGATGTGTGGTATTTTTGCTTATCTCGGGATCTCGACAAAACTTATAGTGATCATAAGTGGTGATCTCGACATAATGATGGAATAGTTTTTTTATTCATATGTCCTCTCCTGACTTCGGTACATATCAGTTCAAGCTAAAACTTGGATTGAAATCTGTGCCTTGAGCGCAGCAATAGATATATTTTACTTTTGTAAGTAAATCGGCGGTTAGTTAGGGAGAAGAACATCAAGGAAATATTTGCTAATTAGCTAACATTAGCTAACTTGCGTTAGCTGGCTACTTTTAGCTAGCTTACATTAGCTCTCTGGCTAATCCTCCATGGACATGGTAAGTTTTCATTTTTACCTTTTCTAGCTAGCTAGCTAGCTAACATTTAGACATTTTTATATCTGTTTAGTTAATGACAGTAAATGTATGTACAGTGCCTTGCGAAAGTATTCGGCCCCCTTGAACTTTGCGACCTTTTGCCACATTTCAGGCTTCAAACATAAAGATATAAAACTGTATTTTTTTGTGAAGAATCAACAACAAGTGGGACACAATCATGAAGTGGAACGACATTTATTGGATATTTCAAACTTTTTTAACAAATCAAAAACTGAAAGATTGGGCGTGCAAAATTATTCAGCCCCTTTACTTTCAGTGCAGCAAACTCTCTCCAGAAGTTCAGTGAGGATCTCTGAATGATCCAATGTTGACCTAAATGACTAATGATGATAAATACAATCCACCTGTGTGTAATCAAGTCTCCGTATAAATGCACCTGCACTGTGATAGTCTCAGAGGTCCGTTAAAAGCGCAGAGAGCATCATGAAGAACAAGGAACACACCAGGCAGGTCCGAGATACTGTTGTGAAGAAGTTTAAAGCCGGATTTGGATACAAAAAGATTTCCCAAGCTTTAAACATCCCAAGGAGCACTGTGCAAGCGATAATATTGAAATGGAAGGAGTATCAGACCACTGCAAATCTACCAAGACCTGGCCGTCCCTCTAAACTTTCAGCTCATACAAGGAGAAGACTGATCAGAGATGCAGCCAAGAGGCCCATGATCACTCTGGATGAACTGCAGAGATCTACAGCTGAGGTGGGAGACTCTGTCCATAGGACAACAATCAGTCGTGTATTGCACAAATCTGGCCTTTATGGAAGAGTGGCAAGAAGAAAGCCATTTCTTAAAGATATCCATAAAAAGTGTCGTTTAAAGTTTGCCACAAGCCACCTGGGAGACACACCAAACATGTGGAAGAAGGTGCTCTGGTCAGATGAAACCAAAATTGAACTTTTTGGCAACAATGCAAAACGTTATGTTTGGCGTAAAAGCAACACAGCTGAACACACCATGCCCACTGTCAAACATGGTGGTGGCAGCATCATGGTTTGGGCCTGCTTTTCTTGAGCAGGGACAGGGAAGATGGTTAAAATTGATGGGAAGATGGATGGAGCCAAATACAGGACCATTCTGGAAGAAAACCTGATGGAGTCTGCAAAAGACCTGAGACTGGGACGGAGATTTGTCTTCCAACAAGACAATGATCCAAAACATAAAGCAAAATCTACAATGGAATGGTTCAAAAATAAACATATCCAGGTGTTAGAATGGCCAAGTCAAAGTCCAGACCTGAATCCAATCGAGAATCTGTGGAAAGAACTGAAAACTGCTGTTCACAAATGCTCTCCATCCAACCTCACTGAGCTCGAGCTGTTTTGCAAGGAGGAATGGGAAAAAAAATCAGTCTCTCGATGTGCAAAACTGATAGAGACATACCCCAAGCGACTTACAGCTGTAATCGCAGCAAAAGGTGGCGCTACAAAGTATTAACTTAAGGGGGCTGAATAATTTTGCACGCCCAATTTTTCAGTTTTTGATTTGTTAAAAAAGTTTGAAATATCCAATAAATGTCGTTCCACTTCATGATTGTGTCCCACTTGTTGTTGATTCTTCACAAAAGAATACAGTTTTATATCTTTATGTTTGAAGCCTGAAATGTGGCAAAAGGTCGCAAAGTTCAAGGGGGCCGAATACTTTCGCAAGGCACTGTATGTGTATGTGTTCTCTCTGTCTGTGTGTGTGTGTGTGTGTGAGAGAGAGAAAGAAACAGAGAGATGATCACAATAACTTTAGAAAACATTGTCATGTCAACGTTGTCATTCAAGCTGTGTGCATGTGTGTGTGTGTTCTGTGTGAGAAAGGGGGGGATGGTCATAATAACTTATGGAAAAGATTGTCATCATGTCAACATTGTGTCATGCTAACTGTGTGTGTGAGTCAGAGAGTGTGTGTGAGAGAGACATTGTAAACTAGCCTAATCCTTGAAACATGTATCCCCAATATGAATGGGAAGTTTTTCTTGATTCATCAGGGACCCTTGTATTTTTGTGTGTTTTGTATTTGACAATACATTTTGCCTATCCCTGCTCCCCCTCAACACTCATCCTAACGTTACACCTCAACTGCCTTTTTCAATTCTTGATTCTCTTTTTGCAGGGATTTTTGACCTTGGATGGAAGAATGGAGGACGGAACAAAGGGAAGGAGTACAGAAGTTGTGCAGCCTGCTGATTAAGAAATGTAAATAGACAGCAAAACATAGGCTCTCCCTCTCCATTTGTCTTCCTGACTGACAGATTGCTGAGGGGCAACATAGTCAATGTACTTGCGAGGCTAATTCTAACTTAGTCAAGATCATAGCTAATGCTTAATTAATCAATGTTCGTCTCGGTCTTTACAGTTCCTGAAACGTCAATTACCTGATGCGAGGGGAGAATCTCAATTGCATACTCCTAGTGTCCTCTCTCCTCGCTTCACTCTCAAAACCCATTGGAGGAGAAGCTCAGAAGGGAGGGACCGCTGGCTTTCTCATCGAATGGTGTTTGAGAAGGAGGCAAGGAGAGAGGAGAGACAATGTGAAGAGTATGCCATTGAGATTCTCCCATGGCCTCTACAGCACTGCTTGGCCACCCACTCCGTTACCTATTCTGCCACATCACAGGGAAAGGAGAGAGCAGAATGACTCCTACTTAAATCCATAGTCATTGACAGTAAGTTGTGAAAATGTTTTTGATATGCTGATCTTCAATGTGTATTGATTCCTACTAAACAGCTTGGTTTGTACTAGCAATGCTGATTATTAAAGTTCTCTACATCAGGTCTCACTGAGACTGGATTCCCCAAGAGACATGCTATTCAGCTGCCCTTCTAATAATATATGTTTTTAAAGCAAATAAAATCCTATTTTAATTTGCCTTTTTCAGGTGCTGAAACCTTGTGTCCTGATTCAACAGACACCAACCTTGGTGAGTCTTGTAAAGTTCCTCCCATTTCTCTTGCTTATTCTTCCTGTCGCTCACTCAATCTCACAGACGTGCACAGTTGGAGAAGTAGAGATTTGTCTATTACACTGATTTCTAACAGTGTTTGTTGCAGGAATGATCAGATGGACACAACTTTTAAAAAATTAGAATATTTAATTGTCTCTTTACACATAAACCTCTATCTGGGACAATGTCCTTATCAAGGTGAGACCCAAAGGCAGACACAGAAAGCAGATGGTTGGAGTCTACAATGTTTATTAATCCAAAGGGGTAGGCAAGAAAATGGTAATGGACAGGCAAAGGTCAAAACCAGATCAGAGTCCAGGTGGTACAGAGTGGCAGACAGGCTCGTGGTCAGGCAGGCACAAAGTCCAGAAACAGGCAAGGGTCAAAACTGGGAGGACTAGAAAAAGGAGAATGCAAAAAGCAGACCGGGAAAACCACTGGTTTTACTTGGAAAATACAAGATGAACTGGCACAGAGAGACAGAAACCACTGGGGAAAACAAGCAACACCAGGAGGGGGTGGAGACAATAACGAGGACAGGTGAAACTGATCAGGGTGTGACAGCAGTCCTCAGGATTATGGAGCGATGTGTTTATAAAAAAGTTGTTTGAATATTACAACATATATTATGAAGGATTTTTTTTAAATTACACATTTTTTTTATCCAACTACTGTCTAATTTTGATATCCTCTTAAAATATTTTAGAGTGATGACCAATGATTTAATGTGCCACTTCAATATGAAGGGACAGAGGAGCAAACATGTCTTTGCTACCACTCTTGTGTGATCCATTGTAGTTGGTAAGTAAATGTGAGCAGTTGAGACATTTGACATAGAAAAATAGATTTTTTTTGTAGATTCTTTTAAAGATATTTTACTGTGCGTTTCTGTTCTGTCCTGTCCTGCATGCCCACATTATGCCAATTGTTATTTTATTTTCTTCTCTTTTCATACTTACAGTAAGTGTCATGAAAATCCAGAAAACTCAGGAGGTTGATGTGTTTGCGGGCACTCTGGAAAGACATAAAATGTACCCTGACCGCCGTGGTGGAGGAGGACGCAAAGTATGCTATTTTTTGAAGACATCTAAGCTATAACTGCCACACACTTAAACAAGTACCAAATCAAATCAAAGTTTATTGCTCGCGTACACAGATTTGCAGATCTTATCGCAGGTGCAGCAAAATGCTTGTGGGCTCCCGAGTGGCGCAGCGGTGTAAGGCACTGCATCTCAGTGCAAGAGGTGTCACTACAGTCCCTGGTTTGATTCCAGGCTGTATCACATCCTGCTGTGATTGGGAGTCCCATAGGGTGGCGCACAATTGGCCCAGCGTCATTTGGGATTGGCCGGGGTAGGCCGTCATCGTAAATAAGAATTGGTTCTTAACTGACTTGCCTAGTTAAATTAAAGTTAAATAAAACATATATATAGTTCTAGTTCCAACAGTGCAGTAATAACTAGTAATAAAAATATAAAAACAATACACACATAATCCAGAATAATAAAAAAATAAGTTATATAGGATGAGTGTTCAATGACTATATACATAGGGCAGCAGTCTTGAAGGTGCAGGGTAGAATACCTGGTTGTAGCCGGCTAGAACAGTGACTAAGGTTCAGGACAGGTTATACTTGTCCCAGTCTGTCATCTCAACATGTTTCAAGCTGACCACCATTGTCCCTGTTACCAAGAGCTCCAAAATAACCTTCCCAAATGACTATCACCCTGTAACACTCACATCTGTAATTATGAAGTGCTTTGAAAGGCTGGTCATGACACACATACAGTACACACCATCATCACAGACATCCTACACCCACTCCAATTCGAATATTGCCTGAACAGATAACGCCATCTCAATTGCACTTCACACTGCCCTCTCCCACATGGACAAAATGGAAATAACTATACTGAACAAAAATATAAACGCAACTGTACCTAGTTACAGTTCATATAAGGATATCAGTTAATTGAAATAAATTCAGCCCCTAATCTATGGATTTCATATGATTGGGCAGGGGCGAAGCCATGGGTGGGCCTGGCTCCCCAGTGGGGGGGCCTATGCCCTCCCAGGCCCACCCATGGCTTCGCCCTTGCCCAATCATATCAGCCAATCAGAATGAGTTTTTCTCCACAAAAGGGCTTTATTACAGACAGAAATACTCCTCCATTTCATCAGCGGTCCGGGTGGCTAGTCTCAGATGATCCTGCAGATGAAGAAGCCGGATGTGGATGTCCTGGGCTGGCGTGGTTACACATTGTCTGCGGTTGTGAGGCAGGTTGGACAATTGCGCGCTCCCTCAAAACTCGAGACATCTGTTGCAATATGTTGTGTGACAAAACTGCAGATTTTAGAGTATCCTTTTATTGTCCCCAGCACAAGGTGCAGCTGTCTAATGATCATGCAGTTTAATCAGCTTTTTGATATGCCACACCTCTCAGGTGGATGGATTATTTTGGCAAAGGATAAATACTCACGAAGAGGGATGTAAACACATTTGTTCAGAAAATGTTAAGAGAAATACGTTTTTTTTGTGCCTATTGAACATTTCTAGGATCTTTTATTTAAGCTCATGAAACATGAAACACATGGAACCAACACTTTACATGTTAAGTTTATATTTTTTCTCAGTATATGTGAGGATGCTCTTCATAGTCTACAGCTCAGCATTCAACAACATAGTCCCCACCAAGCTCATCACCAAGCTGGGAACCCTGAGATTGAACCCCTCCCTCTGCAACTGGATCCTGGACTTCCTGACAGGCTGGCCCTCAACACGTGGGCCCCATCAGAGGTGTGTGCTTAGTCCTCTCCTGTAATCCCTGGTCACCCACGACTGCATGGCCAAGCACGACTCCAACACCATCATCAAGGTTGTTGACGACACGACGGCGGTAGGCCTGGTCACCGATGGCGATGAGCCTACAGAGAGGAGATCAGAGAATTAGCAGTGTGTTGCCAGGACAACAACCTCTCCCTCAATGTCAGTAAGACCAAGGAGCTGATCGTGGACTATAGGAGAAAGATGGGAGAGCACACCCCCGTCCACATCGACTGGGCTGTTGTGGAGTGGGTCGAGAGCTCTGGGGGCCCATGCGCCTTTCTGACATTGGTATGTATTTTTTTAATTTAATAAATCATTGACAGTAACCCTCCAAAAAGTCATTCAGAAATCTTTTACATTTCCCTATGTAGTAGGAAGCTAAGTATTTGTTTCTTGGACTTCAAGAATGTGTGTGACTGATCAAAGTGCCTCAGGCCTTGAAAAATATATAATTGAACTGATTGAAAATAAGGGGATATCGGTGAACCAATACCGTGGTCGAGGCCACAACTGTGCCAGTGCAATGAGTGGAGTTTTCTCAGGTGTTCAAAAGTGCATATCAGACCGAGAGCCTAATGCTTCTTAGGTAGTTTAGAAAACCTCTTTTTGCAGAAGCGACAGTTACAGGGATGGTTAAAAACAGCTTGATTGTCAAGCAACATCAAGGAAACTGGGCAGAAGGGAGTGGTGCTTCAAATTCAGCAGTTCTGCAAAAATATATTTAATTGAGCCTCTTGCATTCTCCTTAATAATAAACAAATATTAACTGTATAGGAAGATCTGGGACAGGTCATCTGGATGCTAGACAGCCAATAAATTGACAGATGCAAACAGATTATCATTTTTAGCGGACACCCAATTCTTGAGGGCACAAAAATATAACCGTTTTGCGCTTTTGTCAATACTGGTGAACTGGCGTTTGAGTTGTGTGGTTGCAATATCAACAGTCACTTGTCTCTGGTATATCTTGGCATGCATCATTCAAGACTAAGTTGAAATTGTGTACAGTGCAATGGACATATAATGTACAATGTCTCAGGAAAGACTGTCTGGGTTGTCAATACTCAGTAGAGAAAACAGTAAGCCCGCAACCTGGACATATAGGCCATGGTGAAAACATTTGCACACAAAAATTCCGGACCCTGACTTTGAGGAGTTCCAGAGAAACTGCGTTACGCCAGTGCTATGGGGAGAGTAATTTAGTTCAGTTATCTTCGCCTTCTTGAGGACAGGAACAATGGTGGACATTTTGAAGCAAGTGGGGACAACAGACTGGGATATGGAGAGATTTAATATGTCAGTAAACACTCCAGACAGCTGGTTTACACGTGCTCTGAGGCTTTGGATCCTGTCTGGGCAGACAGCCTTGCCAGATTTAACATGTGTGTGATGAATGGGTTAATTCATCAAATCAAATCAAACTTGATTTGTCACATGCGCTAAGACAACAAGTATTGTAAGAAATGCTTATTTACAAGCCTAACCAACAGTGCAGTTCAAGAAGAGTTAAGAAAATATTTACCAAATAAGCTAAAGTAAATAAAAAAAATGCATATATGGGGGTACTGGTACCGAGTCAGTGTGCGGGGGTTAGTACAGGTTAGTTGAGGTAATTTGTACATGTATGTAGCAGTGAAGTGACTGTGCATAAATAATAAACAGTGAGTAGCAGCAGTGTACAAAACAAATGGGGGGGGGGGGGGGGTCAATGTAATAGTACGGTGGCCATTTGATTAATTGTTCAGCAGTCTTATGGCTTGGGGGTAGAAGCTGTTAAGTAGCCTTTTGGTCCTAGACTTGGCGCTCCAGTACCGCTTGCTGTGCTGTAGCAGAGAAAACAGTCCATGACTTGGGTGACTGGAGTCTGGGTTGTTGCCCTCCTATGGCCTCCTCCACGTCTCCTGATGTATTGGCCTGTCTCCTGGTAGCGCCTCCATGCTCTGGACACTACGCTGACAGACACAGCAAACCTTCTTGCCACAGCTCGCATTGATGTCCCATCCTGGATGAGCTGCACTACCTGAGCCACTTGTGTGGGTTGTAGACCGTCTCATGCTACAACTAGAGTGAAAGCACCGCCAGCATTCAAAAGTGACCAAAACATCAGCCAGGAAGCATAGGAACTGAGAAGTGGTTCCTTCTCAGTAGTTTATGTGTCGGGGGGCTAGGGTCAGTTTGTTATATCTGGAGTACTTCTCCTGTCCTATTCGGTGTCCTGTGTGAATCTAAGTGTGCATTCTCTAATTCTCTCCTTCTCTCTTTCTCTCTCTCGGAGGACCTGAGCCCTAGGACCATGCCCCAGGACTACCTGACATGATGACTCCTTGCTGTCACCAGTCCACCTGGCCGTGCTGCTGCTCCAGTTTCAACTGTTCTGCCTTATTATTATTCGACCATGCTGGTCATTTATGAACATTTCAACATCTTGGCCATGTTCTGTTATAATCTCCACCCGGCACAGCCAGAAGAGGACTGGCCATCCCACATATGCTCTCTCTAATTCTCTCTTTCTTTCTCTCTCTCGGAGGACCTGAGCCCTAGGACCATGCCCCAGGAATACCTGACATGATGACTCCTTGCTGTCCCCAGTCCACCTGACTGTGCTGCTGCTCCAGTTTCAACTGTTCTGCCTTATTATTATTCGACCATGCTGGTCATTTATGAACATTTGAACATCTTGACCATGTTCTGTTATAATCTCCACCCGGCACAGCCAGAAGAGGACTGGCCACCCCACATAGCCTGGTTCCTCTCTAGGTTTCTTCCTAGGTTTTGGCCTTTCTAGGGAGTTTTTCCTAGCCACCGTGCTTCTACACCTGCATTGCTTGCTGTTTGGGGTTTTAGGCTGGGTTTCTGTACAGCACTTTGAGATATCAGCTGATGTACGAAGGGCTATATAAATACATTTGATGAAATTTGATGATGAGAAGTGGTCTGTGGTTATCACCTGCAGAACCACTCCTTTATTGGGGGTATCTTGCTAATTGCCTATAATTTCCACCTGTTGTCTATTCCATTTGCACAACAGCATGTAAAATTTATTGTCAATCAGTGTTGCTTCCTAAGTGGACAGTTTGATTTGACAGAAGTGTGACTGACTTGGAGTTACATTGTGTTGTTTAAGTGTTCCCTTTATTTTTTTGAGCAGTGTATATGTCACGCTCTGATCTGTTTTGCCTGTCCTTGTGATTGTCACCAACTCCCTCCAGGTGTTGCCCATCTTCCCCATTATCCCCTGTGTATTTATACCTGTGTTCTCTATTTGTCTGTTGCCAGTTCGTCTTGTTTGTCAAGCTTACCAGGGTTTGTTCCTGTCAGCTCCTGTCTTTCCCAGCCTCTTTTTCTCGCCCTCCTGGTTTTTGACCCTTGCCTGTCCTGTACCATTGACTCTGTTGCTGTAATAAACATTGTTACTTCGACACGGTCTGCATCGGAGTCTTACCTTATGCTGATAATATAGGTCCTGGATTGCAGGAAGCCTGGCCCCAGTGATGTACTGTGCCTTACGGACTACCCTCTGTCGGGCCTTATGGTCAGATGCCGAGCAGTTCCTATACCAGGCAGTGATGCAACCGGTCAGGATGTTCTCGATGGTGCAGCTGTAGAATCTTTTGAGGATCTGGGGACCCATGCCAAATCTTTTCAGTCTCCTGAGGGGGAAAGGTTTTGTCATGCCCTCTTCATGACTGTCTTGGTGTGTTTGGACCATGATAGATCGTTGTTGATGTGGACACCAAGCAACTTGAAACTCTTGACCCCTTCCACTATAGCCCCGTTGATGTTAATGGGTGGCTTGTTTGGCCCACTTTCTTGTTGTCCACGATCAGCTCATTTGTCTTGCTCACATTGAGGGAGAGGTTGTTGTCCTGGCACTACACTGCCAGTTCTCTGACCTCCTCCCTATAGGCTGTCTCATCATTGTCGGTGATCAGGTCTACCACTGTTGTGTCATCAGCAGACTTAATCATGGTGTTGGAGTTGTGTTTGGCCATGCAGTCATGGGTGAACAGGGAGTTCAGGAGGGGACTAAGTATACACCACTGAGGGACCCCAGTGTTGAGGATCAGCATGGCAGACGTGTTGTTGCCTACCCTTACCACCTGGGGGCAGCCCATAAGGAAGTCCAGGATCCAGTTGCAGAGGGAGGTGTTTAGTCCCAGGGTTCTTAGCTTAGTGATGAGCTTCCTGGGCACTATGGTGTTGAACGCTGCGCTGTAGTAAATTAACAGCATTCTCACATAAGTGTTCCTTTTGTCCAGGTGGGAAAGGGTAGTGTGTAGTGCCATTGAGATTGCGTCATATGTGGATCTGTTGGGGTGGTATGCGAATTGGAGTGGGTCTAGGGTATCCAGGAGGATGATGTTGATGTGAACCATGACCAGCCTTTCAAAGCACTTCATGGCTACTGACGTGAGTGCTACGGGCAGTAATCATTTAAGCAGGTTACCTTTGCTTCCTTGGGCACAGGGACTAGGGTGGTCTGCTTGAAACATTTTGGCATTACAGACTCAGTCAGGGAGAGGTTGAAATGTCAGTGAAGACACTTGCCAGTTGGTCTGCGCATGCTTTGAGTACACGTCCTGGTAATCTATCTGGCCCCGCGGCTTTGTGAATGTTGACCTGTTTAAAGGTCTTGCTCACATCGGCTACCGAGAGCGTTATCACACAGTCGTCCGGAACAGCTAGTGTTCTCATGCATGCTTCAGTGTTGCTTGCCTCTAAGCGATTATAAAAGGCATTTAGCTCGTTTGCTTGGTTTGAGTCACTGGGCAGCTTGCGGCTGGGTTTCCCTTTGTAGTCCATAATAGTTCTCAAGCCCGGCCACATCCGCCGAGCGTCAGAGCCGATGTAGGATTCAATCTTAACCCTGTATTGACGCTTTGCCTGTTTGATGGTTAGTCTGAGGGAGTAGCGGGGTTTCTTATTAGTGTCCCGCTCCTAGAAAGAGGAAGCTCTAAATCAAATCAAATCAAATGTATTTGTCACATACACATGGTTAGCAGATGTTAATGCGAGTGTAGCAAAATGCTTGTGCTTCTAGTTCCGACAATGCAGTAATAACCAACGAGTAACCTAACAATTCCAAAACTACTACCTTATACACACAAGTGTAAAGGGATAAAGAATATATACATAAAGATATATGAATGAGTGATGGTACAGAACGGCATAGGCAAGATGCGGTAGATGGTATCGAATACAGTATATACATATGAGATGAGTAATGTAGGGTATGTAAACAAAGTGGCATAGTTTAAAGTGGCTAGTGATACATGTATTACATAAACATGCAGTAGATGATAAGAGTACAGTATATACATATACATATGAGATGAATAATGTAGGGTATGTAAACATTATATTAAGTAGCATTGTTTAAAGTGGCTAGTGATATATTTTACATCAATTTCCATCAATTCCCATTATTAAAGTGGCTGGAGTTGAGTCAGTGTGTTGGCAGCAGCCACTCGATGTTAGTGGTGGCTGTTTAACAGTCTGATGGCCTTGAGATAGAAGCTGTTTTTCAGTCTCTCGGTCCCAGCTTTGATGCACCTGTACTGACCTCGCCTTCTGGATGATAGCGGGGTGAACAGGCAGTGGCTCGGGTGGTTGTTGTCCCTGATGATCTTTATGTCCTTCCTGTGACATCGGGTGGTGTAGGTGTCCTGGAGGGCAGGTAGTTTGCCCCCGGTGATGCGTTGTGCAGACCTCTCTACCCTCTGGAGAGCCTTACGGTTGTGGGCGGAGCAGTTGCCATACCAGGCGGTGATACAGACCGACAGGATGCTCTCGATTGTGCATCTGTAGAAGTTTGTGAGGGTTTTTGGTGACAAGCCGAATTTCTTCAGCCTCCTGAGGTTGAAGAGTTGCTGCTGCGCCTTCTTCACGATGCTGTCTGTGTGGGTTGACCAATTCAGTTTGTCTGTGATGTGTACGCCGAAGAACTTAAAACTTACTACCCTCTACACTACTGTCCCATCGATGTGGATAGGGGGGTGCTCCCTCTGCTGTTTCCTGAAGTCCACAATCATCTCCTTAGTTTTGCTGACGTTGAGTGTGAGGTTATTTTCCTGACACCACACTCCGAGGGCCCTCACCTCCTCCCTGTAGGCCGTCTCGTCGTTGTTGGTAATTGTTGGTAATCAAGCCTACCACTCTAGCCTTTTGCTCGATGCGGATGTTGCCTGTAATCCATGGCTTCTGGTTGGGATATGTACGTACGTTCACTGTGGGGACGACGTCGTCGATGCACTTATTGATGAAGCCGAGGACTGAGGTGGTCAATGCTATTGGATGAATCCCAGAACTTATTCCAGTCTGTGCTAGCAAAACAGTCCTGTAGCGTAGCATCTGCGTCATCTGACCACTTCCGTATTGAGCGAGTATCTGGTACTTCCTGTTTTAGTTTTTAAGCAGAAATCAGGAGGATAGAATTATGGTCAGATTTCCCAAATGGAGGACGAGGGAGTGCTTTGTATGCATCTCTGTGTGTGGAGTAAAGGTGGTCTAGAGTTTTTTCCCCCCTCTAGTTGCACATGTGACTTGCTGGTAGAAATTAGGTAAAACGGATTTAAGTTTGCCAGCATTAAAGTCCCCAGCCACTAGGATCACCACTTCTGGGTGAGTATATTCTTGTTTGCTTATGGCCTTATACAGCTGGTTGAGTGCGGTCTTAGTGCCAGCATCGGTTTGTGGTGGTAAATAGACAGCTACAAATCACCTCTCCTGTAAAACACATTTAAAAAAGAGATGGTTAAAAGAGACATTGAATGTTGTTTATCCTGTTTATGAGCTTACTTGTTGGTTTGCCAAACACGGAACAGTTAAGTTTAAGATGAAACTGTGGTTGGTGTGTGTAACATTATAGTTACACGTATAGTTACTTTATGGATTATGCTCACAGTAAAGGTTTACTTGTGATTGTAAACTGTCATCTTGATAGCTACATTATGTAATAACAGTAGACAGAGTTTGAATGTAAACACACCTTTGATAACCGATTGGGGAATGTTTTATTAAAGGGGAGATGTGATTAATGGGTTAATTCATATTGCAACTTGTGCACATGCGCTTGAGGGCAGTTGGGAACATAGCATTCGTATGTT
Source organism: Oncorhynchus clarkii lewisi (assembly GCF_045791955.1). NCBI lineage: Eukaryota > Metazoa > Chordata > Actinopteri > Salmoniformes > Salmonidae > Oncorhynchus > Oncorhynchus clarkii. The sequence continues at coordinate 44,626,078 of NC_092166.1, forward strand.
ACTAGGCATTTATGTTATCAAATGTGAGAACACATTGAAAATAACCAATGGATTGAAGTCTCTTATATTTAGATATAACTAAGGACATTAAACCATGAACATATGGTTAGCCAACTGTGTCCACAAAGCTTATTCAGAAATGTCCTTTTTAAGTTCTTTTAAAATCTCAAATTAATAAAGTGTTAGTAATGCGCAGATTCTCTTCACTGCAGATCTGACCCATCACACCAGTCTTCAAGAGGGCCACTATGCTTCAGGTCGCCTTCTGTGATCAGAGAACCTTGATGAGGATCTACCCCATCACAGTTAAGAACAAATTCTTATTTTCAATGACGGCCTAGGAACAGTGGGATAACTGCCTTGTTCAGGGGCAGAAAGACAGATTTGTACCTTGTCAGCTTGGGGATTCAAACTTGCAACCTTTCGGTAGTAGACAAGTACTCAAACAAAAGAGAGCTCAATACATAAAGCGAGATAGAGACATAGTAGGAGCGAGATAGAGACATAGTAGGAGCGAGATAGAGACATAGTAGGAGCGAGTGAACCATAGCGCTCTACAGACATATGGCATTTACAGAGATTGCGCTGCAGAGCAAACAGCTGACAGGGTTTTTAAACCAAGGGAAAGGAACTGTGATTGGGTAGGAAACAGGAGGTGGTGTGTCTTCTGATTGATGATTGATTGGTGACTGATTGGGGAGTGATGATTTTCACTTTGTGAGGGGAGAAGGAGAGAAAAGAACACAGGATACATACACACACACACACACACACACACACACACACACACACACACACACAGGATACCTGTATCCGTAACAATTATAGTCGCGCTGGTTGGCATTGGATGAAGCTCAATGTTAAATTCAAATCTCCCTACCATCATATCTAAGCCAATATGGTGCCAATGTCAATGAACATTTGCAAATCAACTTCATTGGAGGTACACAACACACTCCCCGCCTCTCTTCATGTGCCTTCCGACTGTTACCGAGAACCACATAACAGATTTTTAACAGGGCCATTTACCAGGACATTAGGGGAAAAAAAGAAGAAATGTGGGCCGAATGTCTAGCCTCTGATAAGAACGAGAATACATCGTCCATAAAGTGACCATTAGACTTGTCACCTATCGGACTGAATACGTTTGTAGGGGCAGCGGTTTTGACTAACCTTTTACCGCAGTGGGGCGAATCAGGGTCACACAGGGTTTCTTGGTAGTCTTAAACAAATCTACTTTCAAACAAAAGTATACACCTCACACACATGGTTATGGGCTTTAAAAAAATAACACCTGTACCATGTCAGACATGGAATTGAAATGTAATTCAGTTTTGAGTTTGCATCCCAATATTACACTTTATATATGTTAGCAGTTGATGTTACTCTTCAATAACACAGACCCCAAAGCAAATCGGGGAGGAAAATAGGTTTATTCAAAGAGGACAAATCATGCTTGGAAATAGATGGTAGATGTTCGTGCTCCTCTGTCCTCAGTGATTCTCTCCTGAGTGATTCTCTGCACAGAACAAAGGGACAAGATGTAGTTTTATAACCCAGCCCTAGCCTGTGGTTGACCAATTACAATTCCTTGCAATAAAACTGGGTCAATGGCCAAATAACAAGTATCCTATTTCAGACTCAATATGTAGACAAATTCCTCCCATGTCTCTGCATAAATCCCCTATTACAGAAAAAACACAATTTCCATTGATCGTTAATACTCTGTTGACTTTTAGTCCTCTTGACCTTTAGTACGGTATTGACCTCTCGTCCTCTGCGTTGTTGATTTATCTTCAAAATATTCTTACATATAGATCACAGAACACAAAAATATAACAAAACTGTTTGACATAGAAACACTGGATTTTCTGCAGTAAAGAAATAAAAAATGTTTCTTAAATATTAAATTATGAAAAATATTAATAACGTTCCACCCATGAGGCCAATAGAGGTCGATTTGGAAAATAAATAAAAAATATCAGGTAGGCTAAATCCAGTGGGTGTCTTTTTAGACCCAACTCGAGTTGCTTGGCCACCACTCAGTAGGCCCTCCATGGATGCCTTACATGGGTTACATGGGGAAAACCAAGAATCTCTGAAATGAAAATAGATGGCCCTCCCTTCAGCAAATATGTTTTACCTAAACTCTTCCTGAATTATTGAAAAAAATGAAACGAGTGACTTTCCCCTATACCCAAAATAATATGTAAAACAAAGTGCATAGCAGAGAAGATCCTTACCGTTTAACCTCACTTCTTGGACAGACCAGAGCCTTATATGCCGTTTAAGAAACTGTTCTGTAAGCATAACATGGCCACGCAGGAATTTTGATAGTGCGACAGAAGGTTGAGGGTTCACAGACCACCATGGACAAGAGTAGTGGTGGAAAGATCTCCTTTATAGTAAAATAATTGCATTCATCTATCATTGTATTTGCAGGTCAGACATAAACATTTAATTTAATTCTACATCCTTTTACATTTTAACAGAATATGTTTTAATACCAAACAAATGACAGAAAATACAGGCTAAGAATGGACAGAGAGATAGGCCTATGTGTTCATCTTATCATATTTCTCCAATGCCAAATCAGTCTGTCTTGTTTGGAACAAAACTGTCCATGTTTGCAAATAGTTACATCTGAGATGTCATTAGGAATCTGAGCATGGTACTTTCAAAAGTTAGGCCTACCTTTCCACCCCAGACAGTAGGCCTACCGACGCAGAAAAAAATGTAAGCTTTAACTGCTGGCTACTCTTCTTCTATGGCTAAACCCAAATGAGAGAAAGTCACAAGTTGTTTCCCTAAAAGCTGTCAGGGTTTAAACAACTTCTATTATACAGAAAGTGAATTAGCTTAATCAATTGATATTGACAGAATCACATTACTTCCCAAGCAAAGTACATTTTTTTGTCTCCTCGGCTATAGAAGGTTGTAGCACAGCCTCTGAATATCAAAGAAACTAAACAATGACATCACCATATGCATTGGAGTCATGTCTTTCCCTGGTATTTTACAGCTTGTTTCCAGCATAAAGCATTACGGACCAAAGTGCTGTAATACTGTAGTACACTTTATATAATCGGATTTGTTTTATTTTCTTCAACATTTTAAGCTAACAATGGGTAGGCCTGTGCTTTTTTCCATTTTGTTTAATTGAAGGTACTCCTGGTTTTAACATCACAGCCCTTCACTGACACGGAGGTAGGCTATTTAAAGTGCGCATGGTGGGTGGAGAAATTGGCCGACAAATCTATGTACAGTACATTCGGAAACCCCTTGACTTTTTCCATATGTTGTTACATTACAGCCTTATTCTAAAATGGACTAAATTGTTCCTGGAAAACTGTAATATCACATTTACATAAGTATTCATACCCTTTACTCAGTACTTTGTTTAAGCACCTTTGGCAGCTATTACAGCCTGTAGTCTTCTTGGGTAAGATGCTACAAGCTTGGCACAACTGTATTTGGGGAGTTTCTCCCCTTCTTCTCTGCAGATCCTCTCAAGCTCTGTCAGGTTGGATGTGGAGCATCACTGCACAGCTATTTTCAGGTCTCTCAAGAGATGTTCGATCGGGTTCAAGTCCGGGCTCTGGCTGGGCCACTCAAGGACATTCAGAGTTGCCTTGTCTGTGTGCTTAGGGTTGTTGTCCTTTTGGAAGTTGAACCTTTGCCCCACTCTGAGGTCCTAAGCACTCTGGAGCAGGTTTTTATAAAGGATCTCTCTGTACTTTGCTCCGTTCATCTTTCCTTAGATTCTGACTAGTCTCCAAATTCCTGCCGCTGAAAAACATCCAGACAGCAGGATGCTGCCACCACAATGGATCACTGACTGGATAGTGCCAGGTTTCCTCCAGACGTGACGCATGGCATTCAGGCCAAAGAGTTCAATCTTGGTTTCATCAGACCAGAGAATCTTGTTTCTCATGGTCTGAGTGCTTTAGGTGCCTTTTGGCAAACTCCAAGCGGGCTGTCATGTGCCTTTCACTGAGGAGTGGCTTCCGTCTGGCTACTCTACCATAAAGGCCTGATTGGTGGAGTGCTGCAGAGTTGGTTGTCCTTCTGGAAGATTCTCCCGTCTCCACAAAAGAACTCTGGAGCTCTGTCAGACAGACCATCAGGCTCTTGGTCACCTCCATGACCAAGGCCCTTCTCCTTCGATTGTTCAGTTTGGCCGAGTGGCCAGCTCTAGGATTAGCCTTGGTGGTTCCAAACTTGTTCCATTTAAGAATGATGGAGGCCACTGTGCTCTTGGGGACCTTCAGTGCTGCAGAAATGTTTTGGAACCCTTCCTCAGATCTGTGCCTCGACACAATCCTGTCTCGGAGCTCTACGAACAATTCCTTTGACCTCATGGCTTGGTTTTGCTCTGACATGCACTGTCAACTGTGGGACCTTATACAGTGGGGCAAAAAAGTATTTAGTCAGCCACCAATTGTGCAAGTTCTCCCACTTAAGAAGATGAGAGAGGCCTGTAATTCATCATAGGTACACTTCAACTATGTCAGACAAAATGAGAAAAAAAAATCCAGAAAATCACATTGTAGTATTTTTAATGAATTTATTTGCAAATTATCAAGCGGTCTGAATAGCATTTTACTTGTATTTTTAATCCCAGCCCCCGTCCCCGCAGGAGGCCTTTTGCCTTTTGCAAATAAGAATGTGTTCTTAACTGACTTGCCTAGTCAAATAAAGGTTAAATCAATATAAATACATGGACAAAACTTTTTTTTTAAACAAGTTTGTATTGTTTACTAATTTAACTGTGCCAAACTAAATTGTGGTTAAGATTTTGATTTGAACAGTTTATGACTTTGCATAATATGGCATGGCCCAATGCCACACGAGTAAATCGAATCCCTGCATGAATAATGTATGATGTCAATGAGGAATTTGACAAAACGTTCATGTAAATTTGCTATCTCAATATCTGTGAATTTGATCTGTGAATTTGAGGTTTCAGGATTGTGCTGCTGTCTAACCTGGCAGAGAACCACAACGAAAAGCGTACTATTTTGCACACCACAGGTCAAAACATCAACCACTGACTCATATTCAGTTTTGGAGAGGTAACGTTTATATTCCAGAATATTCGTGGCTCAAAAGTTCCCAAATTGCATCAATTTCTTTGGGTAACCATCTGCCTCTTAGCTGTACAGTTTAGCTTAGACATTGAGCCTACTGGAGGTGAGGATCAGACGTGCCGCTATGGGATTGTTGTTAGTGGATCGATACCCATTAGGACTGTGGCGGTGCTTTGATCTATCGTGTTCATCTTTTATTTGAAAATATTCAATCCCCTCGATTCATTCGTTAGGGAAAATATGTATTATCCCAGGCAGGATAGCTCATGTTTAATTACAAGTGAAAGTAATTAGGCGATAACACAACATAACCTAAACATTTTTTATTTATTTTTATTTTACCTTTATTTAACCAGGTAGGCAAGTTGAGAACAAGTTCTCATTTACAATTGCGACCTGGCCGATCATTTGAATGACCAGTCATTTGATCAAATACAAATACAAATATGCCAATCTAACGAAATTTTGCCGAGATATGTCTGTGACCGTTCAGACCATGCACATGGATGTGTTGAATTTAACTATCAAATGGATACCGTAATTCTATTGAATTGTTGTCGATCTCCCACTATTTCCCTTTACATTGTCATTAAAAATGTAGGCCAATATATCATGATACATGCCTATACCATAATCTTTCAGTGAGGCAGTGATCAAATAGGCTATATTTGTGTGGTATAATAGCCTATTCTTCGAATCTCAAGACAAATTCTTGCCATATACCCTGTCCTGAGAATACTATAATAATAGTTTTCAATATTACTTCATAATAAGCTCCTATCCTGGAGGAACGATGCATCATTTCGAAAAGATGCATAAATACATGTGGTGTCGAAATTTGACAATGATTTCTTTCAAGATTTAAACTTAACATTTAAGTCTCTGTTATTGCCAAGTTGATGTAACCCGAGACCTCCATTCTTAAAGTCTTTATATCAGTCATTGATCAGCCCAGATGAAGGCTGGAGAAAGACGATGAAAGCACCGATTAATCTTATCACTTGTAGATTTGACGATGAATCGCACATATATTCATAAACAAAAAGTGTCTTGCAGGATTGGCAGCTGGCTCTGACATTCGGTCACATATCACTAGTCTATAAATCAAACGAACGACTGGCAGACTGGAAAGAGAGGAAGACAGCATAGGAAGCAATGTATACATCATCTATTCTAAAACATCAAAATCAATTAAATAGAGATAGATAGTCTAGCGAGCCCATGGATCTCTCCTTTACTGAAACCTCAATATAGAAAATCCAACAACATGATGTAACATTCTTTGAATTGGACTATACATTTTCTGCAATGTCACAGAGCAAGCTACATTCATATTATACCAATCATATCCTCCCCCCCGAAAAAAATATTGTCGATATAGGCTACTTATAATACATTTGCAGGATCTTCTTCATTCAGGTTATGTACAGTTTAAGAATATGATTTTTACACCAGATGGCTGTAAATAACAGTGGTTGGCCTGACCAATGCGCCTACTCTGCAAACTCTTTCTCGAGTATTTCATGAATCACGTGACAGAGATGGTGGGGGTCAACTATGGTTGATCACCAGACTTTCTGACATATGATTTAGGAACTTGCTTCAGAGCAGTACAACTTTGTGTTTTATATTATTTGCAGGGTGCTGCAAATATTAAATAAACATACTTATAGTTTTTTCTTTGCCTTCAAGAACAAAGATAAGAACTCTCGTATTTCTTTGGCAGAGGGTCTGGTCTCATATAGATGTGCTGCAAGGCAAGTATATACAGTATATATAAAAAAAAAGTAATATCCTGAACAATGCCCACATCTTAGGCCTCTCCTGAAATGTTGAATGGGGCCATTTATTTATCTAACAGAAAATGGTTGGTTGGTTACAATTTGATCAATTCTAATTGATGCCATGTATATACAGTATCAGTCAAAAGTTTGGACACACCTACTCATTCCAGGGTTTTTCTAAATTTTTACTATTTTCTATAATGTAGAACTATGAAATAACTATGAAATAACATACATGGAATGATGTAGTAACCAAAAAAGTGTTAAACAAATCAAAATATCAAAGTAGCCACCCTTTGCCTTGATGACAGCTTTGCACACTCTTGGCATTCTCTCAACCAGCTTCATGAGGTAGTCATCTGGAATGCTTTTCAATTAACAGTTTATTTTTTATTTTTTCAATTAACAGATTGGCCTTGTTAAAAGTTCATATGTGGAATGTCCTTCCTTCTTAATGCGTTTGAGGCAATCAGTTGTGTTGTAACAAGGTAGGGGTGGTATACAGAAGATAGCTCTATTTAGTAAAAGACCAAGTCCATATTATGGCAAGAACATCTCAAAAAAGCAAATAGAAATGACAGTCCATCATTACTTTAAGACATGAAGGTCAGTCAATGCAGACAATTTCAAGAACTTTGAAAGTTTCTTCAAGTGCAGTCTCAAAAACCATCAAGCGCTATGATGAAACTGGCTCTCAATGAGGGCCGCCACAGGAAAGGAAGACCTACAGTTACCTCTGCTGCAGAGGATAAGTTTATTAGAGTTACCAGCCTCAGAAATTACAGCCCAAATAAATGTTTCACAGAGTTCAAGTAACAGACACATCTCAACATCAACTGTTCAGAGGAGACTGGGTGAATCAGGCCTTCATGGTCAAATTGCTGCATAGAAACCACTACCAAAGGACACCAATAAGAAGAAGAGACTTGATTGGGCTAAGAAACATGAGCAAAGGACATTAGACCGGTGGAACTCTGTCCTTTGGTATGATGAGTCCAAATTTGAGATTTTTAGTTCCAACCGCCGTGTCTTTGTGAGACGCAGAGTAGGTGAACGGATGATCTTTGCATGTGTGGGTTCCTACCGTGAAGCATGGAAGAGGTGTGATGGTTTGGGGGTGCTTTGCTGGTGACACTGTCTGTGATTTATATAGAATTCAAGTAACACTTAACCAGCATGGCTACCACAGTATTCCACAGCTATACGCCATCTAGTCTGGTTTGCGCTTAGTAGTACTATCATTTGTTTTTCGACAGGACAATGACCCAACACACCTCCAGGCTGTGTAAGGCTCCAATAAGGAGAGTGACGGAGTGCTCCAACAGATGACCTGGCCTCCACAATCACCCGACCTCAACCCAATTTGAGATGGTTTGGGAAGAGATGGACTGCAGAGTGAAGGTAAAGCAGCCAACAAGTGCGCAACATATGTGGGAATCATTTGTAAAGCATTTCAGGTGAAGCTGGTTGAGAGAATGCCAAGAGTGTGCAAAGCTGTCATCAAGGCAAAAGGTGGCTACTTTGAAGAATCTAAAATCTAAAATCTATTTAGATTTGTTTAACACTTTTTTTGCTTACTACATGATTCCATATGTGTTATTTAATAGTTTTGGTGTCTTCACTGTTATTCTACAATGTAGAAAATAGTAAAATAAAATAGTAAAAATAAAGAAAAACCCTGGAATGAGTAGGTGTGTCCAAACTTTTGACTGGTACTATATATATATATATATCGGATTCGTTTACATTGTTATATGACAAATGATTATTAAAAACGGCAAGGCCTCCTGCTGCCCTTCTCATGCGATGCCAATTGGTAACAGGGGGGATTAAATACAATAAACAGGATTTGCAAATCAAATGGATTTACTAATGTTCAAACAACTACTCATAGTCCACGAGGCAGCCATGTTCACGTCAGCAATTATATCCTACATTAATTAATGTAAGGCAAGTAAACTATAATACATACTGTATATATTTATATTCCGGACTCAGACATTGCTCATCCTAATATTTATATATTTCTTAATTCCATTCTTTTACTTTTTAGATTTGCGTGATTTGTTTTGCATTATTAGATATGACTGCACTGTTGGACCTAGGAACACAAGCATTTACACCCGCAATAACATCTGTTAAATATGTGTATGCTTCCAATAAAATTGGATTTGATTCTTATTTACGGAATGAGATCCTGGTGATCGGCGAATAGTGTTTCCCAATAGGCGATGTGGCCATTACTCTTCTTCGCTTTCTAGTCAGCTTCTTAGGCTAAAAGCTACCCATGTTCTCCTACGACCTCTCCCACAGTGGGCGCCTCCCGCCGATGGTTTATAGGCAACCAATCATTGGAACTGGATTTGAATACTCCTTTATGTTTTAGAAAGGATAGAGCTCTCGTTATTGATTCTAGAGGCAATGTATGTGAAATGAATCTGTAGTTCCGCGATCTACGTTATGGCTACACTACGCTAAAAGAAGGTAAGCCGAGGGCTGAAAAATGCTTGTAAATGGTTGGCTATTTTCTTTTTGATTTATGACCATATGGCTCGCGCGCGGTTCAAGCAGAGTTCATAAAGCTGTATGCCTCCATACCAAACGACATTTGTTTTCTCTTCAAAACAACTGTGTCTAATCTTATGTTTTACCTATTTTGGTTACTTATAATAGCATACCCGTTACAGCATAATCGTTATCATGAATTTAGAGACCTTGATTTTCTTCATGTTGAAGATATCAATGTAAATGTAAATAAACGTTAGTAGACATTTACAACAGCGGTTTGATGATGTACCATTAACAGTTATTTTCCTTTTTTTATTAACTTTTATTTATTCAGGGTAGCTCAATTGAGACAGGGTCTCATTCCCAATGGTGCCCTAAGGACACAATGTTTTTCTCACAACAGGAAGAACAATTTACATTACAATAAAAAATAACCACAAGGCACAACCTCAACATCAACATTTCAACAAATAAACCACTACAATGGCAAGCCTAAATAAGTTCAGGAGTAAAAATGTCTTTAACAATTCACATAATAAGTTGCATGGACTCACTCTTTGTGCAATTTTTGCGTTTAACATTTTTGAATGACTACCTCATCTCTGTACCCCACATACAGTTATCTGCAAAGTCCGACAGTCAAACAGTGAATTTCAAACACAGATTCAACCACAAAGTACAGGGAGGTGTTCCAATGTCTTGCAAAGAAGGGCACCTATTGGTAGATGGGTAAAAAATAAAATAAAGCAGACATTGAAAATCCCTTTGAGCATGGTGAATTATGCTATTAACTATTAATTATACTTTGGATGGTGTATCAATACACAAACACTACAAAGATACTGGCATCCTTCCTAACTCAGTTGCTGGAGAGGAAGAAAACTCTTCAGGGATTTCACCATGAGGCCAATGGTGTTTAATGGCTGTGAACTTTATATCCTGAATACAAAAAAAACATTATGTTTGGGGCAAATCCAACACATCACTGAGTACCACTCTCCATATTTTCAAGCATGGTGGTGGCTGCATCATGTTATGGCTATTTAGCAGTCTTATTTATTTTTTAATTAGGCAAGTCAGTTAAGAACAAATTCTTGTTTTCAATGACAGCCTAGGAACAGGGGGTTAACTGCCTTGTTTAGAACGACAGAATTTTACCTTGTCAGATCAGGGATTTGATCTTGCAACCTTTCAGTTACTAGTCCAACACTCTAACCACTAGGCTACCCTGCCGCTTGGGGGTAGAAGCTGTCTTGGAGCTTGTTGGTCCGAGAGCCGATGCTCCGGTACCCTTTGCCAGATGGTAGCAGAGTGAACAGTCTATGGCTTAAGTGGCTGGAGTCTTTGGCAATTTCTCGGGCTTTCCTCTGGTATAGAGGTCCTGGATGGCAGGGAGCTCAGCCCCAGTGATGTACTGGGTTGTCTGTACCACCCTCTGTAGCGCTTTGTGGGCATTGGCGGTGCATTTACCATACTAAGCGGATGATGCAGCCAGTCAAGATGCTCTCGATGGTGCAGCTGTAGAATTTTGTGAGGATCTGAGGACCCATGCTAAATCTTTTCCGCCTCCTGATGGGTAAGAGGCGCTGCCTTGCCTTCTTCACGACTGTGCTGGTGTGTGTTGACCACGTTAGATCCTTTGTGAAAAAAAGACGCACAGCTGTAATCGCTGCAAAAGATGATTCTAACATGTATTGACTCAGTGGGATGAATATGTATCTAATCAAGTGTTATATTAGTGTTTCAAAAAATATTATTATTATTATTTTTTACAAATGTAATAATTTGTCTTCCACTTTGACATTACAGAGTATTTTGTGTGGATAGTTGACAAAAAATGACAGTTCAATCCCTTTTAATCCTACTTTGTAACACAACAAAATGTGGAACAAGTCAAGGGGTGTGAATACTTTCTGAAGGCACTGTATCTGATATTGAATATAGAAATGGGTAGTCTGCCAGTGGCAAGTTAGGGTTTTGTTTATGTTTTTCTGTAAATGGGACTTCATGATTGAGACTATCGACAGGCTTATCTTGTTTTTTTTTGTGGAGTGTTGTTGGATAAATATCTATAGATAGTTGTAATAATGTTATTATTATGCAATAGCTATATTCATATGTCTTTAATTAGTTTTATTCATTTGTCTATTCATTTAACACAGCATTGTACGAGATCTTCAGTTTCTTGGCAATTTCTCGCATGGAATAGCCTTCATTTCTCAGAACAAGAATAGACTGAGGAGTTTCAGAGGAAAGTTAGTTGTTTCTGGCCATTTTGAGCCTGTAATCGAACCCACAAATGCTGATGCTCCAGATACTCAACTAGTCTAAAGGCCAGTTTTCAGCTGTGCTAACATAATTGCAAATGGGTTTTCTAATGATCAATTAGCCTTTTTATATTTGGATTAGCTAACACAACGTGCCATTGGAACACAGGAGTGATGGTTGCTGATAACGGGCTTCTGTACGCCTATGTAATTATTCCATAAAAAATGTGCAGTTTCCAGCTACAATAGTCATTTACAACATTAACAATGTCTACACTATATTTCTGATTAATTTGAAGTTATTTTAATGGACAAAAATGTGCTTTTCTTTCAAAAACAAGGACATTTCTAAGTGACCCCAAACTTTTGAAAGGTAGTGTAGGTTAGTCTGACATTGCCTCTAAGTCGGTTGAAAGTGTCCTATTCACGTCATGATGCTATTGAGATGATAAGATGGATTCATACTGTCACCCCCCTTATCTAGGGAGTTTTTCCTAGCCACCGTGCTTCTACATCTGCATTGCTTGCTGTTTGGGGTTTTAGGCTTGGTTTCTGTACATCGGCTGATGTAAACAGGGCTTTATAAATACATATGATTCTTTCCTTGATTCTGTCTTTTTTCATAACCTTTCAGGACAGCAACCAAGAGGTCATTGGAAGAAAACTATCATGTGACTTCTGGGTGCAAATGATCCTTCAGAAGGTCAAAAGGGCCCCAGTAGCTGGTGAGGCCTTTCTTGGCAATGCTGAAAAATATACCTACCATGACTTCATAACTACTACACTGAACAAAAATTTAAACGCAACATGTAAAGTGTTGGTCCAATGTTTCATGAGCCGAAATAAAAGATCCCAGACATTTTCCATATGTAACTGTATAGCTTCCGTCCCTCTCCTCGCCCATACCTGGGCTCGAACCAGGGACCCTCTGCACACATCAACCACAGTCACTCACGAAGCATCGGTACCCATCACTCCACAAAAGCCGAGGCTCTTGCAGAGCAAGGGGAACCACTACTTCAAGGTCTCAAAGCGAGTGACGTCACCGATTGAAACGCTATTAGCGCGCACCACCGCTAACTAGCTAGCCATTTCACATCGGTTACACATACGCACAAAAAGCTTATTTCTCTCAAATTTTGAGCACAGATTTGTTTACATTCCTTTTAATAAGACACCTCCAACGTCTTTTAGAGAATTTGGCAGTACAATCAACCGGCCTCAAAACCACAGACCATGTGTATGGCATTGTGTGGGCGAGCGGTTTGATGATGTCAACATTGCGAACAGAGTGCCCCATGGTGGCGGTGTGGTTATAGTATGGGCAGGCATAAGCTACGGACAAGAAATACTATTTTATTGAAGGCATTGGAACACCTCCCTTTTATTGTATCATCGCTGCAACTCCCCAACGGACTCCCCTATGGTTTCCTCAATGGGCATATTTCCTCCGAAACATGACCCGCCAAAGAGCGCTTCTTAATAACACCCGCCAGCTTAACCTGGAAGTCAGCTGCACCAATGTGTCAGAGGAAACACCGTTCACCTGACGACCGAGGTCAGCCTGCAGGCACCTGGCCCGCCACAAGAAGTCGCTAGAGTGCGATAAAGCCCTTGGCCCACCTGGAGAGCCAGAGCAACCTGAAGGATTTCGATTGCTCATCGCAGTTAAATGGCAACAAGAAATCACAGCATTCACAGCACCCAAAGGAGTGTGACCCTAACTCAAATTCTACCTTCACCAAAAGCATCTTCCCATGGATGAAGGAGTCAACAAGGCAGATCTGTAAAAAGAACAACAGAGACAAACCTGTAAAAGTATATGGTGTGTATTCAAATGCGTAGCCAAACAGATGGACAGTAGGCAAAATCCTATTTACAAATAATACATTTTTAAGCTTGATAAATGCTAATATTATTAGGTGATTACGACCAATAGGCGATGGCTAATTGTAGCCTATTTCCAGTTTCGACTGAAGCTTAAATGTTGATATAATGTAATATAATAATATAATGTTGATAAGATTCCATTTATGATTGTTACATTTAATTTTATCCCGGCAGAACTCTCTGGTAAAGAGGAAAGCCCAACAACTACAGCCTAAAAAGGGTGCGCACAGTTGGTGGAGCTCGAGGCGTTCCACTTAAATCGTTTCATGTGCCAACTTAGGCGCGTGGAGATGCCTAACCAAATCAATTTAAAGGAAAGGCAGATCAAGATTTGGTTTCAAAATCTGAGAAGTACAAGAAAGTACAAGAAAGATGAAAAGTTAAAGGACTGTGCTCTTAATCAGGTAGCCCAGAAGCTCTTACCAGTCTTGGTTATATTAATGCAATGGGTGATGATGATGATGATTACGACGCTGTTTCCCCGCCATCTTTTAAAGCTACAATATGTAACTTTCTGGGTGGCCGACCAAATTCACATAGAAATGGGAGTTATAGATCTGTCATTCTCATTGACAGCAAGTCTAAGAAGCAGTAGATCTGTTCAATTTGTGCTATTTCTATGCTTCCCGTTCTTAAGTTTTCTTTTTGCATATTTTACATTAGGTTTTGTACACCAGCTTTAAACAGCTGAAAATACAATATTTTGGGTCATTGACTATATATTTCACAGTGGTTTAGACGGTACAATGATTCTCTACACTATGCATTGCTTGTTTTGTCACATAAACTGAAATTTGGGGAACTATTAGAAGTTTAGCAACCAGGAAATGGTGGAGCGATATCTGCATATTGCACTTTTAAAAGCTCTTCGATGTAAAATCCCCTGTTTAGGGGACCTGCTTGGTTCTGGTACTGGTTTCCGACCAAAATTTTTGCTCATAAATCGATATGTGGAAACGGCTTGCATTGAACGGTAGCCCTGTTTCTCACTGAAACAGGAGTATGTATCTTCTGCCTGTATGAAGCTGGATTTGAAATCTGACTCCACTTGAAGCTGGGATGTCCCTCCTACCATTTAATTTGCTCTTTCAACTGTCCATCAACTCCGAGCTGAACCCTATGTCAACGCCACTAACACCACATATGAATCGAATCCTTACATCGTAATGCAGAAGAAGAGAGTGTTTTCACACATTCAGAGATTAATTTATAGCCAGTAATCTAAAATAATTAATAGATTTGAAATAAAACCACTTTCTGTTTGTCATGGATGGATAAAATACATATGAGATGAAAGGCGAGCTCCTAAGGAGTTCGGTAAACCAAGCTAGAGCTCTTTGAGACATTCACCGCAATGGGGGCAGAGGTTTTGATGAAGAGAGACCTTTAGAAAATATGCACATTTCTCTAACTCTAAATATACAAATATGTATTTTACAGTTATAAGGAAGGTGAAATCTTATAGTTAGTTGTTTTATAAATGTATTAAACTATATTTAGAAAAATATGTGAAGCCTTATTCATACAGTTTTGTTGAATAGGAAATTCTGTTTCATATTTTCACATTTCATCCCTTCATCTTTTATGATATTTGTACTGTGTACTTGAGCTTGTCCTCAAAAGTGACTACACCTCAGCAATGTATAACTATTTTTTACCAGAAAGGTAATATTTGAACCTTTCTTGGAGTATGTAGCATTACTAGTTATTGTTTATGGCCCTCTCATGATAAATAATTACTTTGGGGGATTCAAGTAGATTGCATTTAGTTCAATTCAAGAAGCTTCAACAAAAATATTATGTTAGTGCACCAGTCTATTCAAACTCAATGAAAACCCAACAGAAAAAGGCCAACACAACCCCAGAATATGCTCCATGCAGTATGCAGGACAATGATAGTATTTTATTCATAATGCTCAAGATGGCCCTGTTTATGTTGACGTGAACTTGCCATTCACTGCATATGGGATAAATAACTTGTGTAATAATACTGCACAGATGACATTAAGGCAACATAAACCTACAATGTGATCCAAACACATCATACCTGTTGGGGCATAATTCTTCTCAAGAAATAATCAAGCACGCTCTTAAACTGACTCATTAGTTGATGGAATCCAAACTTCAGGTTGTGCAATTAAACTTTGTTGTTGTTGCGCAAAGGCACATTACTTGCAATATCCAAATGCATGCAGCACCTGCAGGCTATTGATCCTGTTGGACAGTTCTCTATTTATATTATTTTGGTTTCTTATCCAATTATCTGAAACCACAGGTTAATGTAAAACATCAAATGTAGTTCAAATTTAAATCAATATCAAGCAAAAACGTTTCTCACTTGTGTGTTTGTGTTGGACTTGACATGGTGTACTTTTATAATTGGAGCAGGCATGCATTGGAATATTAGAAACACATTTATTACAATGTTATTTTGTGTTATTTATAGGCTATTTATTAAATTAATTTATGGGAAATTCTTATTTTTTTATTCTGTAAGACTGACAATTTTTATCATAGGGCTTAGTGTTTACAGACAGACTGACTCTTATGCTCGAGGGACCGATGAATCAATCAATGTTCCTCAAAATGTTATTTAATTGTGATATATTTTTATACTCTATCAAGTAGGCTATATGCTGACGAAGAATTGTCGTATTGTTGAATAAAATGCATGTGTTGTTCAGACGTTCTACAGCACCTGTGTGTTATTTATTTATGACACAAAAAAAGAGCATGCCTTACCTATAAATCTACTCAATTTAAAATACATGAAAAGTATTAAAATATGTCAAATGAAATAGGCCACACGAAGTGTAGTCTGCTGAAAATTGTATGCAATAAATAAATGGTTAAAAGTCTAAAAGGCTCAATGATTTAGCCGTTTCTTTGTTCCCGCTTGAACAAATTGAAGAATCAGCTGTCAAGCGTTTAGAGGAGGAGCGTAAGATTGATCATTGCATTCAAGACTTCTCTCTAAACTTATCTCTCAGCCAGTAAAACACGCCGAGTTAATAAAATAATTCACGAGCTGCTTTACTTATACACATTGGGAACATAATTTTCATGGAAGATGCATGGTAGGCTATCATACACCAATCTTGTATCATCTTGTTAACCTCATGAATGACAATGGAACATTTCAGTTCACTAAAGGCCTTTTCTTAGCACACTCGTAAAAAAGCACAGCTAATTGACTACTTCGAGCACGCAGCCAATCCAAATCAACCGATTGATTCGAACTCTAAAATATCAAGAAACGAAATCTTTCATTTTTTAAGACTTTATCATTCTCTCACAGTCTGACCAGAAGGTATTTGCAGAAGCTCTGTTACGTGTTCGCGTTCTTATCAAATTGATGGGCGAGTTTGATTCAACCATTTGTCATGTAAATGTCAAACGTTTGATGGGATGATCCCGACTTGACAAACTGCTGTAGGTGCCTTGCCATTGACCTAAAGTGAGTCACATGGCCTGTCACTAAGGTGATATGAGCTTTGGTAGGCAGTTTTACAGCTTTGACATACAACCTAGAGGTTAGGTTGTAGGGCACAGGGAAGATAAATTATCCGTCATCATTCATTTTGCCATAACAATACATACAGTATGAGCTCTTACTTAGATTATACAAGTAATAACCGGGGGACGAACATATTCAATGCCAAGGCCGGATACCACAATTGAAACAATGTTTACATGTCCTCGTCTTCCAATTCATGCGCAACAAGTGATAGTTATGGGTCCGATGGGCAGGTTCTTCGGTGCCTCAGCATAAGACTTCGAGCCACATTATCCGCCAGCATCAGCCACATCATATAGATCTCCACTTTGGCACAACGGGAAACTCTGTGTATTGCTCGCCAACAGGGCCCAACTTGGACTATGTACTTCATCAATACGCTCTCAATCATGAGAAAGAACGAGGTTTCATTCTGTCGCCTGTGATTCCTGTTTCAGCCATGGGAACGAACTTGCCCCACCTGGACGAGGGGAACAGTGGGCCAGGGTCGGCACCAAGCAGCTAGTATCTTCACTTTAGCAGTGGGAAACAGGGGCAGCAAGAAGACTTGGAGAGTATTTACTCGAGATTAGTTCCTTCCCAATGTAGTGATAAGGATTTTGCCGATCAAACTTAAAAAACTTTCGACTGGATGAAAGTTAAGAGGAATCCCGTAAAACAGGTTGGTTAACTACTAGGACATGGTCAGAAATAACATTGTCATGACAAAAGTTCATTTATAGACAACATTACAAAATATATATATTTTTTGAGGACATTTAACACAGACGCTGCCTAATCAATGTGTGTGCTGTCCATGTTTGTGCATAAACAAATGTACCGTGATGCGTAATATAAATGATCAAATATAGAATGTGTTTCTGTATAATTATAACTGTACTGTTTGCTTGGCTGCTCACAATCATCACATAATCATAATAAGTCTACATAGTTGATTCCTGTTTTCATTTCTTTGTTCAAAATTACATTTATTGAATCAGTTCCTTCATCCATTCATTCACTTTTACAGTTTAACAATATGGAGTCCCTGGCCAAAATAATGTAATCCACACCAACTTCACCACAAAGCAGCTGACAGAGCTCGAGAAGGAGTTCCATTTCAACAACCAGGGCCGATCGAGTGGAAATTGCCGCTGAAGAGCACAACGAAACTCAAGTTAAAATTTGGTTCCAAAACCGCAGGATGAAGCAGAAAAAGCGAGAGAAAGCAGGCACGGTTTTTATAGACACCGCAGCACCGGCTAATGATGTGGTAGAGATCACCCCATCTTCTCCTGATGTGTCACCAAGCTCGAAGCCCAAAAGCAATCATTTTACAAATAATATTTGAAATACCGCACTCAGGGTGCTGCACTTTGCTTATCACATTTTCAAGGATAACTCAGGTTTTACAGGTAGGATTAAGGCGCACTAATTTCTACAAACAATTCAGTGTAATGTTTGCACTATTCAAACATGGTATTTTCAGACAAATTCGACGTATAATTTAACTAATTATGAGAGAAATAAAATGAATGAAATATTTGTTTAGAAAATGTACGTCTGTATTTGTGCTGATTTCCATATTTGTGAGTGAACGGAATGTTCCCATACAGGATATGGTACAAAAAAACATAAATCTATAGTTCTTCTTCTTGGTGTTATTTTTATGCAAATACTATTTTGAAAGCAACATATATCGCTGTTTTGTGAAACTATTTTAAATTAGGCTACTCAGGAAATCAGGAATCAGGTCGATTGTCAATCTCGTATTATTGATTTCTATATATATATATTATAAAACTACAACTAATATACAATGTTCTCTCTCTTTGCAGTTGAGTTTTACTCATCGTTTTTCTTTGCATAATGTGACACGAGAAGTCTTTCACTACACATGGGATGGCTACTAATGACCTCTACACATCGGAATACATCCAGTGGTTCTAAACATGACAACAAATTGCAGGGCGCCAGGTTTCACACTAGAAGTGTTACCAGATTTCTAAATTGTTTATGGGGCTAATAAAAATATAATTTCAACGGTCAAAATGAATGACCTTTTAATGTGGCATGAACACAACCAGTCATTATATTTTCATCATTCAAACAAATCACGTCAAAAAGTAGGCTACCTGTGCATGTTCTTCCACTCCAAAATAATTCCAGCATCCAAACTGCATGTATATTCGAGCCATTTGATGAATGTAAATATAAATCTGTAACAAAACACCAAAACGTGTGCCTAATGACATTCAGCAATTGTCATTGATTAGGCCTAAATTAATTGATTAATCTTGTTGACAAATTTACAATTTTTGTAGCCTGAAAAGTCAGGACACCTGAAATGGGTCTGAAACTGTCCCAGGAAAAACGTGATGGTCACCCTAACACACACGGTCAATTTACTAGTCTAGGCTAAAATGTGCATTACCACGAACTTCAAATTGACCTACTGGTAGCCAGTGATGTAGGCTAGTGGTAAAAAAAACACGTGGGTAAACATTAAGTATATTAAATACATTAAGTAATGGTCCCTATACTTTCACTGCATTTTTCTGAAAAGGTGGGTAAACGGGGCTTACTTGCGTTTACCTTCCACCAAGACGACACCACCGCCGGTAGCCTACCCTCTAAGCCGAGGCAATTATACACACGTGAACACACGCAGAGCAGGTAACCTACATTCAATATAATACACGAGTTGAATCAAAACATGTCTTACACCCTAGTTCATCAGTTGTCCATAATTCACGAGTTAATGCTTGGAGTCTTCACAAATCTTGTTACATAATATACTACCTTTCTTTCCTTACGTTAAGGACATTTATGACAGTGTTAGGCTATTTGTAATTCTTACGCATTCAACAATTCAAATAGAACATTGCATTTAAAGCCTGTACAAATTATGGATCTTGGAGATCTCGGGGAAAATGCACTGTAAGTGTAACTAACGCCTGTAAGTGTAACTATGCCTATATTACACGTTTCGCCGTGAAAACAGTTCTCATGGGCACACACATCCAAAACATTGTAGGTCTATGCCATTGCAAAATCACATGCTTCTAACCGAACGTTAAACCTCTTCTAACCGAAAGTCACCTTATAGGCCTACTGTCATTAACTTATGGCCTACTTGTTGGATGGATTGGATGCGCATTGGTGTCTAGCTCTAGGTTAGTTGTCTAGTGATATTCTCGACCACAAATATCGATAGAAAATAATAAAGGTAACTAAATGGTCTACTTCTTCTGGCCACAGATGGCAAGAAGAACGCCAGTATCCGTGCGCATCTGAAAAACAAAGCAATTAGCACTATGAACAGCTGACTGACCTAAGTGACCTAAATCCCCAAGTATAAATCAACGGATAAATCGAACGCATTGGAATAAAGGCTGTTTTTATTAAAATATCCATGCCAAACAAATGGCGAAAATTAGGAAGTGCAAAGGAAAATCCATATGTAAAGGTGCTCAGCTAAGGCCGAAATTCAGCCCCAGTCCTACTACTGAGTGGACAGCGCAGCCACAAATAAACGTAATGGTTTATTAAACAATAACATAAAGGGGGTGGGTGTGTGTTTCATTTGGAAGCTTTTATTTTCATATTTACCATTGTAAAACATATGCCCTGAGATCCACAAACAATTAGCACAGTTTCTCACTTGCACTTGCCACTTTCTCTTTGATTGTTATAATTGTTCATTCATCTCCGGATGGTATAGGCAGTCTCAATATTTGCACTGGTTGTTAGGTTTGCACAGTTCCTGCCCCAGAGGCACTGGCCTGTCAGTGCCCTCTCCACCAAAGCTGAGGTTCATTCAAAGTTCACCCACAAATGGATTCACGAAGTCTTCTAGTCAATCAGTCAGGACACCAGAATGGCTTTGAAGAGTCAACTACAGGTCTCCCTCTCTTCTTTTTCTTTTCCTTTAATATTCGAGGCTAAAAATGGCAGGGGATATTTTTTCCTCTACATATTGTATGGCTTGTTAGACAATTGAAGTGGATAATCATCATAGTTCATTTCAAAATGTTACCATTAATTGTTAACAAAGATGGAACCCGTGCTAGATGATGATAATTTCATTAAAAGGCATATCTGCCTCATTGCCTCCAGCCTCCCACAACCCATGCCATCTTCTCCCCCCTCATTGTCTCTCTCTTTTCAAGCTCTCTTTCCCCATTTCCCTCTTCAGACTGTTTGAACAGCTAGTCAGCAGGCAAGCCTGAGGATTTGAAATACATCTACATGAGTTTTTACGTTCTCTTCTAACAATTGGCATTAGTAATAGATATATTTTCATCTCATTCTCTTCTGGAATATGCCAGGAGATGCCGATTCTGCAGGTAGCAGATCACGCTTTGACCAGGCAAAACGAGGAAGCTATATCATCCACTAGAGGCAACGTGAGCGCCTATTACCTTATAGTAGGCTTGAGGCTTGCTAGGGTGTTGTGGATGGGAGACGGTGGATGGGTGTTATAACCTAGTGCTAGGCACTGTTTTTTGTTTTAAGCCTTTCCCAAACCTTAATCCTTTAAAGGTTATTGACACAACTGTAATATATATTTTTTTAAACCCATCAAAATCCCTCAGTTTAAAATAGATATATGGGTTGCATCTCAATCCACCACATCCTCCTATGTTGGCCTACCGCATCTGTGGTGGAAGTTGGCCGAGCTACAGCGGTGTTTGTCAGACCATGAGACATCCCGAAAATCGTCCTTCTCACGAAAATTTCTGTAGTGTCCGAACAGTTTGGCCTACAAACTAATATGACCACTCTATGTAAAGATGAGATTCTAACGAACAAGATGGTATTCACTTTGCTCTAGGAATGTGTTATTCAAATAATTTCTATGGGCTATACAGTAGTAGTAAAGGTCAAATTCAATATTATATATATATATTTTTAAATATCTACAGGGGACATAAAATTCCAAATCAAATAGCTAAATGATCCATGCTATGACCATGTTAAAACAATTCCATATGTTAGCTTAGTAGAACACCCGCAAAGGCTTAGACTTTTAGAGGTTTTAACCCTTAATTTAAGCACTTGAACCAGCCACAGACTCTGGCTCTGAGGGTTGCTGTTCAATCCCAGGCACAATTTTTTTTTATTTTTATGGGAATTGCACCGACTGATTTGAACTACTTTGACTTGCTCCTGAAGAGATGCTGGCAGCCATGACAGGATACCATCTGTGGTCATCTTCACCATACCCAATTGGCTTATACTCTTGGAATGAAATCATTTTTGGAGGTTGCTAAACCATTGCAATCACATTTCTGGACATGTTATGATACCCACTTTTGCTTCTTCTGGTAGGTCCCGGCATATGTTCATAACCTGGGGATCAGTTTGGAACAAACTTTGTCTAACAGAAAAACAGTGATTGTCATCATCCCTCAATTATAAACATAACAAGACAAATAGTATAATCTCAGTTGGAAGCTAATTCTATTCTTTACAGATGTAGACTGGCTGACTCCAGATTGGATTTGATTCAGGCAATGACGCAGTTTCACTATGCAACCAACTGTGACATGTTTTGGTATGTCCCTTGGTTGGTTTGAGTTTGTTGGTTGGTATGAGTTTGTTGCTGCTAGTTCGTACACTGTTGTAGTCAGACATAAGTTAGATAGTACCACCATAGCTCCATCCAATATTTATTTGTGCCCTAGACATGGGTTACACTTCAGAGGCTAATGTGACTGTTTCCTCTAAATGACAGAGTGGCATGGAAATACGATGACATTGCTAAAGTAGGCAAATAATTAGTTGGAAACAACTTTGACATATTATACATCGCACGAGTCTGAGGTCCTTAAATCAGACCAGAGAATCTTGTTTCTCATGGTCTGAGAGTCTTATAGGTTTCTTTTGGCCTACTCCAAGCGGGCTGTCATGTGCCTTTTACTGAGGAGTGGCTTCCATCTGGCCACTCTATCATAAAGGCCTGATTGGTGGAGTGCTGCAGAGAAGGTTCTCCTATCTCCACAAAGGAGCTTTGGAGCTCTGTCAGAGTGACCATTGGGTTCTTGGTCACCTCCCTGACCAAGGCCCTTCTCCACCGATTGCTCAGTTTGGCCGGGTAGCCAGCTCTAGGAAGAAGTCTTGGTGTTTCCAAACTTCTTCCATTTAAGAATGATGGAGGCCACTGTGTTCTTGGGGACTTTCAGTGCTGCAGAAATGGGTTTGTACACTTCCCCAGATCGGTGCCTTGACACAATCCTGTCTCGGAGGTCTACGGACAATTCCTTTGACCTCATGGCTTGGTTTTTGCTCGGAAATGCACTGTCAACTTTGGGACCTTATGTAGACAGGTGTGTGCCTTTTCAAATAATGTCCAATCAATTGAATTTACCGCAGGTGGACTCAAATCAAGTTGTAGAAACATCTAAAGGTTGATCAATGGAAACAGGATGCACCTGAACTATATTTTGATTCTCCTATTTACAATATTTACACTATTAAGTCCATTTTGAAACTAAAATACATGTTTTTGACCAGCCGCTCCTCAAGCCTTTATCAAACCTTAACCCTTAACTTAACCACTCTGAATTCATGCCTAAACTTAAGGGCTTAGAAACACCAATAGCGTTTGCTGGCTGAGAGTATTTAGCACTTCTGAACTTAATTTGTGAACCGAGTGTGCACCGATTTTACTTGTAGAATCGGCAGCCAGACGTCTACAGCGGTGGTCCCTAAAACACAGCGTGCTGAATGATCAGCAGATGAAAGCTATCTCCACATTCAGTGGGATGTGTGCGAGCCTTATGTTTAACCCTATCCCTAATCTTGATCCTAACTTTGGCCATTCAGAATTAATGCCTAAACTTACATTTTAGTTTAACCTTTTCAGAGTTTCATTAACAGCTAAGATACGGCACCACATGGCGTAATTCAAATGTCAAGCCATGGCAAAATTTTGTTGCTGCAGTTACGCAATAGGTTGGCGTTTAATATGGAGATTTGGATGTACAGTTGAAGTCTGAAGTTTACATACACCTTAACCAAATACATTTAAATGCAGTTTTTCACAATTCCTGACATTATATCCTAGTAAAAATTCCCTGTCTTAGGTCAGTTAGGATCACCACTTTATTTTAGGAATGTGAAATGTCAGAATAATAGTAGAGAGAATTATTTATTTCAGCTTTTATTTCTTTCATCACATTCCCAGTGGGTCAGAAGTTCACATACACTCAATTAGTATTTGGTAGCATTGCCTTTAAATTGTTTAACTTGGGTCAAACGTTTTGGGTAGCCTTCCACAAGCTTCCCACATTAATTTGGGTGAATTTTGGCCCATTCCTCCTGACAGAGCTGGTGTAACTGAGTCATGTTTGTAGGCCTCCTTGCTCGCACATGCTTTCTCAGTTCTGCCAACAAATTTTCTATAGGATTGAGGTCAGGGTTTTGTGATGTCCACTCCAATACCTTGACTTTGTTGTCCTTAAGCCATTTTGCAACAACTTTGGAAATATGCGGTCATTGTCCATTTGGAAGACCCATTTGCGACCAAGCTTTAACTTCCTGACTGATGTCTTGAGATGTTGCTTTAATATATCCACATCATTTTCTTTCCTCATGATGCCATCTATTTTGTGAAGTGCACCAGTCCCTCCTGCAGCAAAGCACCCCCACAACATGATGCTGCCACCCCGTGCCTCACGGTTGGGATGGTGTTCTTTGGCTTGCAAGCCTCCCCCTTTCTCCTCCAAACATAACGATGGTCATTATGGCCAAACAGTTCTATTTTTGTTTCATCAGACCAGAAGACATTTCTCCAAAAAGTACAATCTTTGTCCCCATGTGCAGTTGCAAACCATAGTCTGGCTTTTTTTTGGCGGTTTTGGAGCAGTGGCTTCTTCCTTGCTGAGCGGTCTTATAGTTTATGTCGATATAGGACTCGTTTTACTGTGAATATAGATACTTTTGTACCTGTTTCCTCCAGCATCTTCACAAGGTCCTTTGCTGTTGTTCTGGGATTGATTTGCACTTTTTGCACCACAGTATGTTCATCTCTAGGAGACAGAACACGTCTCCTTCCTGAGCGGTATGACGGCTGCGTGGTCCCATGGTGTTTCTACTTGTGTACTATTGTTTGTACAGATGAACGTGGTACCTTCAGGTGTTTGTAAATTGCTCCCAAGGATGAACCAGACTTGTGAAGGTCTACCGTCTTTTGATTTTCCCATGATGTCAAGCAAAGAGGCACTGAGTTTGAAGGTAGGCCACAGGTACACCTCAAATGTACTCAAATGATGTCAATTAGCCTATCAGAAGCTTCTAAAGCCATGAAATAATTTTCTGGAATTTTCAAAGCTGTTTAAAGGCACAGTCAACTTAGTGTATGTAAATATCTGACCCACTGGAATTGTGATACAGTGAAATATTCTGTCTGTAAACAATTGTTGGAAAAATTACTTGTGTCATGCACAAAGTAGATGTCCTAACCGACTTGCCAAAACTATAGTTTGTTAACAAGACATTTGTGGAGTGGTTGAAAAAAAAGTTTTAATGACTCCAACCTAAGTGTATGTAAACCTGCGACTTCAACTGTAGATTTTCAACTAATTACTGTTTCAGTTTCAACTTTACACTGAGCGTCAATGTTAAAAAAGAGAATATTTGATATGTATATTTTCTTTACCCTGACAGTCACAATGGGGCCTTTGGAGGGGATTGCAGTAGATATAGAGACAGATCCACCAAAAACAGGCAAGGGAATACAAGTGAGAGACCCAGAGGTGTGATTCCTGTCCTCTTGCTCGGTAATACCTCAGAGCTCCCACCGGGCTCTCCATCTGGAGGTG
The DNA here is from genome assembly GCF_045791955.1 of Oncorhynchus clarkii lewisi. Lineage (NCBI taxonomy): Eukaryota > Metazoa > Chordata > Actinopteri > Salmoniformes > Salmonidae > Oncorhynchus > Oncorhynchus clarkii. The sequence continues at coordinate 44,651,941 of NC_092166.1, forward strand.
TCATAGCCAGCAATGGAGGAGTCAGTACCATGGAGACAGATGTTCAACCAGGGAGATGTAGGATGTTTTTTTTTTACCAGCCTGTCACTGTGGCACTACAACTCTAACTGGAAAATATAGAGCAAGCAGGGCCAGGGATTTAACCAGGGGAGAACGACTGCCCCACCTCATTGACGCCACGGACATTCAAGGCAGACCGGTGTAATGCAGGCATTCTTAGCAGAAAACCGGATCCCACAAAATTCCCCCAATATTCATGGTCAATCTTCATGTAAATAAGAAAATGTTACGAAGACAATCATGGCACCAATAATTGCTTTTAATACACCAAATAAAGATCTATTTGCCCCTTTTCTGATTTTCTCTATTTTTGCATATTTTTGACACTGAACGTTATCAGACCTTCAACCAAAACCTAATATTATATAAAGGGAACCTGAGTGAATAATAGTCATAGTTATAGAACACACAATGGCCCTGTGTGAAACAGTAATTGCCACCTTACATTCTATAACTGGTTGTGCCACCTTTAGCTGCGATGACTGCAACCAAACACTTCCTGTAGTTGTTGATCAGTCTCTCATATCTCTGTGGAGCAATTTTGTCCCACTCTTCCATGCAGAACTGCTTTAACTCAGTGTAATTTGTTGGTTTTCGAGCATAAACTGCTCCTTTCAGGTCCTGCTACAACAACATCTCAATCAGGTTTAGGTCTGGCCTTCGACTAGGCCATTCCAGAACTTTACATTTGTTGGTTTTCCGCCATTCTGATGGAGACTTGCTTGTGTGTTTTGGATAAATATCTTGCTGTATGACCCAGCTGTGCTTCAGCTTCAGTTTCAGCTCATGGACAGATGGCCTGACATTCTCCTTTAGAATTCTCTGATACATGAGCAGCATTCAGGGATCTTTCAATAATGGCAAGTGGTCCAGTTCCTGAGGCAGCAAAGCATCCCCAAACCATCACACTACCACCACCATGCTTAATCGTTGTTATCAGGTTCTTACTGTGGAATGCAGTGTTTGGTTTTCGCTAGACATAACCGGACCCATGTCTTCCAGGACCTCTATACCAGGCCACCCAAGTCATAGACTGTTCTCTGCACGGCAAGCGGTACTGGAGTGCCTAGTCGGGGAACAAAATGCCCCTAATCAGCTTCTACCCCCAAGCCATAAGACTTCTGAACAGTTAATCAAATGGCTATCCAGACTATTAACATTTTCCCCCTTCATTATTATGATTTATTTTTGCGTAATATACTATGCTCCTCGGAGTCAAATCAAATCAAATGTTATTAGTCACATGCGCCAAATACAACAGGTGTAGACTGTACAGTGAAATGCTTACTTACGAGCCCCTAACCAACAGTGCAGTTTTAAAAAATACGGATAAGAATAAGAGATAAAAGTAACAAGTAATTAAAGAGCAGCAGTAAAAAAATAACCTTGTACAGAGTCAATGTGCGGGGGCACTGGTTAGTTGAGGTAGTATGTACATGTACAGTTGAAGTCGGAAGTTTACGTACACTTAGGTTGGAGTCATTAAAACTCGTTTTTCAACCACTCCACTAATTTCTTGTTAACAAACTATAGTTTTGGCAAAACAGTTAGGACATCTACTTTGTGCATGACACAAGTAATTTTCCCAACAATTATTTACAGACAGATTATTTCACTTATAATTCACTCTATCACAATTTCAGTGAGTCAGAAGTTGACATACACTAAGTTGACTGTGCCTTTAAACAGCTTTGAACATTCCTGAAAATGATGTCATGGCTTTAGAGGCTTCTGATAGGCTAATTGCATATTTTTGAGTCAATTGGAGGTGTACCTGTGGATGTATTTCAAGGCCTACCTTCAAACTCAGTGCCTCTTTGCTTTACATCATGGGAAAATCAAAAGAGATCTGCCAGGACCTCAGAAAATAAATTGTAGACCTTCACAAGTCTGGTTCATCCTTGGGAGCAATTTACAAATGCCTGAAGGTACCACGTTCATCTGTACAAACAATAGTACGCAAGTATAAACACCATGGGACCACGCATCCGCCATACCGCTCAGGAAGGAGACGCGTTCTGTCTCCTAGAGATGAACGTACTTTGATGCAAAAAGTGCAAATCAATCCACGAACAACAGCAAAGGACCTTGTGAAGATGCTGGATGAAACAGGTACAAAAGTATCTATATCCACAGTAAAACGAGTCCCTATATCAACATAACCTGAAAGGCCGCTAAGCAAGGAGAAGCCACTGCTCCAAAACCACCATAAAAAAGCCAGACTATGGTTTGCAACTGCACATGGGGAGAAATATTGTACTTTTTGGAGAAATGTCTTCTGGTCTGATGAAACAAAAATAGAACTGTTTGGCCATAATGACCATTGTTATGTTTGGAGGAAAAAGGGGGAGGCTTGCAAGCCGAAGAACACATCCCAACCGTGAAGCACGGGGCCAGCAGCATCATGTTGTAGGGATGCTTTGCTGCAAGAGGGACTGGTGCACTTCACAAAATAGATGAGGAAGGAAAATTATGTGGATAAATTGAAGCAACATCTCAAAATATCAGTCAGGAAGTTAAAGCTTGCAAATAGTCTGGGTAGCCATTTGACTAGATGTTCAGCAGTCTTATGGCCTGGGGGTAGAAGCTATTTAGAAGCCTCTTGGACATAAACTTAGCGCTCCGGTACCGCTTGCCATGTGGTAGCAGAGAGAAAAGTCTATGACTAGGGTGGCTGGAGTCTTTGACATTTGTTATGGCCTTCCTCTGACACCTCCTGGTATATAGGTCCTGGATGGCATGAAGCTTGGCCCCAGTGATGTAGTGGGCCGTTCGCAGTACCCTCTGTAGGTTGGAAGACGAGCAGTTGCCATACCAGGCAGTGATGCAACCAGACAGGATGCTCTCGATGGTGCAGCTGTAGAACCTTTTGAGGATCTGAGAACTCATGCCAAATCTTTTCTGTTTTGGCATGCCCGCTTCACGACTGTCATGGTGTGTTTGGACCATGTTAGTTTGTTGGTGATGTGGACATCAAGGAACTTGAATCTCTCAACCTGCTCCACTGCAGCCCCGTCAATGAGAATAGGGGCGTGCTCGGTCCTCCTTTTCCTGTAGTCCACAATCATCTCCTTGTCTTGATCACGTTGAGGGATAGGTTGTTGTCCTGGCACCACACGGCCAGGTCTCTGACCTCCTCCCTATAGGCTGTCTCGTTGTTGTCGGTGATCAGGCCTTCCACTGTTGTGTCATCGGCAAATTTAATGATGGTGTTGGAGTCGTTTCTGGCCTGCAGTCATGAGTGAACAGGGAGTACAGGAGGGGGCTGAGCACGCACCCCTGAGGGGCCCCTGTATTAAGGATCAGCATGGCGAATGTGTTGTTACCTACCCTTACCACCTGGGGGCGGCCCGTCAGGAAGTACAGGATCCAGTTGCAGAGGGAGGTGTTTAGTCACAGGGTCCTTAGCTTACTGAGGAGCTTTGAGGGCACTATGGTGTTGAACGCTGAGCTGTAGTCAATGAATAGCATTCTCACATAAGTGTTCCTTTTGTCCAGGTGGGAAAGGGCAGTGTGGAGTGCAATAGAGACTGGCTACAGACGTTCATGGCTACAGACGTGAGTGCTACGGGTCGGTAGTGATTTAGGCAGGTTACCTTAGTATTCCTGGGCACAGGCACTATGGTGGTCTCCTTAAACATGTTGGTATTACAGACTCGGACAAGGAGATGTTGAAAATGTCAGTGAAGACACTTGCTAGTTGTTCAGTGCATGCTCGCAGTACACATCCTGGTAATCCATCTGGTCCTGCGGCCTTGTGAATGTTGACATGTCTAAAGGTCTTACTCACATCGGCTGAGGAGAGCGTGATCACACAGTCTTTCGGTACAGCTGGTGCTCTCATGCATGTTTCACTGTTATTTACCTCGAAGTGAGCATAGAAGTAGTTTAGCTCGTCAGGCTCCTGTCACTGGTCAGCTCTCGGCTGTGCTTCCCATTGTAGTCTGTAATGGTTTGCAGGCCCTGCCACATCCGACGAGCGTCAGAGCTGGTGTAGTACGACTCGATCTTAGTCCTGTATTGACGCTTTGCCTGTTTGATGGTTCGTCACAGGGCATAGCGGGATTTCTTATATGCTTCCGGGTTAGGGTCCCGCTCCTTGAATGCGGCAGCTCTAGCCTTTAGCTCAGTGTGGATGTTGACTGTATGGCTTCTGATTGGGGTATGTACGTACGGTCACTGTGGGGACGACGTCATCGATGCACTTATTGATGAAGCCAATGACAGATGTGGTGTACTCCTCAGTGCCATTGGAGGAATCAGAGAACATATTCCAGTCTGCGCTAGCAAAACAATCCTGTAGCTTAGCATCTGCTTCACCTGACCACTTTTTTATAGATCTAGTCACTGTTGCTTCCTGCTTTCATTTTAGCTTGTAATCAGGAGGATGGAATTATGTTCAGATTTGCCAAATAAAGGGCGAGGGAGAGCTTTGTATGCATCTCTTTGTAAGGAGTATAGGTGGTCCAAAGTTATTTTCCCTCTGGTTGCACATTTAACATGCTGATAGAAATTTGGTAAAACTGATTTAAGTTTCCCTGCATTAAAGTCACCTGTTACTAGGAGCGCTGCCTCTAGGTGAGCGTTTTCTTGTTTGCTTATGGCGGAATACAGCTCATTCAATGCTATCTTAGTGCCAGCCTCTGACTGTGGTGGTATGTAAAGAGCTGCAAAGAATATAGATGAAAACTTTCTCGCCAGGTAGTGTAGTCTGCAGCTGTTATTTACAAAAATACATAGACCGCCGCCCCTTGTCTTACCAGACGCCGCTGTTCTATCCTGCCGGTACATCATATAACCAGCCAGCTGTATGTTGATATTGTCGTCGTTCAGCCACGACTCCGTGAAGCATAAGATGTTACAGTTTTTAATGTCCCGTTGGTAGTTTATTCTCCCCAGTAACTCGTCCAGTTAATTGTCCAAATATTGCATGTTTGCTAGCAGAATTGAGGGGAAGTGGGGGTTTATTCGATCGCCTCCGACTTCTCAGAAGGCAGCCCGCTCTCCAGCCTCTCTTTCTCCGCCTCCTCTTCATGCAGATCACTGGGGTCGGGGACTGTTCCCGAGGGAGCCGTATATCCTCCGCCTCGGGCTCGTCAGAGTCATGAAAGAAGAAAATAAGTTACAAACAGATAAGTTACAAACAACACAGATAAACAAACAAAAAAAACACAATCGGTTGGGGGCATGTAAAACGTCTGCCTTCTGCTCCGGCACCATCTTACTATGTCCTGGCTGAACAAGGACGTGGATAATATACATCTAGCTGTTTTTTCTATACTAAGGAAGTCTCAAGGTTCTGCTCGCCTGAGTTAGAATACATGTGTCTGTAGATCATACTATTTCCCAAGATAATTTTCATCTATATTCTTTGTAGCTGTCTTTTTACCATCCCAAACCGACGCTGGAACTAAGTCTGCACTTAATGAGAAGTATAGGGCCATAAGCAAACAGGAAAATGGTCATCCAGAGGCTGCGCTCCTAGTGGCCAGTGATTTTAATACAGAAAAACTGAAATCCGTTTTACCTCCTTTCTACCAGCATGTCACCTGTGCAAATAGAGGCTAAACAACTCTAGAACACCTTTACTCGACACACAGAGACACATACAAAGCTCTCCTTCACCCTCCATTTGGCAAATCTGACCATAACTCTATCCTCTTGATTCCAGCTTAAAAGCAAAAACTCAAACAGGAAGTACCAGTGACGTGCTCAATACGGAAGTCGTCCGATGAAGTGGATGCTAAGCTACAGGACTCTTTCTCTAGCACAGACTGGAATATGTTCCGCGATTCATCCGATGGCAATGAGGAGTTTATCCATATCAGTCACATGCGACCTCGTCCCCACAGTGACTGTACATACATACCAGAAGCCATGGATTACAGGCCAAATCCACACTGAGCTAAAGGCTTTAAAGGAGTGAGACAGTAATCCGGATACTTATAAGATATCCCGCAACGCCCTCCTACGAACCATAAAACAGGCAAAAGCGTCAATGCAGGACTAAGACAACAACCTCTCCCTCAACGTGAGCAAGTCAAAGGAGCTGATTGTGGACTATAGGAGAAAGAGAGCCGAGCACACCCCCATTCACATCGTGCACCTTTGACAGCATCTTGACTGGCTGTATCACCGTTGGGTATGGCAACTCCCTGGGGGCGAGCTCCGTGCCATCCAGGACCTCTATACCAGGCAGTGTCAGAGCAAGGCCCTAAAAATTGTCAAGGACTCCAGCTACCCAAGTCATAGACTTTTCTCTCTGCTATCGCACGGCAAGCGGTACCGGAGCGCCAAGTCTGGGACCAAAATGCTCCTTAACAGCTTCTACCCCCAAGCCATAAGACTGCTGAACAGTTAATAAAATGGCATTGAGCCCCTTGTTTTATTTGTTTTTATTCTTATTTTTTGCACTGACTCTCTTGCACAGGCTCGATGTACACTCACTGGAATCTAACCACAGACTCACACTTACTATACTGGCACTCCGACACACGCACACACACATTCCTTCACACTCTTAACATACGCTGCTGCTACTCTCTGTTTATTTTCTATGCATAGTCACTTTACCCCAACCTACATGTACATACACTATATATACAGAAGTATGTGGACACCCCTTCAAATTAGTAGATCCGGCTATTTCAGCCACACCCGTTGCTGACAGGTGTATAAAATCGAGCACAGTCTCCATAGACAAATATTGGGAAAATATTTGTTAAATGAAAATCACTTGGAGCTGATTTCCTGATGTTTTTCCAGTGTTTTTATGTCCAACAATATATCAATATTTATATATATATTTTAAATATATATATATATATATATTTATTTTCTTTGTGTTTTTTGTTATTGAAAACTTGGGGGACAAAATAAAACCACCTGTGGACTAAATTCGTCCTGTGGGCCGCCAGTTGGGGAACCCTGCCATAAGCTATAGCAGGTATTCCCAAACGCGCCATTGTGGGTACGCCAAATAAAAATGCGATTCACATTTTTTTTAAATAAATAAAATACAAATATTTGATTTAAAAAAATATATATAATTCTTCACATTTTCAAACAGATGTTTTTTCTCGCCTAAATGATCTGAATCTAGGATTACAGGGACTCTCCGCAACTATATTCAATGTGCAGGACAAAACTGAGGCTATGATTAAGAAGTTGGAGCTCTTCTCTGTCTGCATTAACAAGGACAACACACAGGTCTTTCCATCATTGTATGATTTTGTGTGTGCAAATGAACTCAAGCTTACGGACAATGTCAAATGTGATAAATAGCGAAGCACCTGAGTGTGCAATTATGCAGGTACTTTCTCAAAACGGACAACACAAACAACTGGATTCATTGTCCCTTTCATGCCCTGCCTCCAGTCCACTTACCAATATCTGAGCAAGAGAGCCTCATCGAAATTGCAACAAGCAGTTCTGTGAAAATTGAATTTAGTCAGAAGCCACTGCCAGATTTCTGGATAGGGCTGTGCTCAGTTTCTTGCCTTGGTAAATCGCGCTGTTAAGACACTGCTACCCTTTGCAACCACGTACCTATGTGAGAGTGGATTCTCGTCCCTCACTAGCATGAAAACTAAATACAGGCACAGACTGTGTGTGGAAAATGATTTAAGACTGAGTCTCTCTCCAATACAACCCAACGTTGCAGAGTTATGCGCATCCTTTCAAGCACACCTTTCTCATTAACCTGTGGTAAGGTATTCACAATTTTTGATGAATGAATAAGTTTTTATATGTAAGATGGCAAAATAAAGAGCAACATTATTGATTATTATTATATTATAATTTGTGCTCTGGTCCTATAAGAGCTCTTTGTCACTTCCCACGAGCCGGGTTGTAACAAAAACTCACCCTCATTCTTATGTTTATGGCTTACAATGATGGCAAAAAAACAACAATTGAGAGTGCGCTGACCCTGGTGTTAGAGGGGGGTACGCAGCTGGAGTTTGAATGTTTGAAAGGTTACGGGACTATAAAAAGTTTCGGAACCACTGAGTTATAGCATGAATGCCAGCAGAAACATAAAGACAGACGCAAAGCAACAAACCAACGTTTTGCAATATTTTGAACATCCTTATTTCTTCATGCTAACATTTTCTGAGGCAGATGAACAGTGAGCCCCATGCTGGTTGCAGCTGTTGCAAGCTCTTTTACAAGATGAATGCTTGGCTCACTTCATTGGCCTTTGGTTGCACTGTGGCATTTCATTTCAAATCATGTGTTTGATGTATTTGATACCATTCCACCCATTCCGCTCCAGCCTTTACCACAAGCCTGTTCTCCCCAATTATTAAGGTGCCACCAACCTCCTGTGCTCTGCAGGGACACCAACCATCAAGGCAGGGACAGCAGGCCTGAACTGGATACATTATTCATGGTTTAGGGAGTTGGGGATTTCATGGGCAGCACAGAGGTCACTTTTGTTGATTATCAAAGCAGAAATCAGGATGGCATCCTAAACATTTTAGAACCAGGATAAAATATCTTTAGGTGTTCAGGTAGGCCTCAAAGAAAACGGCACATGTGTCCTGCTTCTGCATGATTCCTAGGTATCTCCAAAACCTTCCCTCTCCTTGAGAGGCTCTTTTCTATCTGGATCCCTAAGCCAACTTGCAGGCCAACCCTCCAAAGTCCTCCAGCAACTGCATCCATTCTCTACCCTATAAGCAGGCTAACCAGGGGGGACAAGTGGCTAGGCCAGGGTTAACTTCTTGATACTTGCTAGAATAGCCTCCAGGATCCAAATGACCACCTTAATAGTTTGTGTCTGTCAGTTCACCATGGCTGTTTGGCGTAAGAAAAACAAGAGTTGCAAAAAAGCAGAGTAACGAAGCAGCACTATGGAGGGGTGGTGAGACAAGACGGTTGTAACCATGGCAGGTTGAGTAGAATAAGGTTAAAGTGCTGTCACAGAAAACCTACCCTCATTTACCCGCAGTGCCTCTTTGCATACATTTATTAATCAGCTGTATTGTTCCAAATGGAGACAGGAGAGCTCGATCAGCGTCGTGTCACATGGTTCAAAGTGGCCAATTCGATGCTGCCAGGAGGGTGAGAAATGGGTGTGTTTGTATTCTAATTAGCTAGACAGAGAGAAGCCACGATATGCAGGATCAGAAGCAGCTACACACTCCTAGTGTCCTCCCTGTCTCTCATTCCACTATCAGTACTCCTGTGCACTATTCTGTTTTTTCTTTGACTGAAGCTAACTGTTCCGGGTGGAAATAGCACAGATTATTATTTTCTCAATGCCTCAAGGGACAATGTCTGAACAGTGAAGCATTTGAGAGGTGGGGAATTGTTCAGTAAAATACAATGTTCTCCAGCACAGCACACACTGTGGTACATCAAGTCATGCAAAGAAAAAAACACCACGGGTTGGAATATGGTTTGGCATGAGTTTAGGTCTTAGTTTGTAAAAGTGACTGACTCACTGAATGCATGCAGGTTCTCTAGAACTTGAGTAAGTGCTATACCTGACTTTGGTGTTCTCCAGCTATCATCACATTTGACCTTCCAAGACCAAATCCCATCCCTCTCCTCTCTCTCATATTTTTGACAATAGGGTGGGAGAGGAATACAATGATTTCCCAGGAAATTCCTAAAGCAAACTACCTCTTAATTTCCTTCAGTAATTTAAACATTTGCAGACTCTTAAGAATCAACCCAAAAGTTGTGAAGTGGAGGGGGGGCTCAGGTCTTCCCTCAGGTTTCTCCTGACTCTCCCTCCTGGCTATATCAGATCAGAGAGACCCACTGTCCTTCCCTCACTGCAATGTAAATGAAAAGGAACACACAGATAAAGAGGCCTGATGCTAAAGATGAAAGGGAAAAAGACAGGAGGACTGAATGCTAAAGGGCTCTCTTGGGGAGATGAGAGGTGGTCATGGCAGTCTAGGGTTGCGTTTGATACAGGGCTTTTGTGTCCTCTGCAAACTTAATGATGGTGTTGGAGTTGTGCCTGGCCATGCAGTCGTGGGAAAACAGGGAGTACAGGAGGGGACTGAGCACGCACCCCTGAGGGGCTCCAGTGTTGAGGATCAGCGTGGCAGATGCGTTGCTATCTACCCTCACCACCTGGGGGCGGCCCGTCAGGAAGTCCAGGATCCAGTTGCAGAGGGAGGTGTTTAGTCGCCGGATCCTGAAAATAATTTTATAATATCTGTACATTATAGCAACACCTGTAATTACAAAAGTACAATGATGAATGTTTTGCTTGAGATTAAGAATCCGTGTTAGAGACTTTGCAAGTACATGAAGAGGTCAACTGTACAAAAGTCGGATGTCTGTGTGTTGAAACTATACTTTCAGTTCCTGTTGATACTATGTTCCAGTCTTACCTCTGCTAGCACATGATAGCAATAGGAGGAAGAAGGACTGGGAAACTAACTGCAAATAACAATAAACTGAACTCCACCTAGCAGAGACATCTTTGTATTAGCAACTATTAATTATGAGCTTATATGGTATTAAAGTTAAGGGACATCACCCTGGGCGGGATGAACCTCAGTAGGAGATAAAAGGGAGAACACCATCTTTTGTACTGTGTGTTACTTGCAAACTACTGTAAGTGTATACTCCAGGTTGCAGTCTGGATTGCAATCCTTATTAAACAAACTAACCTCTGATCAAATAAGTTTCCTGTGGTCACTTGTGTGCACATAGGGCGGAATTCCCTTACAATCCTTAGCTTAGTGATGAGCTTTGAGGGCACTATGGTTTTGAACATTGAGCTGGAGTCATTGAATAGCATTCTCACGTAGGTGTTCATTTTGTCCAGGTGGGAAAGGGTAGTGTGGAGTGCAATAGAGATTGCATCATCTGTGGATCTGTTTGAGCGGTATGCAAATTGGTGTGGGTCTAGGGTTTTTATTTTATTTATTTTTTATTTTATTTCACCTTTATTTAACCAGGTAGGCTAGTTGAGAACAAGTTCTCATTTGCAACTGCGACCTGGCCAAGATAAAGCATAGCAGTGTGAACAGACAACACAGAGTTACACATGGAGTAAACAATTAACAAGTCAATAACACAGTAGAAAAAAAGAGAGTCTACATACATTGTGTGCAAAAGGCATGAGGAGGTAGGCGAATAATTACAATTTTGCAGATTAACACTGGAGTGATAAATGATCAGATGGTCATGTACAAGTAGAGATATTGGTGTGCAAAAGAGCAGAAAAGTAAATAAATATAAACAGTATGGGGATGAGGTAGGTAAAATTGGGTGGGCTATTTA